>NW_006437736.1:591789-627272 GCF_000325575.1 Pteropus alecto
GCCAGGAGGCTCGGGCCCTGCCAGCGAGCCTGGCCAGTCGTCGGCTCACAAAGGCCCGCTGTCTGCAGGGAGGTCCGAGCCGGGCCGTTCGCCCGCGTGTGCGTTGGGGGCAGCACTGGCTCACCCCGAGGGCTGTGCTCTGCCCCGCACATGGTCCCCGTGGTAGCTGAGCGCCTGCTGTTTGCTAGTTGTGGCCCTGCCTGGAGGAGATCAGGGCCCATCTTGAGAGGCAGGTCAATAAAATTCAGAAGGAGAGTGAGAGTGCAGCACATAGGGGGCGCCCCACGTGGCCTTGGGGGTGCTGGCGTAGTGAGGGGCTTTGACAATGACGTGGTCTTCCATGATGAGTGGCTGAAAACGGTCGGCCAGCCCTTCGCTTCAGGGAGAAACGTGCCTTGAGAAGAGAGCGCGGGGCTCAGACCGGATCTGAGTGGCGGTCTGGCTCTCACTCCACGGTGTGACACTAGGGTCCAGCAAGTCCGCTGACTCTGACCGAGCTTTGTTTTCTCATCTACCTGCTGGGCTTAGTAAAACACGCATAGCAGGGTCATTGTGAGAGTTGAACAAGGCACCTGGCCTGCGGCAAGTGGCCCTTAGAAGGTCGGAAGAGGAGTCTGGCACTGCAGTTTCTGTACTGAACTGTCCCTGCCTGCAAATCGCTGTCCCTTCAGTCCACACTCTCACTGTGTAAGGAAGGTGATAACCAGATGCTTCCTCCAGGCGGGCTTCCTACTGCCTTCAGAGCGTCCTCTGAGAGCTCAGGCTCGGGGTAGCAGCACGCACGGGAAGTGACTCGCCAGAGCTGCCTGCCCTGCAGCGACCACAGAACACACAGGCGTGCACTGGCAGACACGGTCTCCAGCTCGTCTGGTCTAGTCCACAGAGCCCGAGCAGGCAGCATGAGGCCTTGGGGGCGACGTAGCCTTGGTGGGGGGGCTTCAGGACAACATCGTCCGTGCTCTGGAGATGATTCTGCAGCGTCACTGAACAGCACCCTCTGTGGATGTACTGGTGGCGAAGCAGAGGGGCGCTGTGACAAGCAGCCCCAGGCCCACCACCCAAACACGAGAGCCTGGATCAGAAGGCACTTTCCTCGGGCCCACCCCAGGAGGCTGCTTTGTCACGACCCCCCGAAGGACAGCCCAGCCCCTGGATTGAGGCTGCTTAATTATATTGTGGTCATGCCTGTCAGTCTCATTTCTATAAAATGTTCTTTCTAGAAGAGGAATCTGTGGTTAATGGATCCTTTTCAAAGATTCAGCTTTGGGTTTGCTTTTTTGTTTTGTTTTTAATCCAGCCCAGCAGGCCCACTGTGCTTCGCTCTGGGCCAGCCGAAGTGAGAGATGGGAAAGAAGTGGCCCCTTAGCACCTGAAACTTTGGGGGTGGCTGAAAAATTGGCCCATGTCTCTGTTACTGTTCCCCCAAAACAAACAACAAAAACTCACCTGCGAAGTCTCTAATAGCTAAGCCGCTGTGGGCCTTCATCCTCCTGGACCTGCTCCTCTCCTCGCCGCCTGGCGAATGTCGCTCACCAGCCCAGTTTTCCTGTTCTCTCAAGTGCTGGCTCTGAGACTCCAGCAGGGCCGTGTCGCACTGTGTACGTCAGGGCTGAACACTGCTGGGTCTGGAGAAAAGGGACGCTTTCTTTCCTCCGCCTGATCGCTGGAATTAATCTATAGGATGAAATCAGAAAGAATTCCCAAAAACCTAAGAGAAAAGAGAGCTGAAAGGTTCAGGATTACAAGTCAAGATTCTCTAAGTGGTTTCTGTAAAATTCCTCTAGTCTTGACCAGGGAGTCGTAATAAACTCTTTGTAATAAATTCTAATAAACCGACGATTCGAGGTGTTCTTTTGGCAAACAAACAGTGCCGATTGGGGCTCAGGATGTCATTCCGACTGGGCTTTGTGATTCTCGATGAAGATCTTGTTTCTCCAACGCCAGTTGGTCCACAAATACAACAGGGCAGAGGTCTAAGCTGAAAGCCGAGGAAGGAAGCCATGCCCAGGAGCAAACTCTGGCCTGAAAGTTGCCAGCACGCCTTTCATTTCCTTCGATTGCCCCTTCTCCAAGGCGGCCGGAGCCCCTGGTTTCTTCAGGAAGCATCTTCAAGTGCCATTATTGTTCACCTGCTAGTGTTAAAGTTCCTGGTATTCTCTAGCAAGTCTGACCAACACATTAAAGGGGCGTTTCGTAAAAGCTGTTGTTCTCTTGGCAGAGCTCATTGTGTTCCAACATGGAGTCAGGTTTGTCCTGAGCTTCGCCTGGCAGTGTCCGTCTCCTTCCCTGTTCACGTCTGTTGTCCTTCCCTTCTGTCCTCCCTTTTCTCCCCTCTGCAGACCTGTGATCGAGGCTTAGTCCTCTCTGCACCGGACTCAGCCAGGGTGCCTCCTGTCAGTCTTTTCCCCGAGGGGAATGTTGTCGAAGAACAAGGCAGAACTGACCTCAGGGTGTCAGGTCCCTCTCAGTATCCTGGTGGCCTTTGCTGCAGGCCGTCGGCACTCACATGTGGCTTTTCAATTTCCCTCCACCCTGACCATCCTGTCAGAGCTGCCTGAGCAGCAACCCCACACAGAGAACATCCTTGCTCCTGGCTCCGCCCACGGGAAAGGTGGCTAAACAACCAGCAGTGGTTCTTGGCAGGTTTGCCTGTGCACTGGGAGCTCACCTGTGTGAGCTGTTAGATGCATTTTGGCCAAGAGAAGACTCGCTTGGGGCCTTACTTGCCCTCCAACATAATGAAAGCTAAGATCAGTCCCTTGGGCTTCTTTCTAATTATCAAGAGTGCCTTGTGAGGAGGGCTGTCTATTCTCTGCTTCCTGTAACTGGGGACTTGGGCCTTAGCAGAGTTCAGACCACGGTCCTATCTGAAGGAGTGTGGGTGGAGGCACTGGGCCAAGTTCAGCTGGCTTCTGAACTATGTTGCTGCTGACCTAGCATCTCCCTGTGTGGGGCCTACCTTTGTGACTTGGAGAGAACATTGCAGGTGACCATGTTGTGTGCCTGGGAGCCACCAACGAGGCCTGCCTTCTTGCTGGCTGACTACTAGGCCGGCAGGCTGCCAGAGGCTTCATGACACAAGGTCTCTGAGGCCTGTCATCCGCATGCTGCTTCTGCTAACATGAAGCATTATTTCATACCTGCTTTTTCTCACCTCTCTGCTTTCCAAATGCTTGTAACCCAAGCTCGTGACTTGGGCTGGCTTGGAGAAGGTAGCACATAGCTTACAAGGCCCCATGTGGCATTTTGTGAGTATGGATGGTCCTTTGTTTGCAGCACCGAGGCTGCTGGTGGCACAGTGCCCTGCCCTGTAGGAGCTCTCTGTGGGGAAGCATGAGGCATCTAGAGACCTGGGTTCTTGGCCCAGCTTGTGTGACTTTGATCAAGTCATTGGGTTTCTCGGGACTTGGTCTCCTGACCTCTGGACGCAGGTGGTTGAACCATATGCTTTCTAGGGCTTTTCCAGCCACAAGGTTCCAAGCTCAAACCCACAGGTCTCCCCACACTTTGTAGTTGGTTTCGGCCCAAGTAATACTTGTTCTTTGGCCCATCGAGACCCTCTTGCGGTCTACAAGAGGCTCTCAGGAGAAGGAACTCTGGAGTCCAGCTTCCCGGACCAGGTGACAAGGAGTAGGGGCTTACACAGTGAGCGCCCCCAGGATCTGCTCTGCAGTTTTCGTGAAGGACGGACCCATTGGTGTGGACAGTTTCAGGCCCTTCGTCGTGGGTCATCCCGTCCGTCTCACTCTATGCAGGCACATGGCCCAAACTCAAACTGCCCTTTGCTCTCATTTTTTCTCATTCTCATGAAACCTGATTGACCCGAAGTTAGGTCCTGGGAACAGGGTGCTCTTCCAGGTGTACCCCCAGAGAGAGCAGCTCTGCCTGAACCCCAGGAGGCATTATCTTAGCTTTCCGATGAGTCAGACCTGGGCCAACACTGTTGGTGAACCAGGCCCGTTTTCTTCCTTCTGTACTTCCTGTCGGGGCTGATGTCACCACTCTGTGAGCCTCGTGGCCTTTTATGGACAAGAATCAGCAGCTCCTGTCACAGAGGAAGTAGTGATAAGGCCCCCAGCATAAGTCTGAACCTGGAGTGAAATATCTGCGATTAGGTGTCCCTTCTGCCAACCTTAGCCAGGACCTGAGCTGCCTGGAAACACCTGTCCATTCGGACATCTGCTTCAACTTTGAAAGGCCTCGAGGCATTGGCGGTTTAAAATAAAATCAGGAGAGGGAATGGCCTCTGCACCGAATGTGTGGCTTAAAACGTTTCTTGTTCTGAGGAGGGCATGCGGTGGGGAGCTGGAGCTGCAGGGGGCTCAGGCGGTTAAGGACAGCGTTTCCGAGCACCTGTGCTGTGCCGTGTCCGTTAGGCACCCACACCATTCAGTCTTCAGAGAGGCCTGTCCTCTGATTCCCCGAGAGGTCGGGGAGCCAGGCGTTGCGAGGGAGAGTGCAGAGTGAGGACTGGAACCAGGGCTCTGGAGCACGAAGCCAGTATCTGTCTCCTTTCCATGTGCTCCAGGCATGTGGGCCAGTGGTTGTCAAAGTGTGCTCTGAGGAACCCTGGCTCCACCTCCCAGGCAGCTCAAGTTCTTTTATCTCCAGCTCTTCATGTCGGGGATTCGGCAAGATTTTATCTGAGGAAAGACAGTTGTTTTCTTTTCAAAGCTTTGAAAACCACTGGAGAGAGAGTCATACACTTGGTTCTACGCTACTGCCACCCATGTAGGACCCGGGCAGGAGGAGTTTAGGCTCCGAGGTCGGACTAAGGGCCTTCGTCCCCGCAGGGAGCCTGTTTCCCAGAATAGAGTTTTCTCTGGAGGGTGCACTCCCCTGGCCTGGACTGCAAGGTTCTCGTCTGTGTGTCTGTCTCCTCTGGTGTGGAGGAAGGAAGGGTGTTGCAAATAAGCCTTCAGTCCACGTGGGCCCTAGTAAGCACTCGAGCCAAAACAGTGGAGTGGGCTGGACTCTCGGGTGTCGGAATCTGTGAAGAAGGGCTTATGGAGTGAGTGTCGCCGGAATCCATCAGGGGTCTGGCAGGGTAAACTGAGTCAGGCGGACAGCTGAATGGTTACTGAGATGTCTAACATCTCACTGCCCAAACGAAATGCCTCTGAGCTCAAGAATGAAACAGAACTGTGAGAGGAGGCTTTTGCGAAACAGGGACAACACCTGCCTTATCTACCTCCCGAGGTGACTGCGAGGCCGCAGGGTCACAGACCCAAACCTACTGTACGAACAGAACAGATTTTCCTGGGCGGAAAAGGCCATGGATGTAAGAAGGCCATATTGTCATTCATCGCAGGCAGGTGAATTTGGGGTGCCAGGTCGTGGGGACAAGAGTTGAGGAAACGAGAAAGGCCTCCCCCGTTAGTTCTCCTTCGCCAAAGCATTTGCCTGATGAATGTTCTAGCAAAGTGATTTAAGGTTTCTTTAAAGTGAAAAATCAAAATTTTGAAGTGTTTCCTTTTAGGCTGTGTTGATAGTGCTAACTTGGCTTCGAGAATTAGAGGTGAAAGGTCAGAGGAGAGGAAGAGCTGGGGGTGGAGGTCACATGAGTCTGGTCAGGAAGTGGAACGTGAAGTGTGTACAGGCCTCTGTGTGTGTGCACGTATGTCTGTGTGCATGTGCCCACGCACGCCTGCGGCTTTGTGTCGCTGCATGTCTGTGTCCATGTGCATACATGTCTCTGTGCACATACCCGTGTGCACGCCTGCCCACGTGCAGCTTGTCCACGTCCCTGTGTGTGCACATGTGTCTGCGTGTGTGTGTGGGGGGGCTCGGTTTCCTGTTGTTCAGCAGTTCAGCATCTGACTCCTCACACAATTAGAGGAATTCCAGCCATCCTAGGGACCAGGCCTAGACAGTTCTGGGAAAACGGTTCCTTCTGGAAGGGATGGGAATGTTTCCTTTTATGGTAGCGTCGGCCACTGCTGCCTCACGACTTGCCAGCACATGCAGGCACAGTCTTGCCCGCTTGCGAGTGGTGACTAAACATGCCTGCAGTTGGGTCGGCCCAGGAAGATGCAGTGGGGGAGGCCGGGGTCCTGGATCACAGTCCTGTTTGTCCCAGATCCTTGTCGGCCACCCCACTGTTCTTAGGGGCCAGGCAGTGGGAACTGTGTCTTCCCCAGCCTGTGGCTCCCATGCCTTCCCTCTGCCTTTCTGCCAGTCCTCGCGAGTCTCTGCCTCAGCTCTGGCTACAGCCTTGAAGGACTGTTTTTTGGGACAGTCGAGATGGGGTCAGCAGGTTGCCCCTCTGGGGCCTGCTCTGGGCAGCTCCACAATGATGAGGGGATGGGGTTCGTGTGAAGGTGAGTGGCCCAGTTCCTGCCACACCTGCACCCTGTTGTTTCTCAGGGAGCTGGGGGAGGGGCAGCCGCCGTTTGTTTGCGTCTGTGTGAGCATGAGGTTTAGTTTTCCTCCTTTCCCAACTAACAAGTGACCCAAGGATGGGAGAAGAGATGGCAGTAAATGCCCAGCCCTGTGTGCTGCGAGACCAGGCACCCTGGAGTCTCACCCTGCCGAGAGGCAGGTGACCTAGCTGCGTTTGCAAATCCCTCTCCCAAGGCCATGCACAAGGGAGGCCATGAGTCACCCTCCTGGTGCCCCGTCCTGCAGGGCCCTGGCCTGCAGTGGGAGCCAGTGAGCGTGTCCTCCCAGATGGCTTGCGTCAGTCTATCCAGCACCAACGCTGCTAACAGCTACTAGTCCTGCACGTCTTCCTCCACTACTTGACTGGTTCTTCTGCTCCCCTGACAGTGCCACTCACCACCTGTCAGGACAACCCCTGATGGGGCCGTAAACAGGGAGCAGCCATTCGTGGGGTGCGTTCTATTTACAGGGTCCTGTGCAGGTCCTTTCCATGTGTTATTTCTGTTCTTCAAACTAATTCTGCCCGGGGGTTAGTAGCATATTTACTTTATGGATAAAGAAACCGAGACTAGGAAATTAAATACCTCTCTGCAGCCCAACAATTAGTAAGTAGCTGGGTCTTGGATTCAGGCTGATTTGACTTTGGTTGAGCTGTTACATGAAAAGGGAAAAAAATGAGTTTGTGTTTTTAGCTGTTGCTTAAAATTAGACACCCAGCACTGGCACAAGTCAGCCTGCATGTCTTAAAGTATTTCTGTCAAACTCAGCCTTCAAAGTCTGGGTATTAGTGTTCCTCTTGCACCCAAGGGAGTCAGTTGTTTATATCCATACTTGCTGAGCAGTTCACAGAGCTGGGGACAGTTGCCAAAAGTTCCTGACAGCCAGGTCTGGAGACTGAGTTGTCACAAAACTGATCAGAAGCGATGATTCTGATGAGCTGTTTTTTCTAGCTGTCCCTAAACTAACGTCGTTGAGCATTTTTCACGTGTCAGACACCACACTTGTGCTTTCCTGCATGTTATTTACATATATACTATTATCTTCCATCCCAGGAGGAGGCTGAGGCTCCTGGAAGCTACACATGTGACCAAGACAGTGTCTTGCCCCATTGCAAAGCCAGCCTTGTCTATCACAGTCCTCACTCAGCCTCTTAACTGATGCTTCTTATTTAAATGGGGACAGTATTTAAAACACCTGCCGCCAGCCTAATTACTAACAGCCCGAACCCCCAGTTATAAACACACAGGGCACCACTTTCGCACTTCGTTAAGTAGACTCCTGGAGAGCTTTTCATCAACTGACTTTCTCAGAGGTGGGAGAGACAACTATTTCTGGTGCCGTGGGGTGGGCCAGGCAGTTAGCGAGGGCGGTCAGAACTCCTGTGGAGCTGCCACCTAGGAATGTCCCTCGTCGGATTGAAGTACAGGGCCAGCCGGCGTGCACTGGCCAGGGTGGAGGACCCTTTGCAAGGCCAGCATTCGTAGCTTTCTCTCCTAGGAAGTGGGCAGCTCTCCAGAAGCCAGAGAGGGAGCTTTTTGTAGCTGGCAGAAATTAACCCGATATCTCCTTTGTTTCAGACCGAGAGGACCAGTCCATTTTGTGCACGTAAGTGTCTCCGTCAGGGTTGCGGGGCCGTGTGTCACCCCAATCTGCTGTTACCCTTGAGGACTCCTACGAAAACCTAGGTTGATGAGCTCCATTCGCAGTTCAAGTCCTGTGCCTTCCCCAAGGGATGGATGGGCTGCTCAGTGGTCTCACAGCGTGAATGGGCTTTATTTGATGGGCAAAGCTTTAATCGCCTTCCTCAAAAGAGCTGGTGGGCAGTTGGATGGGTTTTTAGCAGAGAGCAAAAGCAAGAGTCTTCTCAACAGAGCATGGCTGGCAGCTCTCGGCCCCTCTGGAACGCCTTTTTCTGGCTCTGAGCAGTGGCTTCCTTTACCTGGATCGAAATGGACACTGGGCTTCTCACCCACACCCTCTGAATTTAACAAGGAGATAAATAAACTCCATTGCCGAGGGAGTTAGCGATACAGAACATTCCTGCAAGTACAATTTTAAAGGAACATGTATAAGTGCTTTTGACCCCTGGGTCAACAGCTGCCTCACACTGATTCCTAAGACATTTGGATGTGAAGGCTGCCAAGTGACCAGGGCAGGCGCTGGATGTCAGTTTACTTCTGTTTGGCCTCGCAAGGGCCATGGGAAATGGCCTGAGTGAGGATTCCAGAACTAGCATTTATTCGCCTGTCCCCTTTTCTGCCGCTAGGTGTTGGGTACCTCACCGGCGGTCAATTAGAGTGGTAGGCCGTAGAGCATGCAGTGGGGAAGGGACGGACTTCAGGGGTTTGGCCATCCCTCCTCTGAGAATTTCCTTGGCTTTCTTGGCAGGGGTGAGTCTGGAGCTGGCAAGACGGAGAACACCAAGAAAGTCATTCAGTATCTGGCTCACGTGGCCTCCTCACACAAGAGCAAGAAGGACCAGGTGAGTGCAGGCCTTCTGACCCACAAGGAAGAGCATTTCATGATCCATGGCTTGGCTTAACATGAGAGCGTTTGGGGAACAAAGCAGAGGCTGGACCCGCTTTCATTGAGGCTGTAGCATGGCTGTCTTGGGAGTGGGTCCGGTGGTAGCCGTCCCATTTCTCCCTTGGCCTCCCGACTTTGAGTTGCTATGGAAACCGGAAACCAGTGGGGGTTCGCGCTCCTGGTGTTTGCAGCTAGCTGCTGCGTGGCCTCCACCCCTGAGGTTGGAAGAGAAATTCCAAAGCTGTTTCTCAAGCTACTGGAGACTTGCAGGTCCTGGGGCAGGCCTGCATTTGACTCCCCACTTCCTTTCCCTGCTGTCGAAATGCCTCTGGGGGTACAGCCCCCTGGCGAAGAGAGAAAGGGCCATCGGAAAGTCTTCTCACTTCCCTTTTTCTCCCCTCTCCCTCTTGGTGGATTATGGGCGAACTCAGCAGTGTCCTGGCTAGGTGAGCTGCACGTTTACTGCACGTTCTGCACCAGGAATGCGTGTTCTGATCATCGTGTGCCCTTGAATTACATACTTTTTTCTAAGCAGCTTTTCACTCTACACCATTGTCACTTTCTGCAGCTAGAACTATTCTCATAAGCTCAGCTCACTGACTGTCTCGGGAGGTGGGGGGCAGGGTGTGACACACGGTGACCTCTCGTGCACTCTGAAAGGACAACTCCTGCAGAATGGTTACAGGCCTCGTCACCTAGCTGTTCTCAGAAACTCCGGTCTTGCCCAGAATTCCCCACGTATAGAGCCCCGAGTGAGGTGCGGTGGACCGGGAATCTGCCCTCCCGCAGCCTCAGCTCAGTGCTCCAGACCAGATGGAGATGGCCGGCCCCCTCACCTGCCACCGCCCGCGGTGCCGGTCAGAAGCAGCGCCCAGAAGGCCCACATTGGACTTTCTCAGAGTTGGGGTGCTCAGTCTTAAGCATGCCTGTGTGGTGCTCTCTCTCTTTCTCTCAAGCACACACTCTTAAATTTCCCTGTGAAATCTAAGTGTCCTTGGTGTCCCCTCAAGCCACCAGGGGAACCGCACTGTCTGGGTGGCTCCTTACAGGGTGCTGTGTGCAGCATATGTAAGTAGCGGTGTGTGTCTCTTTGCATGCAGACCTGGGGTGTGTCCCACAGAATGTCCTAATGAGTACAGCCGTCTGGAATGGAACCAAAAGTAACTTCTCATGTGCCAAATTTCTCAAGACATTCTGAATCTTTTTCCATGGGGCGTCAGGAGTTATATTTAGAAACTAATAAAGATTTTTTTGCTCCATCTACCCGCACCCCCACCCCAATTTCCATTCTTTTTAGGAGGCCTATTTTAAAAACAGGGCTGTGAGGTTAGGAGTTCTCTAGCTGTGGTTTTCCATCTCTGCATTTGCAGTGAAATCTATTTTCCAACTATTTCTTGAATGCCTAGTATGCACCTGCATCTCTGGAGGGTGACCTTGAAGTCCCTGCCAAGACAGGACCACGGTTAAGAGTGGGAATGTAGGCCCATGCGCCTTACTTCTGGGGCTCCCAGCACTCCTAGCACTCAGGCAAGATGGCATATGGAGGAGGGCGTGATAAGAAGGAGCAAACTCATCACATCCTCTTTGCCAGGTTTCGGTGTGTGAATGGCACCCTGCCCCTGACTCCAAGTCCAACCAGAGTGATTGACTAGGTTACCTCTGCTCAGGCTCTCGGTTGTAGAGGCGATTGACCACTTTGGTTGATTTCCTTGCCTGAAGCTCTGCGGTGATATTCCACACGCAGCTGGGCCACAAAACACTCCTGAACTTGGTTTACCACTCTCGTGTTCTGAGGCTTGTCACGGCATGGTCTGGGAGTGAGCTCTCTCTCTTCCTTGCAGTGACTCAGTAGCTCATCTCCAGACCACCCACTGGGACGTCCCTGACCGTACCTTGCTGTGGGAAGGCCGGGCTTTGGCAGGGCTGCAGGTTGGCAGAGCAGAGCTTGGACGAAGGGACTTCTCAGGTAGTTGTAGCCCAAGGTCAAAAACATTACCCAGTGAAGTCCTTCAGAAACCAGATGGAGAATTCCAATCCTTACGAGCATACGCTGCTTGCAGCGTACCTCATAATTTCATATTATGCAAATTATACAAATTCCATTGAAAGATAAGTCCTTTCTGTGCCAAATTAGGCATCAGTTAAAAATGCATAAGTTAGCCATCACCATTGTCAACAGGGAACTGGGCCCTGCAATCCCAAAGGGTTGCTCCCGAGTTGGCTTGGCACTCTGTGTTTCATGGCAACAGCCTGTGGTCCTGAGGCAGAGGCCCGAGCAATGGCAGGCTCTGGTCAGGGCCACGCTCCCAGGGAGTGGCTCGGCCAGCCTGGCTGCCTGGCTGCCTGGCCTGTGTTTTGAGAGGAACATTTTAGCGGGTGGGGGAGCAGCCCTCATCCAAATTGGGCCCCATGGGCTGCCTTGCTGACTTCCCAGACCCGCCTGAGCCCCAGGGATGGCAGCCCAGTGTTCTGTGACCACTGGTGCCAGGGACACATGGAGAGCCTGCTCCGTGGGTGTTTGACCCCTTCCCCTTGACCTGACTGCTCTGACCCTCTTTCACTTAGCTGTATGGTCTGAGAATAGAAGACTCCCTCAGCCCTGGAAGGAGGTGGGTGTGCCAGGCCCCTTCCGGTCTCTGGTGGACTTCCTGCATCCTCAGTGGTCTGCAGATAGGTCTGGTATATGGCAGGTATGCCTGGAAGGCCGTGGTTCATGACTCTTGGGAGCTGCTGCTACTCAGCCTTCCTTTTCATCACTCATAGGCAGTCTTTATTCCCGTAAAATCCTGGCTTGGCTCCAGCCTTGCTAATAAGTACAGAACCCTGCCTGGCCTTGTGCGATCTTCTTTCCCCCTAGAGGATACCCAGGTATTAAGGTGAACGAGATCCGTATTTTTCTCAGCCAGTGTCAGTTATTATCTGGCCTGCTGGGAGGCCAATGGCTGCTTCCAAAGTTGATCTGACCTGACAGGTAAAGCCCCCAGTGGGGCTGGGTCTGGGCAGGAGGATGGCAGTGACCGACAGGTGTTGGTAGAAGACTTGAATTTGAATACCACTTTGCTGGTTGATAGGTATTCGGCCTCAGGCAGATCATACCCCCTCCCTGAACCTCAGTTTTCTCTTCTGTGAAATAGGGCTACTCTGTTTTGCCTTCCCTGAGTAGTGTGAGGCTCCAGGGATAAGAAGGCATAAGGGTGCGTTTTGTCAACCACAAAGCATCATTAGACCACAAGTACGGGCTATCGGTGTTATTGATAAACAGTTCAGAACCCAAAATGGGCTTCGTTGATCCCATGCTGGGAACAGATTTCGGGGGTGGCAGGACAAGGGACCAGCGAGGAAAATGCATTGTTTATTAAGACACGGATGAGATGAGCTTGTGTTTTTTGTGGATCTGTCCCATGAAAAGGAAAAAAAATGTGGGTGTTGGGTGGGGATTAGAGAGAAGGAAGGCAGAGGGAGGCCAGTGAACCTGGGGCAGAGATGTCCCAGAGACGGAACGGTGTCTCTGTATCTTTTCTTGGTTCGGGTGCTGCTCTCCAACATGTCCTCTGGGGCTGACCTGGGCCCTCGTACCAGGTTCCTGGAACTGGGGGAGCTGCCCACTTTCCCGTTTTAGGGTTGCTGGTCACGCAGTCCAGGGAAGTAAGTTCAGACCAGTCAAGGTCTCTGGAGACCTTGCAGGAAGGTTGTTCTTGAGTGACACAGATCAGGCTGAGGCTGCCGTGGTGGGCACCAGAAGTCTTCATTCCAGGTGTGCTGGGCGTGTAGACACGGCTCTGCCATCGTCCCTTGCATCTGGCAGAGCAGGTTTGGCAGCCTGAGCCGCTGCCTGGCCTTCACTGCACCTGGGTTCCTTCCAGGGTGAGCTGGAGCGGCAGCTGCTGCAGGCCAACCCCATCCTGGAGGCCTTCGGGAACGCCAAGACCGTGAAGAATGACAACTCCTCTCGATTCGTGAGTACTGACCAGCCGCGTCCCAGCTCTCGGGGCTGAGGCTTCTACCCAGAGCTCTGGCATGTGTCGCCTTCCAGCTGGGTGCTCTTACTTTCAAAGTGAGGAAGGGTTAGACTTGGTGCTTCCTGGGCCCGCTGCCTGGAGCAGGCTGGGTCATACTCCAGTAGGTTTGGACCTGCATAAGTAGCTTCTTCAACCTAGGTGGCAAAAAGCCAGCAAGGGAGTACGGCGTCACTGCTGGTGTCCCCCGATTGTCCTGTTGTAGGCAGTAGCCAGTTGGAACCCAGGGCCAGATCATGCAGTGAGGAGTATTTCTCCCCCTGTACAGAGGAACTTGGGCGCCACTGGACCTCATCCTGATTCCAGGCCTGAAGCGGTGTGGCTCTGTGAGCCCTGAGTACCTGCGGGGTGTGGGGTGCGGGATGCGGGGCTCCTGGCTGCAGGCGCGTGAGCACAGTCTCTTGGTTTTCTCCCTCCAGGCTCTTCCCACTGGAGGTAGGGACTGGAGGATGGGGCCTCTGATCTCTTCCTCATCTTTCCTTAGGGCAAATTCATTCGCATCAACTTTGATGTCAATGGCTACATCGTGGGAGCCAACATTGAGACTTGTATCCTTTTGGTTAATTGTAATAAGAGTCCTGGGTCCAGAGGGGAGGAAAGTGACTTCCTGATTCCAGCACTTTCCCTTTTAGGCACCTGTTGTAACATTTCATCTGGGGCACTGGGATAAGTACCAGGAGAGGCTCATTGAAATCCATCTCAGAGCCAGGTTTTTCTTTACTTGCAGGATAAAGTTCGGCTTAGAATGGGATGGAACTTTTGAAGATAGGTCATCCAGTGTGTTTCCCTGAGAGGTGGAGTTGGGATAGATAGAATTTATTTCTCTCCTGCTCTGGCATTATAGTCCGCTGGCAGGAGTCTTCTGCTCTCCATTGGCTTCATAAGATGAGGGCCCTTGAAATAGAGCAGCTTCCCAAGTGTGCGAGCTGTCCTTTGACAAGCTACACCTGTTGATGGACAGAGCCAAGGGAGTTTGCTTTTATTTTATGTGGCCATCTTGTGCCATTCTTTGTGGCTGGTGAAGTTCAGTTGCTTTTGATGGAAAGTAGAGAGGTTGCCTGCCCTCCAGCTTGCACAACTCCTCAACGTTTGCAAAGATCTTTTGGAGAAATCTCGTGCTATCCGCCAGGCCAAGGACGAGCGGACCTTCCACATCTTCTACTATCTTCTGTCTGGGGCTGGGGAGCACCTGAAGAGTGAGTACTGGGCCCACCGCCTGACGCGTGGGCTGCTGGGCACTGGGACTCCTGCCACAGTTGGGCCACACACTCTGGTTGGGAAATGAAAACTCCAGCCTTGGGTTGGGGAGGAGAAGCCAGAATGCGTTCTGTTCTCTGGGCCATCCTGGGAACTTGGCCTTCTGCTTCCGATTACGCCAGCGAAAAGCCAGGGCAGCTCATGTGTGCAGCTGTGAATCACAGGCCCCTGAGGCTCTCGTGGGCTCTGTGCGTGTCAGGCTCACACGCTGAGGAAAATCAGCAGTTTTGGCCACTTCACATTTCCTGGTGTGTCTTGGGGCTTAGGGGTGCTTCCCAGTCTCCTAGGCCTCTGATGTTTCTGATTAGAGCCTCTTTTAGGCGCATCATTGACCCACCCTTGCCCTCTGCCCCTTACAGCTGATCTCCTGTTGGAGCCGTACAACAAATACCGCTTTCTGTCCAATGGGCACGTCACCATTCCCGGGCAGCAGGACAAGGACATGTTCCAGGAGACCATGGAGGCCATGAGGATTATGGGCATCCCAGAAGAGGAGCAAATAGGTACAGGACTGGCCCTCCTGTGGATGAAGGAGGGCAGGCAGGAGGCTGGTCATCACGCCCTCAGGGGCATTAGAGCGGCTAACGGGCCTGAGGAGAGCTTCCTGTCAGCTCTGAGTCTTAGGGAGCCCCATAGAGGCCAGGAGGAAGGTCTTGAATGTCGGGGAGAGGGTACCTCAGGTTTGAGTTTCAGAGTTATTTGTTCCCCAGGGTACCATTTATGGAGAGGGGAATTAGGGACAAGTGTTTAACTGCCCAGGGTCTGGGTCCACTGCTGTAGTCCTTGCCTTCGCCGAAAGTGGAATATTCCTGCCTTGTCTCGGCAGAGCGTGGAAGGGGCCGGGGCTGGTCTCTGTGTCGATGACGCCTAGAATGAATGGCGGCGTGGAACCTGCCTGTGCCTTCTCATTTCCTTAGAAGGAAGGCGAAGAGGGCCTTGAGGCTTTATTTTCGAAAACTGGGGAGGGTGCACCTCATTCTCTAGCGTTAGGGTTGGTATCACCTGTTGCTCGGCCACAGATAATATAAATGGGAAGGCCTGACAGTGTTCCAGTAAAACTTTATTTATAAAAACAGGCAGGGGCCCTTGGGCTAGAAGCACATCCTTAGTCTAGTTTTAGAAGTGTTGGGAAGGTTAACAGAGCTTATATCTAAGCACAGGGCTTCCCAAGCTGAGATTTGCCAGAGGCCCCGGAGACAGAGAGGAGGCGAGCCCTCCAGGGTGGCCCGACCCTCCCTGCAGACTAGTCCAAGGTCCCACTCAGGGCTTATTTTGCCTTCTACCTGGCCCTGAGCTCCCTTTGATTGCATCCCAAGGCTTACTGCGGGTCATCTCGGGGGTTCTTCAGCTCGGCAACATCGTCTTCAAGAAGGAGCGTAACACTGACCAGGCATCCATGCCCGACAACACAGGTAATGTGGTCCTCCCACCTGGAATTTAGGTCAGATGCCTGGGCTTGGACGGGCTCAGGAGGAAGTCTTGTAGAAATTCCAGACTTCACTCTCTTTTAAACTTCATGGTATTTATGGCTGTCACTGTTACACACATAAGTATGACCCTTCTTCATAGATTAAGCATCAGAATGCATTAGAAAAGCCACAGTCATACGGACCAGGGTTTCCTTCATTTGTTCCCGAGACCAAACCCTTTGTGTCAGTAAGACAGTGGTTTCTGCTGTCGCTGCTCAGTGCACGCCTTGCCCATGAATGCATCAGGACCTTGAAACAGTGTCGTCATGGCATCTGCCTTGTCCACTGCTTTGGGTTGTTGCACGTGACCCCATTTAAGTTATCAACCGTAATGTGCCCTTCCTAGGGGCTTTTGAAAAAATTTAACACGGGTACATGTGTTAAAAGATATTTCTGTGGGACACATGCTGTTCCGTCCCCTCACACTGGGCCGGGCAGGACCACCTCCTGTCGGTCCTGTTTGCACACTCGGCGCATGTGGCCAAGGGCGTGCAGAGGGACCGCCGAGCCCCGGTTAGGACGCATTCCTCCTGCCATGGCCGCTGGTCTGCACACGAGTGTGCGCCCTGCTGAGCACAGTCTGAGCTGGTTGTCCCGGTAACGCTGTCTCGGTCACCACTGCGGCTTCCCTCTCCACTCCCGGGTTGAGCACAGGACTTGTTCTCTTGGGTTTAATTAAAACGTTTTACCTTTCTTCTCTTTACTCTTTGAAAAACATTAGCTGCCCAAAAAGTGTCCCACCTCTTGGGTATCAACGTGACCGATTTCACCAGAGGAATCCTCACTCCCCGCATCAAGGTGGGACGGGATTACGTCCAGAAGGCGCAGACCAAGGAGCAGGTATGCACGCCCTCTGGCGGGGGCTCGGGCTGCCTCCTCAGCCAGGGTCATGGCAGTGGTCAACGTGAGGCCTGCTCTGTGCCATCCGCTGTGTTAGGCACCGCCACATGGGTTGCCTCATTCAGTCCTCACAGCCAGTCTGAGAGCAAGGTGGTATTTGCCCCATCAAGAATACAAGGAAGCTGACCCTGAGTTCAGTGGCATGGCCAAGGCCACTCACCTAGGAAGGGCCTCTTTAGGCTACCTTGTGCCTCTGCGTGGAGTCAACGTTTAGACTGGTTGGTCACAGGCCTGTCCCATTCTGGTCTAAAGTGAGAACTTGACGTTTCTGTAGTACAGCTCGTTCTGCTGCCAGGGGGGCAGTGCATCTGCCACCCTCAGGGCCCATGCCAAGTGGCTGCTTCTCCACCACCTGCCGTCGTGCTGCCCGTGGTGAGAGACGAGCCGGAGCCTCTGCCTTCGCCTCAGCCGCTCTGCGTGACTGTGCCCGCCGGCCCCTCCCAGCAGGGCTGGCTCCCCTCTGCTGGTAGCTTCTAGTTTCTGTGGTGGCAGTGGGCGTTTTACGGTGCTACTCCCATCTCTCAAAGTATTTTGGAGTTCAAGTTGCTTAGTCCTTTTTCAAAGGGTGCTGTCCTCTGTTCCTCATACTGGTGCCTGACAGCCTGCGGGTGATTCTCTACAGAGCCATCCCACCAAAGCCAAGAACATTGTGTTTGAAAGACAGTGTGCATAATTATTACCAACTGTTTATTTTCCTAATAGTTAAAGAACCTTTATTTTCTCATTATGAAAATGCTACATAAACACTTAAGATTCAGGAAGTATAATAGCCTAGAGAAGAAAAAAATTGCCATAGTCCTACCCAGTGACAATTATTGGGTAGCCTTTTTCTTTTTCTCGTAAGGCCTTTCTTTTCTTTTTTAAACTTAATTGTCACCCTGGCTTTTTATTATGGAACTTCTTGAATATTTGCAAAAAGAGTAATGAGTTCCATGTGCCCATCACGCGGGCATCTATCTTCAAGAGAGACTAACTCATGGCCAGTCTTGGCTCCTCGTTAATCTTATCTACCCCCTGCCCCCGAATGCATTATTTGAAACAAATCTCAGACATTTTGTCATTTCTTTTGTGGATGCTTCAGGATGTCCCCTTTTATTTTAAAAAGGTCTTTGCAAATGTCTTTCTAAGTCTTCCGTGCTCGAATTGTTAGATATTTACATTTTACTTTTTCATCATAAACAACACTGCAGTGAACAGATACATGCACAAAACTCCCCCCCGGTCCCCCGCTCCATCTTCAGGGCTGTTTCTCTGGAGGAGGGCCCTGCAGCTAAAATTACTGGGGTAAAGGGTACAGGTGTGATGACTCTCTTGTATCTGACACTCTGTCCCCTGGGTGTCCCTTCCCCAGGCTGACTTTGCCATTGAGGCCTTGGCCAAGGCCACCTACGAGCGCATGTTCCGCTGGCTGGTGCTGCGCATCAACAAGGCCTTGGACAAGACCAAGCGTCAGGGCGCCTCATTCATCGGGATCCTGGACATCGCCGGCTTCGAGATCTTCGACGTGAGCGTCTCCCTCCTGCCCTCATGTCCCCCTCACCGCCTCCTTAGCCTCTTGCCCGCCTTCCCCTTGTCCGTGAATCCTCTTTCCTGTGATCCTATGGCAACCGGAGTTGGCCATCTCTTCCTTGCATGGAGACAGGAGACAGCAGTTGGGCATAGTTTAAGCTTAAACGAGCATGCCCATTGCCAGCCAGAAATGCTGGAGAGAATGGAGCTTTTCGATGGTGTTCTGGGAGGCTTTGTGAGCAGGTGTTTTCTGTGGATTAATTTTCCTGCAAATATTTATTGAGGGTAGCGACAAGACATTTTCCTTGACCATCAAGACTTTGAGCTCCTCTAGGAAAAACTGATAATCGTGGTTAATCAGAGGTTCTTAGCCTGGGAGTCCATGGTAGCTTCCCTGAGGAACCATGAACTTGTGTGGGACGGGCGAAAATTACCTCTTTATTTTTCACTATCCTCTCATAAAAATGATTATTTTTTTCAATTTATTTTCAATTGTGAATTGAACAAACTACACAAACCACAGTGGTACTAGCAGTGCTTGTGATCTGTCTCTAGTAGAAATCGGAGGTTGTCATAGCATTTTGGAGCTGTGGCAGAGATGTCGTAATATCATTTATGCTCATCTCTACTTCAGAATTTTGGAAGTTATTAAGTCCACTGCTCGTGTTTATTAATACAGAACACGATGTATGACTGTGTCTCAGTATTTTGATAATTACATTTTTTAAACTTACTATCTTTCCTTTGTAATCTGTTTTATGTATTTTAAAACATTTTTCTGAGAAAGGCTTTCTTGGGCTGCTAGAGAGGTCCATGGGCCCCAGAAAGTGAAGGACCCTTGCTGCGTGTGATAAGGGCAGGCCCCTAACCCCGCAGGCTCCACAGGGGGCAGCACTGAGGCACCCCAGCAGGTCTTTCCCGAATCCCTGCCCGGCTCCTTCCCAAGGGCCTGCTGGCAGGCATCTCTGACATTGCTCTTCCTCCTGGCAGCTGAACTCCTTCGAGCAGCTCTGCATCAACTACACCAACGAGAAGCTGCAGCAGCTCTTCAACCACACCATGTTCATCCTGGAGCAGGAGGAGTACCAACGTGAGGGCATTGAGTGGAACTTCATCGACTTCGGCCTCGACCTGCAGCCCTGCATCGAGCTCATCGAGAAGCCAGTAAGAGCCAGCGCTGTTCAGACCTCAGACCCGGCCTCGCTCGTCTCCTCGGGAGACCCTTTCCTCCCCTCCCACTCCCGTTGGTTGTGGGTTTTAATTACTCCCGTGTTGGTGCCACCCGGAGGAATAAGTCCTGGGGCTCAGATCTGGTACCTGGGGGCCTTGGGCAGCTGCTGACCAAGTGGGGATGTGGCTGGTGCCTGTGGGTATCCTGTCTTAGATCCCAGAAGACCACCCAACATCTACCTGAGGGGCGGGCTCAACAAGCCTTTCTTCGTCCTAAAGAAATGGGCATGCTTTTATGTTGAAAGATCCTGGCCCCAGATGTTTTCACTATAGCGTGGGACTGTTGAGAGCTGTTCTTGGTGCACGTGCTGAAACACGGTCTGTCCTCTCAGGACTAACATGGCACCTGGGCTTCCGTCTGTTGGCGGATGGTGGTGGCTGGCAAGCCCGTCTCTTTTTCCATCAGTTCGTACTGAAAGCTCTTGCTAGGTGCAGTTTGGGTCACCTGTTTGTGCTTTGGGTTTGGGGGCTATGCTCTTTTGGAGCCTGAGCCGTTTCTATTTCTGTTTCAGTTTATCTCTTGATTAGAGTTAAATGCATTGATTTCACGCTTTCCCGGAATCCTGAGCTGTTTGGTAATGTAAACACCAGAGTGACACTGAAATGTTAATTGATTCGGAAGGCCTAGGAAGAAGTTTGTGCATTTTGAAAGTATCATTCAGGAGGGAGGGGTTGAAACTCCATAACCCTAACATGGAGCAGTTTACTTTTGTGATGTTTGTTTTAATCGGTTGAGTTTTCCAATGAACAGGAACCCCTGGGGCCTCAAGCCTCGTCAGCCAGTATCCGTGGTGACTGAGTCTGCTTTCTTGTCTTACAAACTCAGTGTTATACGGAGGCTCTGGGACCCTGCCACACTTTCTCTACCTTGTCACATCTCACGCTATAGCTGTGCAGACACAGAGTGTATGGGACGATGTCATGGAGTGACTCCAGGGTCAGGGCTGCCTGTCGAGGGCGGCCTCTGGACATGTGAGTCAGGGGTCTACGTGACCACCAAGCCCACCTGGCGATTCCCAGAGCAGTAACGTCAGAGAATCCATGTGACAGATCATTGGGTTAAGGTGTGATGGCTGCAGCCTGGACCCCAGGAGCCTCTTTTTAAACTAGATCTCTTAAACTGAGTACTTCCAGTAATGCTCCCCTTTTTTCCTCTATGGGGGAAGTACCACTCTGGTGAGATTCTAGGGGTTCTGAAAACCAGGCTTTGGCTTCTTGTGAGGGTGGGTGTGGAGTGGCGTTCCCAGGTCATGCTCACCTGTGAGATGCTGTGCTTCCCCCAGGCAGGCCCCCCTGGCATCCTGGCCCTGCTGGATGAGGAGTGCTGGTTCCCCAAAGCCACAGACAAGAGCTTCGTGGAGAAGGTGGTGCAGGAGCAGGGCACCCACCCTAAGTTCCAGAAGCCCAAGCAGCTGAAGGACAAAGCTGATTTCTGCATCATCCATTATGCTGGCAAGGTGAGGCGAGCACACACAGGAAGGTGTCAGTGGCACCTTCTCGGGAGAGGTAGACACGATTCTAAGACTATGAGCCAAGCAGCCACAGGGCAGGAGACAGAAGTGTAGTATTCTGGATCAGTCACTCATCTGACATGTGCCTGGTGGCAGTAATCGGCATTTATGCAAGTCTCCCACCTTGCAAAGCACTGTCTCGTTACACTGTGTTAGGAGTTTGTAGCAATTCTCTAAAGTACTCAGGCAGCTATAGTGTTGTTTGTGTTGTCATAAGGTGCATTCTCTAGTTACTTAATCTCTGAGCCTTGATTTCCTCATCTGGAAACTGGTGGTGACCGGCACCGTACAGGGTCACGTGTACTAAACGAGCCTTCGAAGCCCAGCTCTGGGCACAGGTCAGTGCTTTAGGGCAGGGCCTCAGCCTCTGCACTACCATCGTCATGGGCCACATCAGTCTTTATTGTTGGGGACTATCACGTGCACTGTAGGATGTTTAGGATGTGTAGGCTTCTATGCACCGGACGCCAGTAGCATGCTCCCTAGTGTGACAACCAGGAATGTCTCCAGGCATCACCAAATAGATGTTATGGTGGGGGATGTGGGGTGAGGGTGCATTGTAGGTGATAGCTTTGTTATTGCTAAGGCTACCCGGCCAGTAAGTGGCAAAACTGCCCACACACCTTACTGACGTACACCTTTTAGTTTGCTTGGTACCAGGGCTTAATACCTAACTGAACAGGGGGAGCCTGTGTTTATAGAAGTCCATACTTAGACTAAAGCTGGTTTTCTCAGCAAGGTGTTCTGGAACGAAGAATTAACGATTGATTGCGACACAACGTGTAATTAGATAGGCTGGGCCCAGGCTCCTTGTCGGCGATGGTCCTCAAGGAGAGCTATGACCGTTCACAGCGCTGCTCCCAAGCCGTACATAATAAAGGTCCTCGCCTGCTGCTCCTGCTTGTGGCCCATACTGCCCACCTCTCTTGCTTAGTTCCTCTGCTTCCTGGTGCTGCTGAAGCAACTCTTGACTGCAGACTACCCATTAAAAAAACGGTTACTGTAATTACCCAAGGTGATGCCCGCTGAGCCTGCATCTCCACGTGCACCTTTGCTAGAAATTAGAAATGCACGTGCACAGAGACCTCACCAGATGCTTTTATTACAGTGTTTATAATGTACAAAATGGAGCACACCCAGTACCCGTGGGAGGGAGGCTGATGAAACTGGCCATGCCCATACACACTTGTGCTACGCTGCAGCAGCAGACAGGACAAGCACGTTGGCTGAGCCCAGGTGGCAAAGACACCAGCTCTGAGGCTTTGTCTTTTCCTAGGAGGTAACTCGGCTCCTAGGAAAAAAGAAGCTAGTGTCACATATGTTGTCATTGTGAGCAGGGCTCGTGAGGACCACTGGCCAGAGAACAGCAATTATGTCTTGGGCGTGGTGTGGGTTACACAGAGAAAAGCCAGGGTGGCCCGCTGTTCTGTGTATATTGTCTGGCATCTTTGTAATAAAAATATAATGTATTACTCACGTCATTTAGAACATATTTTTAAAAAGATAAGAATAATACACGTTTAGTAGGGAAAACTTGGACAACCTGAAATGACAAAGAAAAAATCACTTGTCCCATTATTAAGAAGAAAAATGATATTTTGGTATATGCCTTCCTGGAAGTTTTTCTTTAAGTTCCTATTGCCTTAAAAAAAATCCCAATATTCTATTGTGTAGTCACAACATAATTTTCGTGGCCAGTCCCCAGTTTGCTGGGCATTCGCATGGTTTTTAAATTTGCCATGTATATAACACCTCAGAAAGCATCTTGTTGCTGCTCGTTGGCCTTGTCCCCCATTGTTTCCTGCTTAGGGATGGAAACACTGGGTCAAGGGCTGTTCGTGTTCCTTATCCTTTCCGCACGTGGGCTCGGCTTGTCATCTAGGAGGTTATGAGCACTTGTGTCCCCAGAGCAGCGGGCAATTCAGGACTCTGGCTCTTGCAGGTGGATTACAAAGCCGATGAGTGGCTGATGAAGAACATGGACCCCTTGAACGACAACATCGCTACGCTTCTGCACCAGTCCTCCGACAAGTTCGTCTCGGAGCTGTGGAAGGATGGTACGCCCTTTGCCCTCTGCCCCACCTCCCTGTGGCTGCGACCAGGCCTCTCCCCACCTTCGCAGCCACCGAGCCCCAGAGCAAGGGGCCTGTATCCACCTGACACAGGCCGGGGGTTTCCATTTGCTGTAGCTCCCATGATGTGTCTCCTTGACCAGAAAGGGCGAGGCTGCCCTTGAGTGTCCTTGAGTGTGCTGTGTAGCCACTTCCTCTTGAGGCAGAGCGCTTCTCCAGGCCTTGCCGGCTGCAGACAAGCCACGTGCTTTCCGCGCGTGGGAAGTCCCAGGCGGCCCACAGCCTGGCGCCACGCCTCACTGTGCTCCTGCCTCTCCTCGATGGGCTGGTGGCTTTGGAGTTGTGCTTTTCTGCTGTTTCTTTCGGTTTCTCCTCTCCTCTGCCTGGGTTTTGCTTTAACCTCTTTGTTGCAGAGATGCAGAACACTCAGAGAGCCTATTTCTATCAACGCTTTCCCATTCTCCACCTAGAACCAGGTGACTGGCCACCCAGAGTGGCGTCCCTTGTGTGTGGTGCATCCAGGGCTGTGTGGCAAATGCTTCTGCTGAGTTGTTCTTGCCGTTGACTCTCCCTGCCTGAGCACCCCTTCCCTGGTCTGCCCCTGGCTGTGGGCCGGCTCCTCCCCACTGGACCTATCTCAGGCCTCCAGCAGAAAACCAGGCAAATCAGGGCTATGTTTGGATATTTGGAGACTTTATATCTAAAAAACCCATATCCTCTCCAGAGCGCCACCTTGTGAACGCCGCGTCTCACTGCTGCAGTGGCTGTGGGTGTCTCAGCTTGAGGTGTAGGGGCTGTGCACGCTGTCGTGTGCATGTGCACCTGCAAGCTAACGTGGCATTTGTGCGTTCATTCACCAAGCACTGAGCAAACCCCTGCTCCTTGGGGCTTGGGCCTCCAGGGGGCAGGACAGGCTCACGTGAAGTGACCAGTTATTATGGGGCATTTTCAACCTTCCTCCAGGCAAGCTGAGTGACTTTCACAAGCCGCCCACTCCCAGGAAACTTTTGGTGGCCAGTAAAATGGGCCTTGGGTGCAGAAGGTCAGAAATGCCTCTCATTTTAGTTGGTTAATTGGGTCTATCAAAAAAAATGTCTTTAGCATCTGTCCTTTCTGCTGTTTTTCCAATAAATAATCGAGATCTGGCCGCAAAGGAACAGGAAACAAAAACTGTCACAGGATCCTTAACTTTTGCATCCAGCAATGGAAGGCTTCAAATTTAATACTAGCTCTCGCTTAAAACTGATCTCCAGTCACTGGCTGCTTTGAGTTTGTCGTTTAGTTTTCGCCTTGAAGGAAGCAGTTCATCTCATTGCTCTAGGCATGAGCCGCAGTGACAAGGGCGACTTCCGGGAGGGGGTTGCTTTAAGTCAGGGGTCCCCAGCCCCCAGAATGTGGACTGGTACCGACCGGTCTGTGGCCTGTTGAGAATCGGGCCACACAGCAGGAGGTGAGTAGTGGACAAGCAAGCGAAGCTTCATCTGTATCTGCAGCCGCTCCCCAGCGCCAGCATCACCGCCTCAGCTCCACCTCAGATCAGCAGGCATTAGATTCTCATAGGAACACCAGTCCCCGGTGCCAAAAAGGTTGGGGACGGCCGCTTCAGATGATAAAGACTAGTGAGCTAGAGGACAAAGCACGAGGCAGAGCGTGAGGAATCCTCAGACTCTGGAGACTGCAGTAGTCCCTGTCCATAGCCATTCTTTGGAACACTCCACTTTCGACACCACCACGCACTGCTCTGGGTCCCTGGCTTAGAGCTCTGCCTGGGGGCAGCCCCAATGGAGAGGAAATCATCAGTCCCGTACACGATGGCAGGGTAGCTTTGTTGCTCCCACTGTCTGATTCCTAGCCTTGTGCTCTTAGGTAAAAGGCAGTGTGAATTTAGGATAGCAAGGTTGTTTTTTTTAAACAGTGACAGTAGGACTATAGGGTTCTGTAAGTCAGGTTTTCACACCTCAGAGCCAGCCTGGTGGAATGGCTAGGCTCGCTATTCCAAAATACATTAGTAGCTTTATTGTGTCTCTTTGGGACTAGGAGCATGTAAAGTGGGCTGAAGATAGATGATGTGAACATGGCTCACAGACCGCTAGACCAGCCTTAGTGGCTTTGCAGTCTTCTGCCTTTCCTGCTTCCTACTCACAAGGTCAAGTGTGCTCAAGGTTTGGAGATGCCTGTGTGGATTCCAAGCAGAAATGGTCCTGCTGTTCCATAGTCTCATGTCCTTTTCTGTCCAGATGTCTGTCTCGTTCCTGCCCCACTGGGACAGCCGGGTATTAACGTGCTTTTGCGTGGTCTCTGCAGTGGACCGCATCATCGGCCTGGACCAGGTGGCCGGCATGTCTGACACGGCGTTGCCCGGGGCCTTCAAGACGCGGAAAGGCATGTTCCGCACCGTGGGGCAGCTCTACAAGGAGCAGCTGGCCAAGTTGATGGCTACGCTGAGGAACACCAACCCCAACTTCGTCCGCTGCATCATCCCTAACCACGAGAAGAAGGTGCGGCCGCCGGGTAGCAGGCGTGGGCAGGGCACACGTGTGGGCGCGTTCAGCCGTTGTCCGTCCCCAGCAGCGGTTCCCTCCCTGCAGCACACAGCGCCCTCAGTGAGCCCTTCTGCAGGCTGGCCTGAGGCATCCCCAGGACTCAGGCTACATGCGTAGCCTGCATTTCCCCTGGGTTACGCCATCTCGTAGCCTCCCCCGGACCTGCACCACGGAACGGCTCTCAGAGCCCGTGGGCAACAGCGGCTCCTGGGGACTTTTGCCCTGTCGAGTCCAGAGGGGCCCGCCCAGCTTCTGTCCCTGAATTCCCAGGCGCAGAAGCAAGACCACATGCATGTGTTTTCGTGTCTAGGCTGGCAAACTGGATCCCCACCTGGTGCTGGACCAGCTGCGCTGCAATGGGGTTCTCGAGGGCATCCGGATCTGCCGCCAGGGCTTCCCCAACCGTGTGGTCTTCCAGGAGTTCCGGCAGAGGTGAGCTGGGCCTGCAGCCCCCCTCTCCTGGCACGGGGGCCTCTGGCGAGGGAGGCGTTTCCTCAGCCACATAGGGCTGAGGTCTGGCCAGCTCCTCACACGTCCTTTCCCCGCTCCTCCCCCCATATGAGGGGGGTTTCCCCCACTTTTATTACTGACATGGAAGTGATCTTGTTGGCTTTCACGCCTCGTGACTGCGGGGCCTGACGCCATTTGCTATGGTGAGAATAACTACGAAAAGAAATTCACAAAGGTCAGCCGGAGACTGAGTATTGAAGGAAACGTATGGAAATGGAAGCTGTAGAATACTGCAGCTTCTCCCCGGCTTTGGTTCTTGTTTATTACTTCACGATACTTTCATATGGTTTATTTGCTCTCAGGTTCAATCAAACTTTTATTACCATGGTGAATACTGCAGCTTCTTGCCACGTGTGCAGAGAGGGACATTAGTGACACTCTCCTATTTGCCTAATGACTGTTTAGTGCCAGTGCAATCATGACCCAGGCCTCTATTTCCTGGACCATCCGTTTATTAGCAGTTTCCGCGTTATCTCAGGGAAGAGATGGGTGGCCTTCTGGGGTTCCAGACGCTGATCCTGGGCAATTAGCCATTAGTAAGCCCAACCTGGAGCTCACCCTTGAGTGAGTGAAGTGGTCCACTGTGAGTTTACATTCGCTTCCTAGAAAACACCAAGCCCTCCTTGTGCCATTCAGCCTTAGGAATGGGACTTGCAAAATGTCTTCTTTTCTTAGGAGACTTAATGAAAGGAATTCCACGTCCGCTACGCTGTGGGGTAGCCCTCTCTCACTTATATTCCAGGCCACGCTGGATCGAAGGGGAGGGGGTGAACTGATCGGCTTCTTTCTTTCCCTCAGATATGAGATCCTGACACCAAACTCCATCCCTAAGGGCTTCATGGACGGGAAGCAGGCGTGCGTGCTCATGGTGAGCTGAGCTCCCTCTGGTTGGGATGGGAGGACCTTTGGCTGGGGCATGCCTGCCTGTCCAGTGCTGGTCTGGCTGGACGGGCGCCCTGTGGATCAGCCAACACCGTGCTTGGTTGGCCTGCCACCGCTCCATTCCGACTCTGTTGTGTGCCCTGAGCGGCAGCCTCCTTGGCCCTCGGACAGTCAGGGATGGCACGTGGGACCAGAGCGGAGACTAGAGCATGGCGGGGCTCTGATGTGAGACGGTCTCTTCCTCCTGGGCCACATTCTCATGCTTTCCTGCCTGTATCTCCGATATTCACACCCAGTGTGGCCGGCAGGGCACCAGACCCGGAGCTGCGGGAATTCGTGCTCCTGGACCTCTCCTCTCGCTGCCCTCCACCCCTAGGGCAGTGCCTGACGGGCAGCAGGCACTCTGAACTCTGCTAATGAATGACGGCCCCGTGGTGACTCGGTGGCCACGCTGGGGCTGTATCCCACCTGGTCATTTTTTCTACTTTGCAGGTGTCTTATTGTTTCTCATTTGTCCAGTGTTAGCAGCCACTGCTTTTGCTTCTCTTTACTTTGCATTCTTTCCAGTGAGTCAGGGGAGGGGGTGGCCTAGGGGGATGGGAGCTCAGTGGGAGGAGAGAGAAAAGAGAAGAAAAATTCAGCACCCACTATACAAAACTTTGCATTAAGTGATAGGGAGATTGAGGCCAGGAAAACAGAGGGAGAAGATGCACATGGCTCCCTGCTCTCTGATGCTTGCCAGCTGATGGGAAGGAAGGCGTGACGGACGGGGCGTGTGCCTCCCACTGGTATCTGGGCCACCCTTCCTCCAGGGGACTTGGTTGGTCGTTGGCCAGGTAAAGGGTGTCCCTCCTTAAGACACAGGCCGTTCCCCTTCCCCGCTTGCTCTGCAGGGAGGGTGGGACGAGTCCCTTGAGGCTCTTTGTCCATGGAGGGAGGCGGGGAGCAGGAAGGGGAGATGCCCACACTGGCTCTACCTTCCCTGGTCTTCCCGTCTCCCGGGGCCTCGTCCAGGACTGCCGGGGCTATTTGTGGTCCCTAGATCTCACTTAAACCCTTAAAGGCTTTGCCTTTCAGAGCTTGTTCTAAATCCCTTCTCTTCCAGGCAGACAGAAAGACAGACAGACTCTTGCCAGTGGGCTTCTTGAGAGAGCGTCATTACCATACTGAACTGCTCAGCAGTAGTAATGACAGCCAAGCGTAGTTAGCACTCAGCGCTCGAGCCTGTGCTCAGCACTTCATGTCTTCTCTCGTTTAATGCCCACGGCTCTGCCGTGAATGGCGGATGTTATTATTTACTTTCACTTTTTTTTTTTAAAAATTAAAGTATTCCCATTTTATAGTTGAGGAAACATGGACTCAGAGGTGAAGGCCCAGGATTACCTAATTAGTATTTGATCCTGGGCCAGGCCTGTTCTGGAGTGTGTGCTGCTGTTAGTGACAGTGAATATGACACTTTGCTACCTCTGCTCGGAGAGTGCTGGCCTGGTCGTTTGAAGTGCATGACTACAGTGTACAGAGGCAGGAGGCAGGAGGAAGAGAGGACCTTTTCGTTCCCTTTAAAGCTGAAATTTTCTGTTTCTTCTCAAGTCTGAGTTGTCACCCTGTCTCATGCCAGAACCCACCTGCCCCTCTTCCCAGTGTCCCCCTTCGCCCCAGGAGTGAGCCGCCCAGCAGAGAAGTGACATCTCCAGGACCGACCCTGTCTCTCAGCCACTCCCCTGGCTGAGACAGGCTCTCGGCCTTGTTCGAGGGCTCCGGGGCGCCGCATAGCCAATGACCGGCTCTCTCCCATCTAGATTAAAGCCTTGGAGCTCGACAGCAACCTGTACCGCATCGGCCAGAGCAAGGTCTTCTTCCGGGCCGGTGTGCTGGCCCACCTGGAGGAGGAGCGAGACCTGAAGATCACCGACGTCATCATCGGCTTCCAGGCCTGCTGCAGGGGCTACCTGGCCCGAAAGTGAGTTCTTGCAGACACCGGCCTCTGCCCAGCCTGCCCTGGGCTCCAGCCCCTCTGAGCTCTATTCCTGCGGAAGGGCATTTAGGGATCTGTGGCCTTGGTCACCCCTATGCCGGTCAGATGTCTGCCCGAGGGAGGCCCTCGTGGCTCTCCCCACCCCACCCCACTTCCTGGATGTCTGCCTGATATTTAAAGTGACCAGGTGGACAGGTGGCTGTGTTTGGATTTACCTGCCCTGAAAGCTCATCCTCACTGGAATTCCTGGCTGTGTCCTTCATGTAAGGATGACACCCAGAGCATGGCTGTCCCCGTAGTACCCCAGGTTCCCCGGGCAGAGGAAGCTGTCCTTGAGTCCCAAGCAGCTTCTTTGGTAGGGGCTCACCTGCTGCGGGACAGTGGTGAGGCAGCTGCACGTTAGTCCCCTGAGCCTCGATGTCTGTGCTTGGGGACGTACGTTCCAGCCTGAGCTCTGAGCGCTGGGGCCCGGGAGCCCCGCTAGTGGGTGGCTTGACGGGAAGCTGAAGTCAGTAGATTGACCAGATGACCAGTGATCACGCTCGGCTCGGCTCTGTAGTTAGTGCACAAGGCACGTTCACCTGTGAACTCACTTGCTCCTTAGCAAAGGAAGGTGGTCTGACAGCCTAGGTCCTGACCACCCTATGCAAGGTCACCCATAGGACTTGATCTCAGGGCCAGCCTCTTTTTTCTACACTTCTGTCTTGAGGGGCCCCAGGCAGGGGTCATCCCTCTGGAAAAGCTTCCGGAGTGAGTCAGGACTGATGGGTTAGGTCTGCTGTCCCCCGGCCCTGAGGCCCTGACCATGTACCTCACCCCCAGGGCCTTTGCCAAGCGGCAGCAGCAGCTGACAGCCATGAAGGTCCTGCAGAGGAACTGCGCCGCCTACCTGAAGCTGCGGAACTGGCAGTGGTGGCGGCTCTTCACCAAGGTAGGTTCTGGAAGGGCCCTCCCTTGCCACCGCCCAGCCAGTTCTCTGCCAGCTTCCGTCATGGCAGAGGAGACGAGTAGGCTGCACGCTGGCTCTGTGCGGGGCTCGTGTCCTTAGAAAGGCCATTTTGCCTCCTGCATGTCCAGCAGCATGAACCTGGAATTGTCCTGCCCTGTATGAAGTCTAGAGGCACATGAGCTATGGCATTTGTCCAGCGTGGATGGTCATGGCCTAGTGTCAGGCTGGGCTAGAGTGGCTCAAAGAATAGCTGCCACACGTAAAGGCCCTGCCTGCCACCGCCGCACGTGTCACAGGGCTCTGCCCTCCCGGGAAGCCACGGACAGTCAGAATCTTTGCACACGGGTCCTCCCTGGCCTTTAAAAAAATCCTTTTATTATTGAACTTGTTTAGTTTGCTTTCGCTTATAATAAATAATATGTGATAATTGTGAAAAGTTAGGCTAACAAAAAGCATAAAGAAGATAAAAATTTACCCGTGACCCCATCAACTCTGAGCCAACATCAATATTGAATAGATGTTTCAATATTTATCCCTGCTGTCTTTTTTTGTCAGTTTCCACTATGTAAACCATACGCATTCTTACATAACTGAGCTCTGATTTGTACAAACAAGCTTGTATTTTGTATTTTCCATTTAAAATTCTTTCATGAGCATCATTTTTTAAAAAGTCAGCATACTGTTCCCTAGAGACGTTTCATAATGTATCTGGCTATTTTTCCATTTATCTGATTCCTAATTTGTCTCTGTAATAAACAGTTGCTGTTGTGCAGAGGAGTAGTTTCTCTGAAGGGTCGTGAGTGGATTAGAAGCCTGTGGCACACAGTACCAAATTGATTTCCAGAAAGATTGTACTCGTTTGCACCCCACAGCATGCCTAGTTTACCCCTCACTTTCATGAGCTCACGTTTCCACAGGCAAGGGGAAAGCCTCATGTCTGTTGACCAGGACACACATCTTTAGCTGAGCATGTGTCTCCATCCCTTCGCCTAGGTCAAGCCGCTCCTGCAGGTGAGCCGGCAGGAGGAGGAGATGATGGCCAAGGAGGAGGAGCTGGTCAAAGTCCGAGAGAAGCAGCTGGCTGCCGAGAACAGGCTCACAGAGATGGAGACGCTCCAGTCCCAGGTGAGTGCGGACTCTGCCCAGGTAGTGTGGCACCTCCCAGTGCTGCCACCTGCCAGCCATCCGTAGGCAAGGTATATTTGGAGTTTAAGGAGATGTTTTACTGTAGAAAAATGCTTAATCTCTCCGTAGACTTAATTTGGGGTTATGTGATGGGATAGGATGGAAAGCTCATGAATGTTGGATGCAAGGTCCAGCTCTAGCACTTAACCTCTCTGAACTTGGCAGGGTCCAAATTCCTAGGGGTCGTGGTGTACAGCTCACAGAGTTGTGATAAAGGATAAAAGTCATGGTGTTTAGAAAGTGCCTGGGAACTTAAGCACTCTCGAAATGGAAACTGCTCTCGTCAGCATGGTCCTCTCCCTCCGGAAGCCGGAGCTAGGGAACACGTGTCGTGGAGTGGCTTGAAGAGGTTGTAAGGAGCTTGCATTTTCCACGTGTTCTTTGCAGCTCATGGCGGAGAAGCTGCAGCTGCAGGAGCAGCTCCAGGCAGAAACAGAACTATGTGCCGAGGCCGAGGAGCTCCGGGCCCGCCTGACCGCCAAGAAGCAGGAGCTGGAAGAGATTTGCCATGACCTCGAGGCCAGGGTGGAGGAAGAGGAGGAGCGCTGCCAGCACCTGCAGGCGGAGAAGAAGAAAATGCAGCAAAACATCCAGGTAACGTGCCTTCCTCCCCTCTGGAGAAAAGGGCAGCACTGGACACCAGACATGGGGTGGAGGAGACAGGGCGTGGTAAGGAGCAGTGACGGAGCCGGAGAGAACACAGAAATGGAAGTGCCACAGTAGGCTAGCTCTTGACCCCTTTGTCCACTTGCGGTGGCCTTCGAGAGGTTTTCTCTTTGGCGCGGTCGTTTCTCACCTGTGAGTCTCAGATCTCCACGCACGCTGCCCGGTCGAGCATCGAAGCCAGTTTAATTTCCCATCTCAGTCCTGTTCCACGGGTCTAAGGAGCGGAGGCCGATCAGCTCTGCTCTCTGCCCAGTCGTCACTGACAGGAAGCACCTCAGAACGAGCGACCACGTGATTGGATCAGGGTTCTTGTCCCCATACTGCAGTCTTAAACATGTGACCGCATAAGCGGGGGTTGGGCCACGTCTCAGCCAGGCCACTGGGCTTGTGGGGTCCGCGCTGCTCACAGTCTCCCCGTCTTTGTGGTAGGAACTGGAGGAGCAGCTGGAGGAGGAGGAGGGCGCCCGCCAGAAGCTGCAGCTGGAGAAGGTGACCACCGAGGCCAAACTGAAGAAGCTGGAGGAAGACCAAATCATCTTGGAAGACCAGAACTCCAAACTGGCCAAGGTGGGCTCCCCGGCCTGCTGAGGCGCGGGCTGTGGCGAGCGAGCCGGGCCCCAGGCCCACGGCCGCACCCAGCCCCTGCTCCTGTCCGCCGCGCCGTGGCTTCTGCCGAGTAGCAGTTCTTCCTGCGTGTCCCCGTGGCCTCTCGTGCCAGGGTCATAGCCGAAGGGCTGTCTCTCATAACTGAGTGGGGCCCAAGGGAGAGGTTTCCTCAGGAAAGTCCTTCATAAGCTTGGTGGAGCTGAACCGTCCGCGTGGCATTGTGCGTCAGTCACCGGTGTGGTTTCGGGCACCTGGGTGGCTTGGTGTTGAGGTGCCTCTCTTACAGCTGTCTCCAAGGTGGTGACTGTTTCTTCTGAGAGTCACATGGGGTCCCTGTCAGCTGAGCGGGCCGATATGAGCTGGGAACAGTGTCAGAGGAGGGGCAGGGCAGGGTCCAAATGCCGTCCTCCATCCCGGGGCAGGCGGGGGTCGGGGTCAGAGTGTAGGACGCCTGCCCGGAACTGTAACTCGGGGAGCGAGATGCCCGTGCCGAGTGATGGCGTATGTTTATTACGGTGGCTTTGTGGTCACCGTTGTTGGGGGACCCTGCTGAGATTAGGACTCCAGTGGTGGCCACATGATGGCATGTGTCCTGGGGCACTTTGGGGGTGTGAAGAGTGGGAGGTCACAGCCCACTTGGTGGATAAGCCCAGGGCATGGAGAAGGTGATGCTGTTGTTTCTGAATTCTGAATTTACCAACTCTACCTGCCACCTGGAACCTTTCTTACCTGAGTCCACAGGGGTAACAGGTCCAGGGGGCTTTGGTACCCACATGTATACATCAAGGAAGCTTGTCCAGCTATGTCAGTGGAGCCAGTGACCTTTCAAAGTGACCCCTTCGATAAGCTCTGACCCACCCTCTCCCCCCACCACCCTCAGGAGAAGAAGCTGTTGGAAGACAGAATAGCTGAGTTCACCACCAACCTCACGGAAGAGGAGGAAAAATCAAAGAGTCTTGCGAAGCTCAAGAACAAGCACGAGGCCATGATCACCGACCTGGAGGGTAAGAGCGTGATGGGCAGGATCTGTCAGACTCAGGAGCCCAAGGCATCCACCACACAGGGCCAGCCTGGGCCTCGCTGCCAGCAGCGGGAGCGCCAGGCAGGTCTCATGTTCACTCTGCGTGGGCGAGGCCTGGGGCCTGGAGCAGCCAGCCACTGCCCTTAAAACCTGGGGTTCAGTGTCTGGTCCCTGTGAGAGTATGGCCGCCAGGCACCAGTGCCGAGTTCCCCCAAGTGAAGAGTGTTCAGGGTAACACCCTGGCTTTTGTCCCTTGTCGTGCACTGCGCATTTCTCAAGCTTTTGAGACTTCCTAAACTGTTCTAGGTTGACTTCCAGCTTTACCACTTACTAGCTTGTCATCTTATACCTATAACATCATTCCATGAGCTTTAATTTCTCCTACCTCTAAGAGGACGCAATGAAAGGGCATTTGTGAGGACTAAACTATATAGTTCGTGTGACACTCAGCTGTGTATTGTAAAATGCTAGACCGATATTGTGAGAGGTCATTGCTTGACTTGGGACAGGGTGACAGATCATGTCTTTGTCTCTGTGCCCTGTGCCCTGGGGATCCGTGTTGGTGAGGTATACAGGGCAGACACACAGGTCTATGGCTGTCTATGGACCCCTCACCCTGGCCCCTTGAGAGGAGTGGATGAAGCAGGGATGGGAGAAATCCCGGAGCTCTGAGCTCATGCCAGAAGCCACTGCACCCACTGCAGAGCACGGGGACCCCAACGCGTCCAGGGCAGGTGTCACTGCCCGGTGGATGTTGAGCTGAAACCATGCAGACTTGGGGCGAGGGATGAGGGGTTTCCTGGCTTGGTTTCATGGCTTTGGGGGACCCCTCACGTTTGTGTGGGATGAAGTGAGCCAGGTCGTCAAGGGCGAGGAGGGCCCGACAGTGATCTCTTCCTACAGCCTCGCTCCCCAACCCAGGCACAGTCCGAAGGCCTCGGTCACCCACGAGGTCTAGGACTGGCATGCCCACTGGAGTAGCACACGTGAATTTTGACACTAGCAAGTGTTAACAAAGATGTAGAACCATCAGAACACACACTGCTCGTGGGAGCGTAAATTCGTAGACAGCTTTGGGGGTCTGGCATCGCCTAGTGTGCCCACGACCCAGTGCTCTCGCTCACGGCAGCCCTGTTCATGAGGACACAACCCAAATGCCCGTCGGTTGTAGAGCGGAAGATCAGTGGCAGTGTGGTCACACAGTGGACTTCTAGACAGAAGTCCAAAGGGATCAGTTGCAGTGACACTTAACTTATGAATCTGAAGATCGTGACATCAGGCAACAAAGGCAAGACAAGGAGTGACAGCCGCCAGCCCTTCTTGAACTTATGTGGACTTGGTATAGTGGGGTCAGGGTCCGATGGGCTTTACGGTTCCTGTTGTGATGTCACTTAGGTGATCCCCTTACCCTTTCTGTGCCTCGTGTGAATCGTAAAGATAAGACAACCCACTCCATCAGGCTGTGTGAGGCTCACGCGAAGTGGTATCTCGAAGCACCCAGGACAGACCGTAGTATCTTAAATGCAAACCGAGGGGATTACAGACACAAGCTTCAGGAGCTTGGCTGCCCCGGCGGGGAGGGGCAGCGGGCGGGGCTGGAGAGACAGGACCTGGCCACTCGCGGTGATGCTCTCTTCCTTCATCCAGGAGTTGGCACGAGTGTCTGCGTACTGTGATCCTTTAAACTTCATGTATATTTGATAATAAATATGCAGTATTTATGTAAGAATTCAAAAGAGAGGCAGCAGAGTCTACGACCGCTGAGGGCTCTGTCCGCTTCTCCCTATCCTTCCTTCTCAGAGCGCCTCCGGAGAGAGGAGAAACAGCGTCAGGAGCTGGAGAAGACTCGCCGGAAGCTGGAGGGAGACTCCACGGACCTCAACGACCAGATCGCTGAGCTCCAGGCTCAGATCGCCGAGCTCAAGATGCAGCTGGCCAAGAAAGAGGAGGAGCTCCAGGCTGCCCTGGCCAGGTGAGGTCCAAGCATCAGCCTGCTACCAGGTGGCCAGTGCCAGCCCTTGTGCTGCTTCCTGCCATGGTTCTTGGTGCATCAGTGAGCTGTGAGCATTCGCTTTGCTGTTGTCCCGGAAGCCATTTCACAGCAAAACATTTCCTGTCCCCTAAAAGCACAGTCTAAGGCTTTTTCGTCATTTGTTTGTTTGTAATCCCCCAAAAGTCATCCACAGTGACACCCAACCACAGCAATCCTTTTCTTTCCTCCTTTTTTTCTTGTTAAATTTATTGGCTACAGGCATGCCCTTTTTTTTTTTTTTTT
>NW_006437736.1:627282-646245 GCF_000325575.1 Pteropus alecto
TTTTTTAATAGATTTTATTTCTTAGAGCAGTTTTGGCTCACAGCAAAATTGAGCACACAGTATGGCGAATTCCAATAAATCTCCTTCTCTTCTTCAAACACAGCGTCCCCGCACCGTCACATCGTGCACCAGATGGTACATTTGTTGTAACCGATGAACCTACATTGATACATTGTGATCATACAAAATTTATGGAACATTGTGTTTTTATCCTGTTACAGTCTTCTTGGACCGTAACATTCTATTTTCTTTTTGTTTGTTTAACATTGGAACTTCTTTTTAATGTTTAAAGCACTGAATTTTAATTTGGAAAATGAGACGATTCCTGTCTGAGGTTTTCCAGTCCTCAAAGCGGTATCGCCCTTAAATATTCCATATGCCTCAGATGTTAATTTGGGGGAAGGAAGCTCCTGAGGGCCGCGGCTGTGACTGCCAGAAGTGGCACCTCTCTACCTTTTCTGCAAACTCTGCTTCATGAAGGTGAAATGTCTTCATCCTGATGTTGTTGGTTCCTTTGGCAGAGTGGAGGAAGAAGCCACCCAGAAGAACATGGCCCTGAAGAAGATCCGCGAGCTGGAGTCTCAGATCTCTGAACTCCAGGAAGACCTGGAGTCTGAGCGTGCTTCTCGGAATAAAGCTGAGAAACAGAAACGGGACCTCGGGGAAGAGCTGGAGGCTCTGAAAACAGAGTTGGAGGACACCTTGGATTCTACAGCTGCCCAGCAGGAGCTCAGGTGTGTCATGGGGCCAGCTGGCCAAATCAGGGACAGGGAGAAAAGGAGGTCGTGGCCTTGAAAGTGTAGATCCCAGGCCTGTGCACACACACTGTGCCTTTATTATGTACCAGAGAGCCTGGAAGCTGAAGGTTCCTTAGCATCTTCTCTCTGCTAATTAGGAGACCTGTTGAAGAACTGGGTTTGAAGTTTGGGTGAGACGGGATGGGCTAAGGCAGAACGAATACAGAAGCCTTTGCAAAGTGTGTCTTTGAACTTGGGCTGCAGGAAGGATAGCTGAGGCAGGAAAAGCTGCCTGGGGCGGCCAGTGCACCTCACTGGCCTCTCTGCAGCCAGGGGAGGGCCCCAGGGGCAGCATCACCCCAAGGTCCCTGGCCTCCTTTCTGAGGGTGTTTCTCTCCAGGTCGAAACGTGAACAGGAAGTGAACATCCTGAAGAAGACCCTCGAGGAAGAGGCCAAGACCCATGAGGCCCAGATCCAGGAGATGAGACAGAAGCATTCACAAGCCGTGGAGGAGCTGGCTGAGCAGCTGGAGCAGACAAAGCGGGTGCGTGGACTTTCCCCCAGGGACTGGCTCCGTGGCTTCAGGTGGGGACCGTGCTGCTTTCAGGGGCGGTGTCCTTCTGGAGACCAGCTGGTGCTCCGGGACAGTCCTGCTGAGCAGAGCGGTTTCAGTGCCAGATTGCCTGGGTCAGAGTCCTGCTCCAGCCCTTAGTGGATGTGTGACATAGGCAGATAGATACTTCTGTGCCTCAGTTTCCCCATCTATAAAAGATGCTAATGATAAATCTACCTCATACGTTTATGTGAGAGTTGAAGTTCATGACATGTAAAGCACTTAGATACTAAGGGCTCGGTAAGTTGTTCAAGTGTATGTATTATTATCATTCTCTTCACCAACCTGCCAGACCAGAGGCTTCAAGGAATTGGAATGACCCTGAAACTGAGTTTCAGAGGGCATTAGGGTCACTTTTCTAAAGCCTGGGTTCCCTCTAGAACACCCCCACAAGTGGTCAGCTGGAGTCTTCTTGGGAAAATTCTGGGGCTATTAATCCCAGCTGGTTTCTTGGCCAGGCAACTGATGGCTGGGCAGTTCCTCACCAGGACATGTCCTGCCCACTGAGGCTCCCAGCTCCCAGCCACTCTTGGTGGCAGCCTGAGAGATCAAAGGCTCTTCCATATGGCAACCCGCAAAATGTTTTAGAAACACGCCTTGTCCACCCGTCTCCTTTAAACTTCCACCCGGTTCTGTGCAGGTCGAAGCCTTTCTTCGTCCTTTAGCTGTTTTTACCCAACGTGTCTGCATTTACGCAGGGTGCAGTTTACCCTTGTACTTGCTTATGACCTTGAGATGAGCTTGTGCAGACTAGAATGGGATTGTCCCCTTTATTCTGTAAACTGTATTTTTTTAGAAGAAAATGACATTATTTTTTTGGACATCAAATTTCAAAGAGGCTTGAGTGGATCTCTAACTATGAGCAATTATAATTTTCCTCATCCTATAAGCACTAAAATCAAAACGTCAGCAATGATGTTTTACACTTGAACATTTCCTCTGCCCGTGAGGGAGGCTGGGCAGGGACTGTTTCAGAGGTAGAGAAGCCAAGGACCTCAGAGGCGAGGACACCTCTGAGTGTCGCATACCAGTCTAAAGATGAGTACAGGTCGGGCACGAGCCTTCTGAGTCCGGGGCTCTTGCTGGCACACCGTACCCTAAACCTGCCCAACATCGTTTCTGCTGCAGAGGCAGCAGTTCCTGGATCTGGAGCCAGCGGTTCTTCCGACGATGCTCGAAAGACCAGCCTCATGTCAGGGAACAGGTGCCCCTCTTCACACCTTTGCTTCCTTCTCTACTAGGTAAAAGCCAACCTTGAGAAGGCCAAGCAGACCCTGGAGAGTGAGCGAGGGGAGCTGGCCAACGAGGTGAAGGTCCTGCTGCAGGGCAAAGGAGACTCCGAGCACAAGCGGAAGAAAGTGGAGGCCCAGCTCCAGGAGCTGCAGGTGAAGTTCAACGAGGGAGAGCGAGTGCGCACGGAGCTGGCCGACAAGGTCACCAAGCTTCAGGTGAGACCTCCACTGGGACCCAGGCCTGCACAGTGGTCCCTTCAGCAGCTCCTCGGCCTTGGCCCAGATCTCCACGGCTTCTGCTCTCTTTCTTGCTTCAAACTGGCTCCTAAGCGAGGTTCTGGGTTCAACCTGTAACTCAGGCCCAGCTTTGCCTGAAAGCGCCCAGGCGGGGCCAGAGCAGTCACGGCGAGTTCATGGGCCTTTGTCTCTCCCCTCCTTGCATAGGTCGAGCTGGACAATGTGACAGGTCTTCTCACCCAGTCTGACAGCAAGTCTAGCAAGCTCACCAAGGACTTCTCCACTCTGGAGTCCCAGCTGCAGGACACACAGGTAAGAGTGGCAGTGGGTCCCAGGGGCAGGTCCCTGCAGCTGGTCCTTTCCCGTGAGGACCCTGTGCCCACACGGCATCACCTGCCAGACCTCTAGTCTTCTGTCCCAGAGCTCCTCTAATGTCCCATCCTCCCCTACATCCATGGAGTCTCTGGGTCCTGCCGGCTCACCACTAGGTCTTTACCAGCTGTCCCCCAAATCAGAGGGACCAGCTACTCCCTCTTGCCAAGGGCGTGGGAACCGCAAGGGTCTGACGCTGCACCTCCTGAGCCCTGAACCCCTCTTGTCCTTGGAGTAGGAGCTGCTGCAGGAGGAGAACCGGCAGAAGCTGAGCCTGAGCACCAAGCTGAAGCAGATGGAGGACGAGAAGAATTCCTTCAAGGAGCAGCTGGAAGAGGAGGAGGAGGCCAAGCGGAATCTGGAGAAGCAGATGGCCACCCTCCATGCCCAGGTTCGGTGCTGGCTTCCTTACGAGACGCCCTGGGCTTCGGAGGTGGCTCAGGGAAACTGGTGGGAGTCTGCAGGCTGGGGAGGCACCTGCCTGGACACTGGAGGCACAGCCCTGCCTGCTGGATTTTCCCAGGGCTCTTAGCTGGGGAGGAGTTAGGGATCTGTGAGCTTGGAGGGAGGAGACGACATCTTTATCTTCACCAGTCTCTAACATCTAGCATCTCCTTGTGAATGTCAGCCGCAAGCTGTGGCCGTCACAGTGACTGTGGCCTCATTCACCAGAAAGCACTGGTCACCATGTCCAAGCCACGGCAGGGCTTTGGGCATGTCACTGTGCTCCTCGTGCTTGAGGAGGCTGCTGCTACTCAGTGTGCTGGTAAAGAAGCACGTGGGTTACTGAATTGCAGTTTTAAAAAATACCTGGCAGCTTCTCTGTATTGGCTTTTTTGGTAATCCTGTCTGTTTTACTTTGTGTTCATCTAAACGTTGTTACGAGAAGGAGTCTGTGGTCTGCTCTAGACTTACAGAGCATCTGTGGCCAAAAAGAGACCAAGAGCCCTGTGCTAGATTCTGTCCTGGGACTTAAATGCTCCAGGCCGGAGGATCTGCCCCAGCTCAGCATGGGCTCACAGTCCACTCCGCGGTCTGGGTGGGAGTCGCTGGTATGCGCGTGGTGGCAGCACGTGTCCGGATACAAGGACGCACGCCTGTGGTCCTGCCTCCAGCAAACGGGTTCCCCAGAGGGCACTGGTCCTGCTGCCTGGAGCCAGGTGACTGGAGGATGCTTCCCGCTCTGGGCCTCAGTCTTTGTTAACGAGAGGCCCGGTCTGGGCCACAATGGAGAGGCCCTCCAAAGCCAACCTGCAACGCTGGCCTTCCCCTGGGCTCCGTGCACTGGGCAGGCACCCTCTGCAGAAACTCCGTTTTTCTCGCTCTCATGGAAGAGGGAAGACTCCATGACTGGGTTGGCTCCCTGGCCTTCTATTCATAGGGTAGCGGGCCAGCTCCTCCCAGCTGTCCCAGGCCCAGGTGTATTGCCTGAGCAGGTACCATCTTGAGTACTGACTCTTTGCTCTTGCCTAGGTGATTGACATGAAGAAGAAGATGGAGGATGGAGTGGGGTGCCTGGAGACTGCCGAGGAAGCCAAAAGGAAACTCCAGAAGGACCTGGAGGGGCTGAGCCAACGCTACGAGGAGAAGGTGGCCGCCTACGACAAGCTGGAGAAGACCAAGACGCGGCTGCAGCAGGAGCTGGACGACCTGCTCGTGGATCTGGACCACCAGCGGCAGAGCGTCTCCAACCTGGAGAAGAAGCAGAAGAAGTTTGACCAGGTATGTGCCGTCGGTCCACTCTCCTCATTTCCTCCCTTTTGCAAACACCGAAGCCTCAGGCCAAGGCCACGTATAGGAGTGAGCCCTGGGATCCCATCGTTCCCTCGCTCGGAGGCGGCCATGACAGGGAAGGTGCCTGAGAGGTCTCACTTGGTGTCAGCTCGTTGAGGGGCCTGGGCCTGGCAGGCAAGTGCTCACAACAGGGCATCTTTGTGTCATTGGTGTAGGAGCGACTTTCCCCCTTCTTGCTTCTTATATTTTTCATATTTTCTATAATGAACCAATTTTACTATCATTTAGAATTTTTATTCATGTGTTTGTACTTCTTTTTTCTAAAAGATCTGGGGAAGCTTACAGAGGTGTAGACTGTGGGCAGAGATAGAAAAATAGAATAAACCAGGGTTCAGCACACCAGTCCCCTGCTGCCTGCGACCTGTCTGTGCATGAAGGTGTGTTGGGCTTGGCCACACTCGGTCCTTTGCCGTCATCTCTGGCTGTTTTCGTGCTGTCAGAGCAGCGTTGAGTAGTTACTACATCGATACAGCCTGTGAAGTCTAACGCAATTACTGTTGGGCACTTTAAGAAATGGGTCCATGGCATAAATGGGTGATTGGGGCAAAGTGAATAGGTGGGAAAATAAGACCTAGCGAGAGTGGGCACGAGCAGAGAATGGGAACTGGGGGGTTTACACGCACAGCCTTAGAGGGGGCACAGATGGGTTTTGGGCTTCCAGGCAGCTGGAGTCACACTGCATTCAAGGTAAACTCTAGCCACTCAGTCAGGACCAAAGCCTTGCCAGGCTCTGCGGGCGAAACATTTCCTGTGGGTCTTCAGGGAAGAGGCGCTGTGTGTCATACAGAATTATTATTAAGAGATAAAAACGAAAGACTAACCCATTTCCCATTTGGAAAAAACAGTGCAGCTCGCTGCCAACGTTAATTTTATTTTACATAAACACACTCTTTGAGGATGAAGCAAATCTGACTGGTTTTCAATGTGAAAATATAAAAATTGTTCTTGGAGTTATTTCTAAACAGAACTTGTCTCTAATCCTAATGTAACAGAAATGTATACGGTGATTAGTATTTAATTCTTTGCCGTGTTTCAAAGCACGGAACAACACAAAGTGGAACATCCAAGATTGGACATTTTCAGCAATCGAGAATTTTGGAAATGGAACTACTGTTACTAAGAGCATAAATGCTGTAAATAGAATGATGTCATTTGTTTCCAAAGACTATCGATATAAAAGAGATGCAAAAAGAATAGTAAAAGCGAGGTATTTTGTGGCAGGCTTTGGGGGCGAGGTTAGGACTGGAACCCATGAATTATGTCAGGGGAAACGCTGCAGCCGCAAGCGCCGCCAGCGAGTATTCTCGGCGCAAACGGGAAACGGTTAAAGCACATGGCAGAGGCACGCTCTGCCGTCATCTAGTTATGACGATGTGCTGAGTAGCGCGTGTCACCCTTGGAACCAGCCAGGTCCCCCCGGGCAGCAGGCTTGTGCTCGTTCTTGGTCCTCCTCCCCGTAGACCCAGCGCCGGGGCTCACTGCTCAGGGAGTCCGGGTCAGGATGCTGTGCCTGCCTGAGGTCAGCAGGCTCTGCGCTCTTTCTGGACTGGAGGCCGTCGCTCGAGCTTCATGGCGACCACCTCTTTCCTAGCTCCTGGCTGAGGAGAAGAACATCTCTGCCAAGTATGCAGAGGAGCGTGACCGGGCTGAGGCAGAGGCCCGCGAGAAGGAGACCAAGGCGCTGTCGCTGGCCCGGGCCCTGGAGGAGGCCATGGAGCAGAAGGCGGAGCTGGAGCGGCTCAACAAACAGTTCCGCACCGAGATGGAGGACCTCATGAGCTCCAAGGATGACGTGGGCAAGAGTGTGAGTACCGGGGGGTGGGGGGTGGGGCAGGTGACAGCACAGAGCTTAGTGGGTGACCAGACACCGAAGCCGTGACCTCGGGGACCTCTCACCCTTCTACTCCTGACTCGTCTGCCTGTGGTGACAGGTGCATGAGCTGGAGAAGTCCAAGCGGGCCCTGGAGCAGCAGGTGGAGGAGATGAAGACCCAGCTCGAGGAGCTGGAGGATGAGCTGCAGGCCACTGAGGATGCCAAGCTGCGGCTGGAGGTGAACCTGCAGGCCATGAAGGCCCAGTTCGAGCGGGACCTCCAGGGCCGGGATGAGCAGAGTGAGGAGAAGAAGAAGCAGCTGGTCCGACAGGTGCGTATGGCCCTCCCGCCCCCATTCCCCATCCCTAGGACAGCGCCAGCTCTGTGTGGGCAGAGGCAGGCAGGGCCCCCCTGATTTCCGGTAGGCTTCCTTTCTCTCATTTCTCTGCCAGGATTGTAGAAGCCTCCTTGACCATTCCTTCCACGTCCTTACCTTCCAGTCTTCTGTCCTGGGGGGTCAGTGACTCTATTAGAGTTTTTACGGTCAGAATTTCTCATTGGCCCCTGAAGGACCCATGGATCCCACAGGACTGGAGCAGGGTCTGTACGGATCTAGCCTTCCGAGCTGTGGGTGTCTTCCCCCAGGTGCGGGAGATGGAGGCAGAGCTGGAGGACGAGAGGAAGCAGCGCTCACTGGCAGTGGCTGCTCGGAAGAAGCTGGAGATGGACCTGAAGGACCTGGAGGCCCACATCGACTCGGCCAACAAGAACCGAGACGAAGCCATCAAACAGCTGCGGAAGCTGCAGGTGAGGCCGGGCCGCACCACACCGGATCTGGCCGTACACGGCGATGCTGGGCTCAGCGTGGGGCTGGGACACTCACTAGTGGGGTGGCTGGCGGATGCTGGGAGCTGCGCCTTCCCCTCTCTGAGGAATGTCTTGGGTGTCCTTAGCCCGGTGGAGATTCAGAGGCCCAGAGGATGAGTGGGGAACAAATAGTCTGAACCTTTGAGTACATTAAACAGATAAGTCTACACCTAGCTACTCAGCAAGATTAAGGAAGGTAGTAACTTATGACAGATTTCCAGAATAAACCTGGCATGACCTATGTACTGAGCTGGTCCAGCCTCGGATGATGGGGGAGAGTCAGAGCTGATGGTTCAGAGGAGCAGGGACACTTAACTTGGGAAATTTTCACCTCCCTGATAATTAAAGAATCACAAGTTAAAAGCAGCTCCGAGATGTCACATTGTACCCAGCAAACTAGTGGCAACAAGAATAAATGCAGACGTCTGTGGTTGGCAAGGTTGAAGGGCCAGGTCCCATGGTCAGTGGCAGTTCTCCCGGTCTATCTGGCCGAGCCCAACAAGAGTCCCACCCTTTGACATGAGGAATCCCAATATGGGATTTTCCTCAAAAAGGAAAAAAAAAGCTCTTTGGCAGAAATCTTTAGAATTAAAACAAGTCACAGGAGAATGACAGGAGATGCCCTCCTGCCCGGCAGTCAGGCTGACCTGGCAGAGCCCCCAGCACTGGGAGCTGGAGCGCCACGTCAGGCCAGCGAGGAGCTGTGGACAGGACACACAGCCCACAGCGTGGCTTCATGCACACCCGGCAGTGTACAGTGGCGTGAGATAAAAAGACATTTTCATCCTTAATCACTATTTTCTCCTTTTAGTTCAGCTGGTTAACTATGGCGTCAGGGTGGAAAGCAGCCGCTGGTTCCTGTTGGCGGTTGTCCCTGTGAAGGGGTGGGAGGGAGGGTAGTGAGGTGGGAGGGACATGGTGGCTCTTGGGGTGGTGGTGCTAAGTGTGTCCTTCCTGCCCCCAGGCCCAGATGAAGGACTACATGCGTGAGCTGGATGACACGCGGGCCTCCCGCGAGGAGATCCTGGCACAGGCCAAGGAGAATGAGAAGAAGCTGAAGAGCATGGAGGCCGAGATGATTCAGCTGCAGGAGGTGGGCTGGGGCCAAGGGGCGATCAGGGTCACCACCGTCTGGCCAGCAGGTGGCAGCTCAGGGCCTCCACCAGGCCAGGCCGGCTGACACTGGCGCAGGGCTGAAAACAAAGTAGCCCAGGTCCAGGAATGAGTTGGGTTGGTTCTTTATGAAAGAATTCCCTGCAGGGTTTCATTAAGGAGCAAGGCTCCCTGGCGTGATTAAAACCAGTGTGTGAATTAAATTGTCACCATTTGGGGCCGGCTCCCTGGCATGAAATGAGGCTTTGTGGTAATTACCACCTCCTGCTGTGAATTGCCTCCTGGCGAGTGGGGGTCCCTCCCAGACGCTCGCTCTTACACTGAGCATCCCCTTGGCCACCTTGCCTGTCGCACATGAGGCACACATGGGAGCATTCCCCCGCTCTAGGCGGTCCTCCGCAGTGTGAAGTCACGCCTTCCGAGCTCTGCTCGTAGCTGGGCCAGACACCCAGGCACGTCCTTGTCCGCTCTTGCCTAACTGATTGTGCTCTCCTGCCTGGTCTTGAGTGTGATCCCTCCCTCCGTGGTCACCTGTGGGTCCCTGTTGAGGCCACCTCACCCTGGACAAAGCCCTTCTCTTCCACCTGGTTTTCAGAGACCTTACACCCTGGTTCTAACTACATCTGTCTCATCCCTCCTGACATCTGGTCTCCCCAGGATGCAGAGGGCCCAGCATGCCCTGTTAGGCCAAGACAGTTCCTTACATATCTCTACATCCCCAGCATCAAGCTTCGTTCCTAGCATTTAGATGTGGGGGCTCTGTAAACATGTGGTGCCTAAGCTTTGACCTCAGAGGGAGGAATCAGCCCTCTGAGCCAGAGAAGCTCATGAGAAAGGGCTTCATGGGGCGGTGGATGGCTGCACAGAGGACCAGGGATAGAAGAGGTGGGCTTTCAGGGCCATGGGCTGCCCCAACGGGTCACACTCTGGGTCCTCATGGCAGGAACTGGCAGCTGCCGAGCGTGCCAAGCGCCAGGCCCAGCAGGAGCGGGATGAGCTGGCCGACGAGATTGCTAACAGCAGCGGCAAAGGGTGAGTGAGCCACGGGGCGACACGTTCAGCTGAGTGAAGGTGGGTGTTGGGGTGGGGTCCCCACCCTAGGGACAGGCCCTACTCACCCCTTCCCGGCCTCCTCCAGGGCCCTGGCACTGGAGGAGAAGCGGCGCCTGGAGGCCCGCATCGCCCAGCTGGAGGAGGAGCTGGAGGAGGAGCAAGGCAACACCGAGCTGGTGAACGACCGGCTGAAGAAGGCCAACCTGCAGGTGCGCAGGGGCGGGGCCCCCGGGCACGCTCTCAGTGCTCCCCTTGGCGAGGCCACCTGCACTTTGATTGCTGAGGGGAGCATGTCCTGGCACCTGTTAAGAAGTTTCTGGAACCTTACTAAGGGTAGCTCCCTTTTTCTGGGAGGGGTTAGAGACTAGGCCCCAGGACCTGGTGTTATCAGGGGCTCTGTGGGATCCGGCTGCTCCACCTCTGTCCTCAGCCTGCCTTGAGGTGACCAGCCCTTCTTCCCGCAGATCGACCAGATCAACACCGACCTGAACCTCGAGCGCAGCCACGCCCAGAAGAACGAGAACGCGCGGCAGCAGCTGGAGCGCCAGAACAAGGAGCTCAAGGTCAAGCTGCAGGAGATGGAGGGCACTGTCAAGTCCAAGTACAAGGCCTCCATCACTGCCCTGGAGGCCAAGATTGTACAGCTAGAGGAGCAGCTGGACAACGAGACCAAGTAGGTGTCCCTCGCCTGTCACCTGGAGCAGTCCCCAGGCCCCTCTGCGGTCTTGTCCCTGAGTCCGGTCAGGAGCCAGCTTTCTGTCCCCCAAGTCCCAGAGGCTGTCGTCTCCCATCCTGCCGGCCTCTCCTGTTTCACTGTGTCCTCGTGGGGTTTAAATAGGAGCCCCCAGCCCACTTCTAAAGCTAGGGGGTTCGCTGACTGTCTCTGAGGGCTGTGTCTGAGAGAGGGGCTACCTGGGCAGGCAGTCTGTAGGCTCAGCAAGACTGAGACTTCCTTGGAGGTAATGGGGTTCACACTGGGCCTCAAATCTCAATTTTCCCTTTTCCTGGCTACACACGTGCTCTTTGAGATGTGTCATTTCCCTTCCCTGAACCCTGGTTTCCATCTGTGAAATGGGAGACAAAGCTCATAGCAGGTGCTTGGTGAAGCATCAAGACCTTAGCGTCAAGGCCTCCCGCGGGGGACATACCAGTGAGGCCCCAGGAATGGGTGGTGCAGCTCGTGGTTTGTCCCCTGAAGGAGGGTGTCCCCCTGAGCCGCCATGTCCGTCCCTCACAGGGAGCGCCAGGCGGCCTGCAAGCAGACACGTCGGGCCGAGAAGAAGCTGAAGGATGTGTTGCTGCAGGTGGATGATGAGCGCAGGAACGCCGAGCAGTTCAAGGACCAGGTGTGTTTTGGGCAGAGGGGCGGGGACCCCCGGGGCTCGCCAGGGGCCGAGTGGGCCACTCTCGCCCAGAGACCCTAACCAGGGCCACTGGCCATGTCTCCGCAGGCTGACAAGGCGTCCACCCGCCTGAAGCAGCTCAAGCGGCAGCTGGAAGAGGCCGAGGAGGAGGCCCAGCGGGCCAACGCCTCCCGCCGGAAACTGCAGCGCGAGCTGGAGGATGTCACCGAAACCGCCGACGCCATGAACCGGGAGGTCAGCTCCCTCAAGAACAAGCTCAGGTGAGCTCTGCCTCCCCCAGCCCCTTTGCACAATTCTTTCTCCTTTAAAAAGTTAGTTCTGAAAAGCGCCACTCAGAAAGTTAAGCTCCTGTGCAGTCGGTTCCCTTTCTCAGGTAGACGCCAGTGAGCAGCACGGTGCCCGAGAAAGTGCCCCCAGGAGCCACGGCCCTCGGGGTTCTCTCCCCCTGGGCCGGGCCCCGGTCTTCTGAACAAACACTGAGCTCTAGGTCGGGCAGTCTCCCCGCCCCCTGTCCCACGGTCCGTTCATGCGGCCGCTCCCATCCTGACGGGACGTCTCATGTGGGGTCTTTTTCAAGGGGAAAGTGCTGAGGCCACCTGGCGGGTCCCCGGCCCCCAGTAGGTCCTAGTGAACGTTTGCCGAGGGTGGCTCCTGACATCCTGTGCGAATGAGGGGGGGCTTCTTCGCATTTCTCAAGGGAGGGTTGGCATTCAAGAATTATTCAATGGCTGAGGCAGAGGGTCTTTTTCTCTGAAATTCTCATTTCTTACCTCCTTTTCGTGGCAATCTCAGTTTAAAAATCAACAAAAGCAGACGTTCTAGTTAGTGTTTAATGCTAGTTTTCTTACACGTCATGGGAAGATGCGGTCTTCACGCACTGCGTTAGCCACTCGTTCCTGTATCTCACGGCTTCACGTGTTTCGTACTAAGTTTGAGCCCAGGTTGGCATTTTGCAGGTGACTCCATCTGTTCTTGGGCCTTTCTCTCTTTTCTTCAGTCCCGATTTTCTGACGGTTTTTCTTGTGTTTTGGGTTAAAGCGGGAGCTTTGATCCCCTGCTGTCTGGGAGCCATCCTGTCCTGTCTGGAGCCCCGCGTTGTTTTTCCCCACGGGACGTTAGGCACCCAGTTTCCCTCTGGAGACCAATTTGGAATGTGTGAGCTGTGCTGCGGCCACCCTGGCCGGCTCTCTGACCCTCTGCCTCTGACCCTAGGCGTGGGGACCTGCCGTTTGTCGTGCCCCGCCGAATGGCCCGGAAAGGCACTGGCGAATGCTCGGACGAGGAGGTGGACGGCAAAGCCGACGGGGCTGAGGCCAAAGCTGCCGAATAACCTCTCCTGCTGCCCAAGACGGACGGACCCACGGACCGACCGACCAATGGACGACTCTGCCTTCCCTTGCTAGCCCCCGCAGCACCCCTCCACCTTCTTGGGACTGCTGTGACCATGCTCCCCAACCCTCTCCCCCCCCAGGCCAGGGGACCTCAGGCCTGCACCTCCCCTTCCCCCGGCTTTGTTGAAGGCCTTCGACTTCCTCTGCTACAGCCCCTCCCGCTCCCCTTGCACCCCCAGAATCTGATACCAAAGAATCAAGGTCCTGGGCCCCCAGCTCGGGAACAGAGCGACCTGCAGGATCTTCAGCCCTCTCTTGCCAACAAGCACAAGATGGTTGAGGCAAGAAGGGCAGCCACCGGGGATGGGCGAGAGTTTTCTATGAATCTATTTTTCTTCAGACTAAGGAATTTTGATAGCCCGACACCCCAGAAGAGTCGTCACCCTCCCCCGCCTTCGCCACCAGCTCTTCCCCCAGCCCCTTCTTTGCTGTTGGCAATCACACGTGGTGACCTCACACCCTCTGCCCCACCAGCCCCCAACTCCCGTGGGCTCCGGGTGGTCCAGCAAGAGCAGGCCCAGGGACGCCACCTCTGTGCAGGGCACAGACCGCTGAGGACAGGGACGGAGCGTACTTCCTCCCCACCCCTGCTGGACAGCGCCACTGTCCCCTTTCTAATTCTAAAACGTCTCAAGTGCAATGACGGCCCCCTTCCCTCCTTGATGAGCGAGGGCTGCCTACTCTGTACAGGCCGTTGGGCCGAGTGGACAGGGCCTGGGGGCCAAGCCGGAAAAGCCAGCAGTGGCTTCTCCCAACACTCTTGGGGACCAAATATATTTAATGGTTAAGGGACTTGTCCCAAATCTGACAGCCAGAGCATCAGAAAGGGCCAGCGGCCCTCCCCTGTGATCTACCTACTCTAGGACTGGGCCCGAGGGTAGTTTCTCTGCGCCATTGATTCAGTATAGTTTAAAAATCTGCCATCTGCACAGATGTTTTTGAAAGGAGAAGAAAAAAGGGTTTTCTTTTTTTCCCCCTTCTAATAAATGATAAAATCCCCAGTCTTTATCACTGCCTTTCCTTTGGAACCATGTTTAGAAGAGAGTAGCGTGTCCTACACTGGTCTACACTGGTTGCTGAATTTATCTGTGTTCCTGTTTTGTATATGCTGCATTTAGACTTATGGCAAAGAAGGCATTTTTGAAAAAAGAAACTCAACAAATCATGAATATATGTAAAAGCTACATATGCCTAAAAAGCTCTGAATTCAGGTCCCAGTTGCTGTCACAAAGGAGTGGATGGCACTCCCACCCCAGCCCTTTTTTTATATAATAAAAGTGCCTTAGCATGTGTCGCAGCTGTCACCACTACAGTAAGCCGGTTTACAGATGCTTCCCACTGAGCGTCACAATAAAGAGTACCATGTGCTATGAGCCATGTGTGTGGCGGTGTCTGTCTGCCGGAGAGGGTCGCCTGGGAGGGACAGTCTTCATTTCTGCAGCAGGCACCTACTTTGTGCACCTTCTAGAACCTTCCAGTAGTGCAGCCTGGTTGAAGCGGGAGGGGGGTGGCAGTCATGCAGAAAGAGATAGAAAGGCTGGGTCAGGTTCAAGGATGCTAAGAGCATCTCATATAAACCTTGGTTCGTTAATTATCGAGCACCTACTATGTGCTTGACGCTGAGCTGGCACAGGATAGAGACACAAGGCCCAGGCACTAACTTTGGGGGGCCCCCTTAGTCAGACAATGCAAAGCCTTCCCTACGGAGGGTCATCCTAGAAGCAGAAATGAGGGAGTTGGTGAGTAGGCCTGTGGGTATCGGACCACGACAGTCAAAGCTTTGTTCATTCTTCTAACCATAAACCAGGCTCATTGGCAGGCCCCGGGAATCCAAGAGCAATGAAGGAAGACAGATGTCCTTGCAGCTGCGAGAGGTAGGGGAGGGAGGAAAGGCTTTCCTCAGAGAAGGGCTATGACGCCCGCTTGACATACGGTGTGAACTTGAGCAGCAACCCCTGGGCCACTGCTCGGCCAGCTCGGTTGCTAAGGAAAGCTGCGTGCTGCACGGCGTTGCCTGGGCCTCCAACAGCTGGACCCGTCCAGCCTCTGAGCAGGTGCGTTTTGGCCCCTGCTAAGGGAGCCACAGGAGATGCCGTAAAAGGTAGGTGGGGCCAAGCTCTGGAGAGTTTTAGGCGGCTTCTCCTTCCATTCAAGGACATTGGGGTTTTCGGACTGTAAAATTAGACCATCTTTGTTGGCATATCACAATCTCCTGGGTTGGCCTGCATTTTCACCACTTTATTGCAGCCTTGAAGCAGGGGCGCTGAAATTTTCTGACTCATTTCAAGCCAACAGGAAGAAGAATTTAGGGAAGAAAATTACATTTTTAGAATACCTGAAGATTTTAAGGATTTCTCGTCCTCTGGGAAAATCACATGGTCCAGAAAAACAAAACAAGAATCGGAGAGACCAGCCTGGCTTCCCTGCTTCTGGGGAGTCATTTCACACCACTAGAACCTTAGTTTGATCTTTTTTGGAAAGAGGGATAATAATTGTTTTCATCATAGGGCTGTTGTAACAAGCTCCTCCCTTCTCTCTCAGCCCCTGACGACCACCGTTCTGCTTTTTGTCTCCATGAATTTCACTACTCTGTACCTCATATAAGTGGAATCATACAGTGTTTATTTTTTTGTGACTGGATTATTACGCTTAGCGTAATGTCCTCCAGGTTCATCCATGTTGTCGCATGTGCCAGAATTTCCTTTTCGATGTGGATAATATTGTATACATACATCACAGTTTTCTTAGCCATTCATTCGTTGACGGAAGCTTAGGTTGCTCCTACCTTTTGGCTATTGTCAATAATGCTGCTGTGAACACAGGTGGACAGATACCTCTTCGAGATCCTGTTTCCATTCTTTCGGGTATGTGCCCACAAGTGGGATTGCTGGAATACGTATGTGGTAATTCCATATTTAATTTTTTGAGGAACTGCAATACTATTTTCAATAGTGGCTAGATGCTATTATTTTGAAGGCCAGACTTCAGCACAAAAGTGACTCCAGACAAGAACCTCCTTGGCCTCCTCACTGCCAGGAGGAGAGAGGTTGGCACGTGCTCCAGCGCTATCTGGTGGTGAGGCTCTCAGAGCCTCCTCCGTCCTCACCTGCCGCTGCTCACGCCTGCGGTTTTGGGTTCTGCTGGACCTGAAGCTGTGTCCTCGCTCTGAGCTAAAGCTTATTTGCAGCATCCTTAGTACTTGGCAGTGTGCCTTTCAACTCGAAATCATTAACCTGGATAAATTACTCAATTACCTGTTTTAAATTGGAATCCAAAATCTGTTAACTCTGAAAATGTGTCCAATTTTCTTAAACATTATACATACATCAAAGTTAAACATAGTATTTGTCTTGACTTCAACATAAAAATATTAAGATTATGGGTTTGACTTTGTCATCTTTATACTTATTCCTAAGCCTTCCTGAAATTGTCAATTGTTACTCAGGGCCCGATTTTACAACCTGAGGAAAGATAAATGGGATTGTCCACTAGATGAGCTGGCAGCCTGGCAGTGAGTGGCCGAGACCGGTGGCCACTTCCCATGAGGTCCCTAGGTGCTGTCGGCATTGAATGCAAGCCCCAGCGTTCTGCAGCCTAAGATGCCTGTCTTTGCTACTCACTCTGAGGACCGCAAAAGTCCTCTTTGTTACACGCTCAGTTTGAAGCTCCCTACCCCCTCCCACCGTCCCTATAAAAAGGGAGGACAGCTCAACTCCAGCCTGTCTGAGCCCAGCACACCTCCCCACGGGCTGGAGAGACTGGACGGGGCAGGGCAGGGGTGGGGCTGCTGGCTGCGAGCCTGCAGCTGGTGACTCCTCCAGTCTCCACCAGGTGATGCTGGTGGCGCACGCCAGACATTTTTCTGAGCAATTTTGGGTTACTTTCCCATAGAGTTGGGATTTTCCTCACCGTAGGCTGAAATTGCTATTGACCAAAGATTTCGGCCAAGACTTCAACTCCAGAGCTAAAGTCATCCTAGATGACCTTGGGTTGGGGTCGAGTTCAGCTCTAATAGTCACTAGATCTCTAGGATCTGTAAATGGGGTGGTCTCAGCTCATGCCCCTGGAGCCTAGAAGTGCCTAATTCTCATCTCGATCTGACTTTGCAGCCCACATCATGGCTGTCCCAGCACGAGGCCGTGTCCGTCCAGCGCACAGACGTCCGTCTGGAGTCCATGCTGCGTCCTGATCCTTGGGATAACTGAGCCACGTCTCGTGCGGATGTTAATCGAGTTCTGCTTCTCACAGCGGTTTTGTTCGGACACTGAGCTGCAGTCATGCTAGGGAAAGGGAGCAGAATTGGGCAGAAGAGTGGGTACAGGGAAAAAATAACAAAAGATAACTCTAAACAAGTGTCAAAGGCCAAATGCGAAACTTGCCTTGAGTCTTGGCTCTTCCTCTGAGTCGCTTGGCAAAAGCCACGGCCTCTCCCCTCACCTCGGCTTCCTCCTCTGCAGAATCGGACCCTATTTCTGACTCAGTGTGTGGTCTTTCTGCAGTAACATCCATCATTCTTCTGTCCCTCCCTGAAAAGCTAGGAGGGGAGCTGGCCAGGACCCCCCCATGGACATTGGCCCTGGATGAGCAGGCCCCTGTGGGAGGGCGGGAGTGGCCTCTGGTATACTCCCAGCCCCTCCTGCCTGGGGCAAAGCAAGAAAGCCAACAACTGCAGGACTTACAGGGAACTTTTCCTCTCTGTTTATCTGTAAGATTGAGTAAACAATTCCTAGAGTTGGTGTGAGAAATGAGAAACCCGCGCCAGGTTTCCGTGGTGTGGGCAGGTGCCCACACAGTGCCTGGCACGTACTCAGCCCTTGGTCCACGCTGGCTGCTTTGCTCAGGATCCAAGCAGAAAACAGGCCTGCTTTCTGTTTTCAGACTTGTTGGTGTCACCATGACACTGGCCTTCCCATGCAAGTCCTCCATTTGGACAGAAAAAGATCTATTGTCAAGAGGAAATTAGCAGGGGGAGAAAATAGCATGGTTCTGTCCGCTCGCTGCCACAAACTTCTGGGTCCACCCAAACGGCACTGACCACTAGTGATGCGCCTCCTTGGCAGGTCACCGCAACCCAAAAGCGCTGGTGCTGTCCCTGCCACCAGGGACAAGTCTAGAGAGAGACCTGATCAAAAGGGATCGGGGAGACAGGAACACAGTGTCTGAGCAGTGGGCTGAAACCCTCCCCCAGGTGCCATGGGACAAGCAAGCAGGGGACAGTGGACTCTGGGCAAAGATGCTGGAGGGCTTTTCAGAGGAAGTGATAACAGATTTGGGCTTTGAAGGATGAAAATGCTTTTTCCAGGTGGCGGAAGCTGGTGCTCCTGGCAGAAGGGTCTATGTAAGCAAACGGAAGCCAAAGTCTGGAAGCCACATGCACGTGGCATCAATGGCAGTTATGCAATGCTGGGAACAGGTAAACAAGGCAGGCATTTTGGGGAGTGCAGGGGAGGGACAGGGAGGAGGGGGCTGAGAACAGCCCCATGGGGTGGGGGAGTAATTTGCAGAGGGTCCCACGGTCTATCAGTGGCCAGTCTTCCTTCCAGAAGCCCGAGGCAGGATGGGCTGAGAAAGGACTCGGAACATCAGTCCTGGAGTTGTTCCTCAAAGGGTGTCAGTTGGCAAGGAGGACATGGGAGTAGCCGAGGGTGGTTCCTGATAGTTAAGGGCTGTGTTTCTCAGAAAAAAAGATTTTTGCTTTCACTTTTGAGCCCTGAAAAGCATCCGGTTATTGTGCATATCCACAGCTGCCGACTGGATCTGCACATTAAGAACGACTGGATCTTCTTCCAAGTCAGCCGGAGGAAGATTTCTTGGTGAGCTGGGGAAGGTAAAACCCTTCTTATCCTCATCCTCCTTCTCATCCTCACAACAACTTGTTAACAAAAGGATTATTGTCACAATTTTATAGATGCAGGTATATCAAAGCCCAGAGAGGTTAGGTAATTGGCCCAAAGGCACATATGGAGCAGCAGCAAAGTCCGGTTTCGAACCCAGGCCTTGTGCAACTGCTTCCTCCCTCCCCCTGTGGCCCCAGACAGTGAGGAGGGAGGGAAATCTGCTCAGATGGGTTTGCAAAGCTCCCCCCACCCCGCCCCCCGCCCAGCCGGCTCAGCTCAGGTTCTGGGCTACCTGAGACATGGGCCAGTGACCCGTGGAGGAAAGTGAATGTTGGGGTAATTTGGAGCAAGTAGAGGGGTTAAGGAAGGGCAGGTGAGTCAGAACTTCCAGTCCTTGTGGCCTGGCTGCCCTGAGGCTGGCCCCAGAGGGCTGCTGTGGAGGCTGATGGGAACAAAGGATTTGTTTCAAGATGAGAAGAATCTAGAGGTTGTTTGACCCACTCTATCTCTCACTGTCTGCTCAGTGCCAGGCCCTGTAG
>NW_006437736.1:646288-648509 GCF_000325575.1 Pteropus alecto
AGCAGGAAGATGGCAGGGCTTTGCCTCGCTGCCCTTACTGGCCCTCAGTTCGGGACTGTGGGGTGATGGGGGCGAGTAGGAGGGGGCCCTGGGTGTCCTGATCCAGAAAGACAGCCAGACGCAGTGAGTGAGAAGGCTGTGCCACAGCCCATCGGCTGCTTGGTCCCAGCTTTGTCATCTTAAAATAAAATGCCAAACTGTAGACGTGAACACAACTGTAGGGGTGTGAGCTTAGATCTATGTGTTTATGCAGGCAGAGACAACCCAGGGAACTTCTGAATTATTAAAACCACATTTCACCCCTTAAATACCAGCGTCAGAGGGTCTTGGCCTCCACTCTGTCCTCCAAGTGCTGTGTGACGCTGGGTGAGCCACTTCCCTAGGAATTATTTGTTCCTACTTCTTATCCAGTTTTTAAAAGTTGGTTTCACTCTTTTCATGTCGATTTGAGGCTCTTGTGTTTGTGGACAGTCACCTTTTGCCTACAGTACAAACTGCACAGAGGGGTTCCTGGTCTCTCATATTCTGACTTGGTTTATGGTGTCCTTTGCAGTTTTTTTTTTTTTTAACCAGGAGAAAAATGAATTAAAGTTTAACAACATGTATACCTCCTGTAAACAGGAGAGAGACCCTAGAAAACCGAGGGACCCCTGTCCTTTGCAGGTACTAATTTTTCAGAGGTCAAATGTATCAGACTTTTTGCTTCATGGCTTCCGGGATCTGTGTCTCGATGAAAAATGTTTCCTCGACTCAACACGTTAGTTTTAACATTTCTTCTAGTACGTTCGTCGCGTGTTTCTTTCTGGTTTACATTTGGATCCCTTTGAGATTGATCGATCGATTGATCGATCGATCGATTTTGTGGAAGCTTATTATTTCTCCTCTTCCTCCTCCTCCTTCTTCTTAACGGACAACATGTTTGATGGGTACCTACATTTGTCAAAAACGAGATGACTTTTTTGTGTGCCTTCAAAGGAGCCTCCAGCCCAGTAAGAACAGTTCCGGGCAGCAGTTAGTAAAGGAGCCGGGCAGGAGGCCGGAGGGGGCAGTGCAGGGCCTCCAGACCTGAGCCCGGCCACCCTGGGGGCCGGGAGGCTTTGGAACGTCCTGCTCAAGGCGCGGGGCACGGGCATTATTCAGATTTTAGCCGAGACCCATGGTTTTCACATTTCTCTCTTCTTCTTTCTCCTCATATAAAAATATTACGGCTGCAGTAAGGAGACAGGAGGAAATAAATGGAAGTCGCAGAAATCTGACAGAACTGTCAAAAGTACATTAAATCAGCAGGGTAATGTGTGTGAAATCTGAGTCACAGTTTTATTTGTTTTCTGCCGGAAAGAACTTCTCATCAATATCGACAAGACAAACAAATAGAGTGGCTCAGTTGCTAGTCAAGCTGGGGTTATGCTGTGTCGGCGAAAGGCTGGTAGTTTCATGGCCGAGTGATGGCCCCCACACCTTAGATTTTAGCCAGGCTGGGCCGGGGGGGCAAAGGTTGCCCCGGGCGGCAGTGCAACAGGACCTGCCGCAGATAGCTCCCCAGTGTTTACGAGACCAGTGGTAAACACTGCAAAGGTGACTGGAGAATGAGCCACTATTTGTAAAGTCTTAGAGCGTTACTGGGGCAGAGCAGAGGCCACAGATAGAAGCCAATCTCATCATTCGCTATTATTTTATCTGTGAGCCCCTTTGCCATCATTTCGGTCAGGTCTCAGGAGGAGGAGTTGATAAATGGTCTTTTCGCCTTAAAATAGTGCCTACACGTAATTAACGTTTGCTTTCTTCCCTGGTCTCTCAAGGCAGGATAATGACAAACAGAACTGAGAGAAATGCTCTCTCTAGAAAGATCTGTGGTTTTTTTTTTAAAGCTACCGAGAAACGATAGTATGGAGAGGATGTACATCCTCGTATACTGTGAGTGTCAATGTAAATCGGTACGATTTGTTTGCATAACAGCTCAGCTCTAGGTATGAAAGAATTTTTACATGTTGATGCCCTCTGTCCCAGTCATTCTACATCTAGAAATATCTTAAGGAAAATGATCTCGAATACAGGCAAAGTTTTATTCGAGGAGCATGATTCTTTGCACTGTTGTTTACATAAAGAATTAGAAACAACCTAAGGTCCAACAGTTGGAGGAGGGCGGCAGAGCGGACATGCGCTCAGCAGCCCATAGCAGGGATGCAGGACGGACCCCTGGCCCTCCGCGGCTGAAGGAGCT
>NW_006437736.1:649852-664229 GCF_000325575.1 Pteropus alecto
CCCCGCAGAGGTGCAGCTCTGTATGTCCCCACCCACACCCACCCCAGTCAATAAACAAACAGATTTAGGGCTGTGACTTCCCTCCATCTAAGCCCTGGTTTCCTTTCTCACTCAGTGAAGGAAGAAAAGGAAAAACAACCCTCCACCCACCCAAATCAATGCTAAGACTGCATTGCCTTGGCAACCAAGTCACCCTCCCAGTAGCCTCCCAGGAGAGGGAAATACTTACAGGATAAGGAAGGGGAGGACAGATCAGAAGCCAGGAGCTCCTTAGCAGGCTCCAGGATCCTTGACTGAGGGCTGGAGCTTGTTTTCCCTGAGGACAGATGAGATGATCTCCTGTTTGATAAATGGGCCAGCTTGAGTTCAGAGGTATCATTGGGGAGCTCCGTCCCCCCGAGACCAGCCTGAGGGGAGAGAGGTGATGGGATTGATCCCAGGATTCGTGGGGAGGGTCCAGACCCCCACCCACCTGAAGACCCCCCATCCGCACCTGTGCGTAGCAGGAGGAATACTCTTTGCATGGCAGTTTTACTCAGTGGTGTGTAGTCTGAAACATAAAAGCAAAAAACAAACAAACGAACAAAAACATAAGCCTGCTATAGGGTAGAATGCAGAAGTCACGGGAACTTTTGAGACGTAAGGAGGCTTCAGAGAAATGTCAGACGGCTGACCTTGGATTCAACCTCTGAGCTCTCTTCAAAGTCCAGCACATTGCTGACGCATAAGAGTCCTTTGCATATGGCCTCATTGTAGGTTTTGAAACATGCAAAACCTGGAAATAATTTTATTTTTTTAGATAGGCAATAGGATTGCCATTTATTTCCTATTTAGATATATCAACATTCATCCACTTGGAAACCTGCAGGAGGGAGGTTAGGTGACCTTTACTTTTCTATTGATTGCGCAATGAAGAGTCTCTTTTCTAACTTAATCACGACGCCTGTGGGTAGGATGTGTTCATCCTCCAACTTAGTGCTAACGTTTACACATCTATCTGTTCCATTAAGTTCTTTGGGATTTTTTAAATTAATGTCCAACTTTGGGCCGACGTGGGTAGTGTGGTATGAAACCGTGTTGATAGGGCTTAGACCAATTCGAATAAGGTCAGTCCGGAAACTTACGGGCTGCTCCTTACAGAGGCCTAAATTCACCCCGATCTCCTAGTTTTCCCTCCTGTGCCCGTGGCCAGGTAGGTCTGTATCCACACGGGTGTGTTCCCAGATTGTAGCTGTGATTTTTCCAGATGACCAGATCGCTTTTCTGAAAGTAAGCTTATTTTTAGCCATGTTGATCCACTGTTCTTCTATATCACATTGTTATTTTTTCTGACAGGCTTCTGGGGTTAACGTGGAAACATCTCAGAATAATTACAGTTTTTTAGATGGGTTTCTAATATCTTCTAAATCGTATGATCTAAAAATAATTCGAGTCAGCTACTGCAGGAATAACTGCTGTTTTCCTGACAACCGATTGTGAAATCTGAAAACCTGCCTATCTCTTCTTATAGTGTTGTGGCACGATCAATTCTAAGACCCACAGAGCCAACTGAGATGAATTATGAGCCTTTATTAGCCGGCCGGCGACAGACTCTCCACCACGCAGGGTTCGAGGAGATCAGCCTTGAGCGCCCAAAAGAGGCAGCTCATAAAGCCTAGAATCACACTCTGGTTTGACATCAGACAAGCAAACAGATTAACCACACCCTATTTAATATCAAACAAGCAAGCAGATTACAGAAGCAGAAGTTGGCCCTTAGCATACCTTTGCCCAGAACCACACCCTTAACAGCGATGAGTATGCAAAACCTGGAGATAATTTTATTTTTTGGCCCTTAGTTGGCCCTTAGCATACCTTTGCCCAGAACCACACCCTTAACAATAGCGATGAGTATGCAAAACCTGGAGATAATTTTATTTTTTTACATAGGCAATAGGATTGCCATTTATTTCCTATTTAGATATATCAACATTCATCCACTTGGAAATATGCAGGTTATTAGTTTATTCTAATTTGACTCTTTACACTACTTTGGACACAACGGGGCATAAATAAAACTTTCATGGCATTAAGATCTGGGTGGGCTTTCTGGGGGTTAGATGTAGAGCCCACATATTTAATCTTCACTATTTTACATGACCAGTGCTAGCGTGAGGGGAATGCAGCCAGTACTTGGCCTATTTTTAAACTAGTGTAATAACCCCAGTCATACTATTCAGTATGTTTGCTTTTTAAAATAAGTAACCACAATTAAGTTGTCCTAGCCCTCACACTTCAGGTGACCGCGTCTTTCCTTTCAGTTGTCTATGAGGTCGATTCTGTTAACGAAGGTGGATGTTAACTATACGAGCCTGAAAGAATTCTGGACCAAATCGAGTCCTGGCTCTTATTCTGATTAGATCAATTCCAAAATGGTTCCATCTCCAATGGATGGGGAGGATGGAATTTGTCTTAAATTACGTTGTTGTTCACTCAACTCTTAGATAATGAGCTGTCAGCTCCCCCACATGGTAAACTCCTCAAGGGGCAAGAACCACATGTTTTTGTGTCATGTGAATTTTCTAAGGGGCTTGGCAGCACCTGTACCCTACGGAGTACGCAGTACCTTTTGTTTGTTGTTGCTGACAAGACCTACACATTTATCCTTCAAAAAAACCTACTATTAAAATGTAGCAAAAGTGAAAAAAAGATGCCTCTTTGTGTGTAAATAGCAGGAAATACATTTTACAGCATGTCCTAGCGCATATATAAATATATACTAGTCTCCAGTCTCTTGCCTGCAATTCCATAATCTCTAAATTCCCTGAAAACCACACATTAATTTTTTGGGGGTGGGTGGGTAACTCATTGGGGCAGTAATTTTGCTCTGTACTGACATGAGACTCTGTAGTCGTTACATTATTTATCCCATTTGATGTGAATATTCATTTGTTTCACTGTGGAAAATGAAAGCATTTGTTTATAGGGTACTGCCCAGCCCTTGCTGGCAGTGGTAAGTAATATACCATATTTAATCATTCTCTAAATGATTAAAAATTCTGAATTCCTAAACACATGCAGATCCCCCAAATTAGATAATTAATCTGGAGGCTGGAAGTCCCAGAGCAAGGTGCCGGTCCGGTTGGTTTCTGGTGAGATGATCACCTAGAGAAAAGGGAGGGTGAGAAATCTGGTATCTCTCCTTTTTGTAAAGACATCAGTCATATTGGATTAGGGTCCCACGCATATGACCTCATTTAACCTTAATGATGTCCTTAAATGCTTTACTTTCAAATATAGTCACAGAGGGGTCAGGGCTTCAACATAGGAATTTGGGGAGCGGGGAGACATGGTTCAGTCCATAACACCAGGTGATTTCATCAAAAGTACCCAGGTGACAGCTGCTCAGGAAGATTATTAACATTTAGCCTTATACTAAATAGTTTTTACTGTCTACCACGATTCCTTCTAAACTTATTAATTTTCTTTCCATCTAGAGAGCAAAAGCTTTCCTGAAGACGTTGAATTTTTACTGAACCCAATGTGCAGAGAGGAACCGAAAAGCCAGCTGATGGGTCATGCCAGGAAGGAACCTGTGGCTGAGGACGGTTTATCCGGGTAAGCTCCAGGGGACGCCCCAGGAATGTCACCCAGGTCTGCTCCCTGAGCTGGTTTCCTGTGGCAGGCATGGCTCCTCCAGGCAATAACGTGTGTTTGGGGTTGGATGTTCCTTCTCAACAATCCAGAAAGAGGATTTCCTCCATATCATTCCTTGGCTGCGAATGGCCTCAGGTTGAGAAGAGATGAAACCCACAGGAGGGAGGTTAGGTGACCTTGGGCAACTTACTTAGCCATTCTCTCTCTTAGTTTATTCCTCTTTTCAATTTTATCATGAGGAAGAGAAAATAATGCATGTAAAATGCTGACATGTTATGCTCAATTAACATTAACTTTTAAAAAGATCGCTGGGGAAAGACGGGGGCCGAGGGTCTTTCTTCCTGGATGAGAGCCCAGCAGGACTTCCCTTGCGACAAGCCAGAAAAGTCCAGACACAATCAGTTTGTGTCCCTGGGGATTTTGGCTAGAGTCCTTTTCCTCCCTATTTAAGGAATTTTATAAACACTGCAAGATCCTGCTGGCCCGAAGGCAGAGAGAGGCTGGAGTGGAGTTGGACGGAGCTGAGTTGGATCCCGACTCTCTCTCCACCCAGCTCTGGGGCTCTGGGCTTACGTCTTAGAGTCTCAGATTTGTCATCTCTGCAATGGGAACAGCAAGTCAATCTGACAGGATTATGGTGATGGTCTTAGTGTGAACTTCAGGTCAAAGATGAGGGAGCAAGTGCAGTCATCCTGTCCAGAGGCCCAGGGAGGCTTGGACCAGGGTCAGAGCAGAGGGTGAGGAGGGAGCAAGGGTGAGTCCAGGCTGGAGGACTAATAGGAAGGCTTGGCAGCGGGGCCGGGACTGGAATGAGGCGACCGAGGCACCTAGGTCACAAAACTGAAGAGGCCGTGGGCCTAGGGGAAGTCTCGTGAGTTGGAGAGGGACATTTCTTCCCTCCTTGATCGATCCCCTCACCGCTGGATGCAGAGGGCTGTGGGTGATTATGTCTTCCATACCCTGCCCGGGAGCCAAGGGTTCCTGACTGTCATTTGGGAACCCCCTCTATTCTATGTAGAAGCAGTGAGAAGGCAGTGTGTCTTGGTGACAACTTCCAACATCAGAATGGGTGGCTGCCAATTTTGTGTAATTTGAGGGATTCTGAGTAGATTCACAAGTCTCCACCAGACAGGAAGGTGCTTTCTGCATCAGCTCGTCCACATGCAGGTCTCAGGCTTAATGATTCATATCCATGGTTCTTAAAGTCTCTTGTATCTTCAAGCGGCTCCATAAAGTTGCACATGGCCTTGGCGTGCAGGCATGTGAAGCTGTCACCAGCTAAGCTGTGAGTTAGGCTTGTGACACCTGAGAAGTCAGGGGTGCTGGGCAGTGGGCTGGAGAGTTTGAGGGAACCAAAAATAGTAGTAGATCCTCAGCTTCCTTGTCAATTGGAGCAGCGTCTGAGTCCAGTGACCTTCATCTGGGAAGGTCAAAGGGCATCAGGCTTGGCAGAGCAGATGCCAGGCAAAATGAAGGGACCATGAAGGACCCCTTCTAGCTCTGAGTTTTTGATTGTTTAATTCTAAGTACCCAGAATTGCCAAAATGTGAAGGCTGGGGCACAGTTCCCAAGACCACCGTTACTTTTGACAGCAACTGAAAGTTTGGGGGGCTGTCCCCAAACCACCCTCGGGTTAGATAATTCCCTAGAAGGACTCACAGCACTCACTGCAAGCTGTCAAACTCACAGTCACAGTTTATTACGGGGAAGGACGTAGGCTACAATCAGCCAAAGGGAGAGCTGCATGGGGTGGAGTCTGGGAGGGCTGTAAACGTGAAGTTCCGTTGTCTTCAGAACGTGTTAGTGTCCCGTGTTCGATTTGTGACAATGTGCATGAAGCATTACCAACCAGGGAAGTTCACCCTGTTAAAGAAAATAAATTATTCAGACTCTTATTAAACGGTAAGGAAAGCCCCTTTCAGGGCCACTGCAGGATGTGTCAAGCCTAAGTTAGTAGGGAAGAGAGACCGGGCTCAACTCCAGATAGGCAGAGACAGCTGGGGATTTATAGCTAATGAGCAGAATGAGAGGATTGGTGGATGGAGAATTACTAAGAAGAGAGGTCAAAGGTAGGTCAAGGACTTACGCATCAAAGGTGGGGGTGGCGAGGAGTCTGATCAGATGTCAAAGGTGACCAGGTATCAAAAATGAGGGGATTCTCGCTAAACTGACTTGCCAGGGTTCTCGCTAAGCCTGGGTGATATAGGCTGTCAAGGACAGGGCACGGAAGGCCAAGGTCGAGGCCTCGTTGAGAAGAGAGCTAAAGTTAGGCAAGGAAAGAGTCTTTTTCAACCCAAGCCTCGGTATACAGGCGTTTACTGGGGCTCGATCGCAGGCTGCCCACGTGGCTGACCTCTAGTCTCCAGCCCCTCCTGGAAGTCAGACGAATGGCTTTAGTTTCTAATTCCTCTGTAGGTCAGGACTGATACCCTATGACCCAAAGTCTCCATCATCCATCACCTTGTTATACTGTCCAGTGGCCAAAGGCCAGGCAAACAGTGACACTCCTATCAGTCGAGACATTGTGGGAGCCTAGAGATCACTTCCCGGTAGCTAAGGGCAAAGGGCAGAGCGCTCTGTGGGTCAGGTTAAGTCTTCACCACACTCTAAGATCCTCTGAACGAAGGTTTTTCTGCTTCACCCCATTTCTCTTTGGTTGTCTGTGAAGTTCCCACTCTATAAACACTTCGGTAGTGAGGGTGTTGACCTGCCCTTGCGTGAGAAGCTGTCTTTATCAAATGCTTACCACTTAAGAGCATCCTAAGAGGACTTTTCCTTACTTATTCCCTGACTGAATAAGTACTATGAAGCATCTATAAGGTACAAAACACGTGTTTAACATTGAAAGAGAAAATCTTTACATTTGTATAATTCTTTTCCCTTTGATTGATAGCAAAATCTCTGTGATTTGTGCAGGTTGAATCTTACTGAGCCCACTTGACAGATAAGCACACTGCCTTTCTTAATCACTTGACCTTCATTATTACAGGAGTGAGGCAGGCGCGCTACATGAAGTCTTGACCCAGGTGGAAACAGGCATGGCCGTGGAGGAGGAAGACATGCCCGTGGAGGAGGAAGACATGCCCGTGGAGGAGGAAGACATGCCCGTGGAGGAGGAAGACATGCCCGTGGAGGAGGAAGACATGCCCGTGGAGGAGGAAGACATGCCCGGAAAAGAGCTGCTGGATAGGGAGCGGTTTATGACTGAGTTTCCTCAGGTGAGACAGGAGCTTGAGGAATGCATAAGAAAGCTCCGCGAATTAGCAGACCAAGCTGACAAGGTAAACAAGCGCTGTACCATCTCCAAAATTGTGGCCAGTTCCACCGGTGTCGTGTCTGGCATCCTGACCATCGTTGGCCTGTCTCTGGCACCTGTGACAGCAGGGGCCAGTCTGGTGCTTTTGGCAACTGGAGTAGGACTGGGGACAGCAGCTACTGTGACCGGTGTGTCCGCCAGCATCGTGGAAAACTCAAACAGCTCCACGGTGAAAGCCAAAGCCAGTCACTTACTGTCAACTGGCATTAACAAAAAGGAGATAGTCCAAGAGGCTCTACGTCACGGCACACCCCAAGTTGCTTCCGTAACAGGAAAATGCATCAAGTCTGTGAAAGACATTGTGGAGAACGCCAAGGCCATCAGGATGGCCCAAGCCAACCCTCTGTTACTAAGCGAGGCCAAGAGCTTCATGACCACGGGGACAGTGTCAGTCAGAAGCAGCAACCAGATTCAGAAGGCTTTTGGAGGCACCGTGCTGGCAATGAGCAAAGGAGCCCGGATCGCGGGTGTGGCCCTTGCAGGTGTCACACTTTTGCTGGATACGATCAGCCTCGTGAAGGAGTCAAAGTACCTGCACGAGGGGGCAAAGATGGCGTCGGCCGAAGAGCTGAGGCAGGAGGCCCAGACGCTGGAGAAGCAGCTGGAGATCCTCACCATGATCCACGAGCTCCTGCAGAGAGCCTGACTCCACAGCCCCACAGGGACAAAGGCACGGCGGCGCCTGGTCAGAGAGAAAGAGGGCGCCGCAAATGGGCCACAGAGAAGGAAGGGACGTGGAACCTGGAATAAGGGAGGAGAGGGGACTCGAGGGCGAGGGGGGTAGGGAGAAACTGTTTATTTTGGACTGAAGAAGACATTAGGGTCACGAATAAAGCAAGAGGCGTGGAGGAGAAAGCAACGAGGAGGCCAGCGATACGAAAATGTTGACAACGGGAGAAAGCTCGAGTCTGAAGTGCTGGAACATGGGAGAAGTAACAGTGGCTCCTCTGTGGATCGCCCCGTGTTTCGACGTCCCAGCAAGAACGGAGTCCTTCCCTGGCGGTGGTGGCCTTCAGCCCGACTTTCCAGCGTCGCCTGACCTTTGTCTCGCAGCAGAGTTCTCTTAGTTAGGCAGTGGCTTCTTTCCTTCTTTAATTTTTAATTTTCTTATCATTTTTTTTTCAATTACAGTTGACATACAATATTAGTTTCAGGTGTACCACATACTGAGCAGACCTTTCCGTGCCTTATGAAACGATCGCCCCGATAAGTCTAGTCCCCATCCGACGCCATACATAGTTATTGGGATATTATTGACTCTACGCAGTGACTTCTCGATGAAGATGATGGTGGTGACGGCAGAGTGGGTGGAAACATCTGGCAAGTTGCCGGTGTCCTTTGGGGCCAGGGCACTCTGAGGGACCAGTGAAATTCCCGCGAAACTCCACACGCTGTGTTGGAAGAGTGAATGATTTGAAAAAAAGAAAAAACAGTCAAACAAGATGGCGGTAACAGGTCAAACGAGTCGAGGAGACCTACCAGCTTGGGGCCAAGGGACATAGTCTCTCCGAGCCTCAGTTTTCTCATCCCCTGGCGGGGGGCGGGGCGCTGGACAAGATGATGTTTTAGATCCATCGGGCTCTCTCCCTATCTTGTGTTCTGTAGACTTTGGTTCAATAAACATGGGCTGATACACTGAGCCTTTGTTGTGTTGACTGCTGGGCTGCTGGACTCTGGATGCCTGACTCGCCTTCCAGGGCCTCAGGGAGCACGTCTTCCATCGCTCCTCCTGCTCCCTCACTTGACCCCCACTCTCCCATCCGGTTGTGTCCCTCAGAACTCGGTGCCCCACAGGCTCCACTGGGACACCCGGGGAAAATTTGTATATACCTCTGCTTGGGCTGAGCACAGGCATGTCCCTCCCCCAGCAGCTGGGAGCCAGGATTGACATGTGGCACAGGAGGCTGATTAAGATCAGAAGGGCTTGTGTGTAGGTGTGAGAGAGGGTCATCGATAAATGGAGGGAGACAGCGAGACAGCCAGACAGCAAACATCCTCGCCCAAGCTCCTCTCCAGCAGGTGCTTCCAGAATGGGCTTCCCGTGTTTACCCTCGTGGCACTGCCCCACTCCCCCGCCCATTCTCCACACGGATCCAGAACAGCCCTTAAGAACGTAGACCTTATCTGGCACCTGCTTCCAACTCTTCAGTGGCTTCCCATTACTCTTTGTGCAAAAGCCCAAGGCCTCTGTGCCGTCTAAAGTACCTGCCACATCCTAGGGTCTCCTGAGGGCAGAGCTGGAGGCAAGGTGCACCCACCAAGGATTTATTTGGGAAGTGAGCCCCGGGGGCAGGACTGAGGGACCCAGGGAAGTGAAGCAGAGAAGGAAGGAAAGTTGAGGCAAAGATGTGTTCTTGATTTGGTGGCCCACGTGGGCGATTGAGTCTGCGGACCTTCTGAAGAGCCCCCATGGAATGGCCTCAATGCATCTTTCTCGGGAAGGAATGAGGGACACACTTGACCGTTACTCCCATCCACCACAGGCTTGCTCTAGTGGGCATTAATTTTCTGTGTTTCCACATGTGGAACGTGTGAGTGCCCAACAGGCTTCCACGAGTAGAGCCCAGAGCAGGAAGCAAGTGACCTAACATGCAACATTAACCCAGAAAATCCCCTAAGTCACTCACAAAGAGCATCCAGTGTCTTCCATGGCCTTTCGTACATGCCACCTTGCAGAAGACTTTTCCCAGTCCCTCTAACTCTCTGCCAGCCAGTGCTTCCCTGAGGCCTTCGATCAATTCTTCCATTTCTTTCTGAAGTCAACACAGTCATGGCCGCCACTTGCCTGATCACCCGAACAGCGTGTGTCACTCCCTTGTCATTCTTCATCAGTTCTTGGATAATTCACGTCTTTTCGCGAATTTCACTCGGGCAGCAAGTTTCAGGCCCTGAGTAAACGAGCCGTTCGGCAACCCATCGACCCTTTTTCTCCTAAACCCTGATAGTTGAATTCCACTTTGCTAAATGGGCCCTTGATGCAGTTCCACTGTAAACACGTGTATCTGTCGAGATTCCTTTGGTTCTAAGCAGCAGAAACTGAGTCTGGCCTAACATATGTACAAAAAAAGAGGATTCCTCGGAAGGAAACTAGGACAGCTCAGAGAATGGAAAGAAGCACAAAATCTATACCAGTCAGGAAAGACAGGACAGGTACTAAGGTGGGTTCGACTTCAAGAGCTTGTGGTCTGCCGCCTGAGGTCTCTGCCATCAGACGGCTTAGATCCAGACTTCTAGAATCTTAGCGTCTCTGATTAAAGTTTCGAATTCTCAGGAGACAGAATCGCTTAGGTCAGGTGACTGGATTCTTGGACCAATCAATCAGGCCAATGGACGAGGAAGAAGAATGGGGACATGATCCCCGGGGGGAAAGTCTCAGGTCAAGAGGCCACCTGATTTCGCTCTTCCTTATACGTTCGACCCCTTGCCTACCAGACACACACGTGCACCCTTCTTCTCAGACAAGCAAAAATGGCCTTCCTTCACCTGTAATGGATCCCACGATCCCATGTACAGCAGCAAGTGCCCTCGCCACTTCCACGGTTAGAGAAAACTCGAATAATTTGCGCTACTGCGTGTTGGAGTTATGTCACGGAGGGGAGGACCTCGGCACGGCGTCAGTGTTTCTTCTGCTCCCTCGGGCTCTTTTCTCAATATTTTACATTATCTATCTATCTACTGACCTATCTAGATATATCTACATGTACCTATATATGTAGATATATATGAAACGAAACGTGCTGTAGAGACTACAACCGCCATTGACCCTTCCTGCCACGAACACAAAGCCTTTAAATGGTTATTGTACTCAATGTCCCTCTTAGCGGTGGGAAGATGCATTCTCGTGGAGCCTGAATCCCTTGCTGTCCGGCCTCTGTAAGGCTGTGGAATTTTCTGTTAACCTTTACTACTTGTCATGGTAGTACAAGAAAAGATCCTCTGGAATCCCTCGAGTTCTTCTTACATTTTTCCTGCCCTATTGTGTAGCAACAACAAGTTTCTCTCACTAATCAAGACCCATTACCATATCCAACCCGGTGAACTCATGGTTATCCACCAATGCGGGAGCATGAACAATCAGATATGGCAATTCAGTGAAACCATTTTATCTGCCCTCAGAGAGGTTTCCCCTCTAGATCAGAATGTCCCGGAGTCATGAGTATTGAAAACAAAATTTTTAGAAGCAGTTTACTATTTGTAATCATGAGAGCTATGGCCTTCTTCTTAAGTTCTTAATCCCCAGATCCATAAATTATGGTTGTGGAAGAAAATGCACTAAATACTGAGTGTGGATTCAGAGCATAATACGTTCTAGGAGGCAGCATCCGACCTCTCAAGGTATTTCTTCCAGCTGACGTGGAACCGAGCCCCCTCAGGACAGTGCAATGATGTATTAGGCCATCACTTCTGGGGGCTGAAATTCATCAGGCACCAGGTCTGCCTTGATGGGAGCAGTTCATGTCGAGTGGTTGGACACAATCTCTTACCAGCCATTTTGTCGCAGAGCCCAGTTTGAAAGTTAGGCTGCCTGGGGAAGAGGGTTGACCTGCAGCCCCAAACGGTGTCTTCTTTGATTGTTAAGTCTCTTTCGCAGTGGTGGCCTTGTAGTGAGTATTCACCTGAGAGAGGAGTATTTTCTGGTCTCATTCTGGTCTCATTCTGAGATCTCCATCCATATACCTCTTCCCTAAATATTTCTGTAACCAAGCTTCCAGATTTATTCTTTCTAAACATTCTGGCCTTCCAGCCAGGCCCTTAGCTGTTACCTGGGAAACGACGCAGACGCTGGCCTCTGGACACCTCTCTTTCCAGGCAGAGTGGACGACGAGATGTTCCCTGTTGTTTTTCCAGAATGCCCTATAGAGGAGTTCCATGGCAGTCCAATGCTGGCTGAAGCCACCGTGCGGGCAGAAAACCCAGCAAAAACCAAGGGACGCTGAGTACTGATGACAGCAGCCGCCATCCAGAATGCTGGGGGAGGGGCTTCACTACGGCCCTGTCCCCACTCCTGGGTAGAACACCAGTTCCAAATATGCCAACCCTCCTGAGGGTCTGTGGATTGCAACCAATTCTCAGTTAAGATTCTATGGTTGCAAGCGAAGCAATAGCAACAAAACAAAACAAAGACAAAAGCAAATGCAAGAAAAAAAAAATACCTGGCTAACTCAAGAATAGAGGTGTTTATTGGAATGATACATAATAGCCACAGAATTAAAGAAGCGTGCATGTGTGCACGCGCGCGCGCGCGCGCACACACACACACACACACACACACACACACACACACGGCAAATTTTCTGATTTCCTGGGAAGAGACTCTCTGCCTTGCTCGAGGGGACCTTAGAGCCATCCTCCATGGCTAGAGCACAGGGTACATAAGGGACTGTCGCACTAAGGCCACTCTCCTGAGCAGGCAGGCACCCTAACTGGATCTCTGCAGGAGCGTCCTCCTCATCCCCACGGGCAGTGGAGAAGCAGGAGCCTTGCCCCCGCCCGCCTCCCTGCCCACCTCCCTTGTGAGCATCTCCTTAAGGGAGGGGGAGCTGCTACTCGCCGGGCCAGCCCTGAAGTGGTGGTCGGCTGTGTTTTTCTAGTGGGCAGGAAGACAGAGCCTCGAAAGCCCCAGACTTCCTCCTCACTCCGACCTCGTGGAATGACAAGAAGATCAAGGCCTTTCCTTCCCCACCAAGGACTCAGGTGATGCCCTCTTCCTTCTTTCTTTCCCCAACACCACCTGATTGTTCTTCTTCCCAATTCCTCTCCCACATGTCTCTGTTCTCTACCAGCAGCCGGCAGTGGATGGGCAGTGGCCTTGCTGGCTGTCTTGTCACATGGCTTGGCACATAAACGGTTGTAGTATGGCTCCACTAGGCTTTGGGGAAGGAGAGAAAAGCCTCAGCTAGACTCCAGGGCTAGTTTTTGCTCCAGAATTAATTTCCAGAGAATTTCTGTGCTGGGGTTGGAAGAGAAGAATTCATCAGCTGTTTCTCCAACGTGAAAAACCCAGCCCTTAACTTCTTTCCGTGTGGCTATTGCACAGGAACTTGAGGAGGGGAGAAGGAGTGCCTGGAAGAAAGCAAGGGGAGAGCTGTACCCACAACACCTTCCACCGTGGCGCTCAGCTCAGGCTGTGAAGATGCCCGCCCATGGGCTAGGACTTGAGGACCAGGGGACAGTGTGGAGATTCCGGGGCCCATAGTGAAGCTGCAGCAGCCAGGCCTGGGGCCAAGGCAGGCATTTGATTATGGCGACAGGAAACTCGTACATGCTCTTTAAGGCTCTACTCAAAACATGTAGAATTGTCACTCAGGCTTCCTCATCTTGGGTGAGTGGAACGATTCTTGGGTGAGTGGAACAAAATTGCTTATTATTTTTCCTGCCACCCTTTACCCCTTCTGTTACAGACCCAAACTGTGAACTGCAAAACCTCTGTGGTGTCCCACGGTGGCTAGAGAGCACTTAGATGTCACATTTGGGGCCTTCAGACGGGGAGCGTTGGGTATCACTAGGCAGCAAAACTCGGCCACCCCAAATCTCATTATTTGTCTTCTTTGAATGTCATCCTCCAGTCATGGGAAAAAACTGGGGTGGGACCAGCTTCTCAGATTGATGACTGTGGGACGCTGGAACCACCCTGCCCCCACCACGGGTGGCCGTGAATCTGGAGAGTTCCTGGGTTGGCCTCGGCCACGGGACGGTGGGCCTCAGGGACCGCTGGGTTGCATCAGTGAACAGACCAGGAGGATAGGAGTCCTAATCACTCAGGCGCTGTGTCATCCTCGCCATCCTTCAGGGAGAAAACAATCTTGGTGGGGTTATGAAGAATCCAGCAGCCAAGAAGGATGTAGAAGGCCCATACCTAAGAATCTGGGGGTCGGGAAGGAACGAGGTTGCTTTTAAAGACAGAGTTTAGACTTGCTGTTGGGGCAGAAATGCTGGGGACGTTGTCTAACTCTGGCGCCTGAGGAGGTGGCATGTTGACTGAGCTGGAGTAACGAGGTTTCTTGAAAAGAAAAGCTGAGGTGCACAAACCGGACTAGACACGTGTAACAGGCAAAAATCGAGCCATCCTTCCCGACTGTCCTGGAGCTGGGTGTGCCTGGCGATGGTGACAGGAAACTGGGGAAGAGAGGACGGGCATCTGAGGGACAGGGGTGTGGACTGCTGCTCTGTCTCAGAAGGGGCAGGGCCCAAAGAGGATGAAGGGGACATCTAACCCCCACTAAGGGAGCAGGGATGGAGGAAATGACCGAGGTACTTTCTAAAGTTCGTAGGTAGGGACTTGAGAGCCACAGCGGGAGAGCCAAGCTCAGAGCGGATGTGAACAGGGAGATCAGAATAGAGTATTTCAGAAGTCAGTTTGCGAGTTTCGTGGTGGCAAAGGTGTAGATGGGAGGTGGATCTTATGAAGCATACACAGCAGGACAC
>NW_006437736.1:664283-672462 GCF_000325575.1 Pteropus alecto
GGGATGCACTGAGGGGCCCGGGCGTGGGAGCTGCGGGTGTCAGGCTAGCGGAAAAGACCTCTCCTCCGGTGGGAGCACCCCACTCTGCGAAGGGGCGGGGCTGGATTTGTTTCCAAAATGGAAGCCTCTGGTGGATGTGGAACTTGTTGGTTTCTTATCTCCCACGTGGTGGGCTACGTGCAACAACTCCAGAAGCTTATCTCGGGAAACCCCAAAGTAAACATAAAGGACAGGGAAAGAAGGCACTTGTCCTCAGGGAACAGGATTAACTCCACCCAAGCTTGAGAAGGCGCAAGACCGACCTAAGAAACCAGCTAAGATGCTCTCTCGGCCGGCAGGAAATGACTGGAGGAGAGACTGAGGCAAACGGCTGTCACAGGCCGATCGTCACCGCACAGAAAACAGCTTTTCTCAGGCCAGAAGCATGGTCGGCTTGGCATCAGAGTTTTCATCACTTCGAGCTGTGCCACACGTGCAGCTGCCTTCAAGTGACAGCTGCAAAAACGGAGTCCTCGCTCTCAGCCGGTCCCTTCACCCATACTGTGACTCTGCTCCCAATCTGCCAGGCTTTGTTCTCCTGAGCCCTGAGGCCGTTGTCTTGTACTTTGTCCGGAGTGTATGGCTGTGATCTGCAGGCAAGTCCGTCCGTTTGTCAGGAGCTTAATTGACATTATTTTTGAGCCTTTGTTCCTTCGCTGACTTGCTGCGTGATGTTGAGAAGCCACTGTCCCTACCTTTGCCTCAGTTTCCCTACCTACCTTATGAGATGGGAATTCTGTCCCTCCTCAGGAGTACGTGATAAAGCAGTGGATGAACTGCAAACTGTAGAGGGCTCTTCTGACATACTAACACGCATCTCTCTTCCGTCCCTTCGCAGGCTCGCTATCGAGGGTCTAGGGTGCTTCATGACATTCATCCTAGTAAAACAGACGCTTGTAGGGAGGGGGACCCTGGGCCACTGCGTTCCAGCCCGCTCCTGCTCCTTCCCCCTAGAGGTGAATCAGAACACTCCAGACCACCGACTTCGGAGTCCCATCTGGATGTCTGTTCTCTCCGTATCACCGAGACCTCAGGGGAGTAGTTTTCCAATTCGGACCTTGATTTCTTCATTTATAAAGTGTGTACCTCCCTCCCGGGCTGGCCGTGAGAATATTAGCTCTGAAACTGTCTGTTAAGCCCTCAGCGCAATGAATCCTCAGCAGCCGATGGCTGCTCTCCATACCCAGCTGGTAAAAACCGGATTTCCTCTTTTTCTTTAGTGGTTTTTGAGTTTCTGTAAAGCTTGCCACTCCCTCCACTTCCTGTTTCGAGAGAAAGGATATGTAGTCAAGCAGAGATAAGCTGCTGCAGAAAATCTGGGTCTTCTGTAAACAGGCTCCCACGGCCCTCTGTGTCCATCCGAGCATTGTTGTTCTCCAGCTCGTGCTTTTTATTTAAAACGCAACTCACCTCTGCCTTCTCAAGCCTAGGCCTTGCGCAGGACGCTGGGGATGTAAATGCGCTTGTGAAACCCACAGTCTGATCACCGTCATCGAGTAGAAGCAGACAGACCAGAAAGAGAGCATCCAGCTAGATTTAAGCACCTGCACGAAAAGCCGAGAGCTGGGGACAGTCAACTTTGCCAGGGAGGACTTTGGAGGGTTTCTCCGAGGAGGTCTTGCCAGCTTTGGGCTTTGGAGGAGGACCTAGAACTTTCCAGGTGATAGAATCAAGTGCCCCCTATAGAGGGAATGACAAACACACACCTGGGTACACGCAGGTAGGCACAGGGTATGCGACAAGGGCTGTCAGCCCAGCTGCTGCAGCTCTGACACCACAGGTGTGTTCCCGAAGCCTTTCGCTCTGCAGGATCCTGCAGCTTAACTCCTAGGGCGTAGGAGAAAGCGGGGCTGGGGGAAAAATCCCTCAAAACCTATGGAACTTCGTAACGAGAGGACTACATGAGACAGTAACAATCCTGATAAAAATTTCTCCCCAGTTAAACCTCCGTCAACATTTGCACCTGGCCTCACAGACAGTCATTGTTTTGCGGCCTTAAGCCCCGGGGCTCCTGGTCCTTCCTTCAAGATAAAAAGAAGCTCACCTTCCTGGTGAGCTTGTGCTGTTAAACAGAGACTATTTTCATCTAAACTAAAAGCAGGTCCAGGTGTTGCCTTCTCGATTAACACATCATTTTAATACAGTGGGAAATGACTTTGCGGCTTCCTCATCTGCCCAAAGGGGCTTCACCAAAGGGTTTAACTTCATGGAAAATTCTTGGCGCCGCTAAGCCAGCCGTGACTTGCACGGAAGGGGGCAGCCGGAAGCTACTCAGGGCTGCGGGTGACGGGAGAACAAGGTGGTCCTGTGGGTGATGCGGATTTGTCAGCTTTTGCCTAGTTTCATGTATCAAGAAGGTTTTCCCTTTGACTGTGTGAAAACTTTCCTCAGATTTGTTTCAGACTTTAATGTGCTGGGGAAATCCGCATTATCCCGACCTCATTCTGCTAGGGATATTTGAGTAAAAAACGAAACGAGGAAATTCATCGACTATATTCACTGCGTGCCTATCACATTGCAGGTGCGTGCTCACAGCCTGTTTAGTGCCAGGGCCTGCGTGACCCCAGGAGACTCCAGCAGGCCTGGACTTGGGCTGTCTTCTGAGTTGGCCAGCAGAAGCGTGGTGCTGAGGTGAAGGGTGGTGCCGGCCAACTTCTTCTGTGTGATTTCGGTTTCTCTTTTGGGAGTTAGGGTGTGGTTGGAACTCAGCAATAGGTCCTCGGATTGGTGATCGGGCGTTGGCAGAGGTGACAACAGCCGGGCCTCAATGGTCAGTGAGCCTGGGGTGTAGGGACAGAGAGAGAAGGAGCATGGCCTTCCTCTCACCTCATGTTCAGAATAACCCTTTGAAAACAGGATTGTTGTTCCCGTTTGACAAATGGGGAAATCGAGGCACAGGAAGTTGAGGCAACTCAGCCAAGGTGGCAGAGCCTGGATTCAAACTTTGTCTGGCTGCTCTATCCGCGTCCCCATGCCCGTAAAGGGCGGAGTCAGGGGGTGGAAGATCGAGGGTTCGCCAGGCTCTGCGTGGGTTCCGGGACGACGGGGGACCCCAGAGCAGCAGCTGTGGGGCACGTGCTCTTCCTTAGGCACTTGGAGGAAGCAGAAGAGGCAAAGGTGGAACATGGACGCCCAGAGCCCTGGCCCTTTGTCCAAGTGGCCTCACCCCACAGGAGAGGCCTTGGAGACATCATTAATGTGACCTGGGCCAGAACGGCCCCCAGGAATCTGCCTCCCTCAAGGATGTTCCCAGGAGACTGCTCCTAAGGCCTGGCATAGGAGAGGATTTCTTTAGAAATACAAGGAAGTGAGAGGTCATTTTACTCTTCCTGTCTCCGTGCCAGGCCCGTGGAAAAACTGAGGCCCTGAGAGGGGAGTGGCTCACCTAGGCTCCCATGATAGGAAATGAGCAGGGACATCGCAAAGCTCCGCCTCCCTGGTTCTCTGCTCAGGACTGTGGGGTGATAGGAGAGGTAAGAGGTGGTCCTGTGTACCCCCAAAAGATGGCCCAGATGAGGGCGTGAGAGGGATGCATTGCGGGACAGCTGCGTGGTCCGGCTTTGTCATCTTAAAACCAAAAGCCACCTGCACACTTGTGAGTGAACCTGCAGGAGGGTGAGCTTAGATCTCTGGATTCGTAGAAGCAGAGACAAACCTAGAAGGACACAAACCAGGCCGTCACCAGCAGTTACTACCTCTGTGAGGGACGATTATTTGGGGATGGAATAGAATCTATGTCTTCCTTTAGAAACTCTTGAATTATTAAAATCACATTTTTTCCTTAAATCCCAGAGTTGGAATGCCCGGGGTTGGTCTCTACTCTGCCCAGTGAGAGCTGTGTGACCTTGGATAAGTCACTTCCCTTCTCTGGGCCATAGTTTCTTCACCTGAGTCCGAGGACCCACACCTACAAAGGCCTGTGGTTAGGAGGGAGGTCCAAAGAACACCCGAGGTTCAGTATCTGAAGAGGGCTAGCGTGGGTCGCAAAGCAAGGGGCTGCAGTCAGGGACCTGGGGCACTGGAGCACTCGACGTTGCCAGCAGCCTCTGAAGGGACAGGAGGTGGCACTGTCAGCCCAGACATCACTGCTGCTGGAGCTGCAAATCTGTGGCCCGAGGACCTTGAGGACAATGCCAGCAGAGCTGCCGCTTTTGACGTCAGCAGTAACAGGAGATGCAAGAGCCAGGGCAGGGAGGGGCCCTTGGCTACATCAGGAAGGGGCTGAGGGGCCGGAGTGAGAGCACAGGGCACATTGCCTGGGGGCTCCAGAAACTGCTAGGGGAGTCAGTTAGGTCCTGGACTCCAGCAGAGCTGGAGGGGCGGAGCCAGAGAAATGCTGCTGTGTGACTCGCATTGCCCGTCAGCCAGAAGGCCAGGGACACAGGTCACATGCAGCTCCACCATCCACACCGAGAGCAGGGACTCCCAACCCCTAACGGGGCCCAGATGAGGAAGGTGCCCAGTGCTCCTCCAGCCTCAGCCCTGCACCTGGACCTTGGATCGCACTCCATACTGGTCCTCTGTGTCCTCCTGGTCCCCCTCTGCCTCCTGCCTCCCTCCCACTGTGTAGCCATCCCTCTGGGCTGGGCAGTGGTTCTCAGAAGCATTGTGGCAGTCACTAGGGCTCCTGGCTATATTTTTCTGATTTTCCCTCCTTCTAGACACATGGTAGAATTATTCTTCCTGTCCTCCTTATGGCTGAGTGGGAACGTGTAACCAAGACTGACCACTCACTTTTGAATGGAAATAACATGTGTCAATTCTAAGCCACAGCATTTAACGCTGATATAAGGCCCTTTTCCTTTGCCAGCAATGTTCCAGAGACTGGCTGCTCATTATCCTGGTCCAGGGAGGAAGATTGCAGGAGCAGAACCACATCTGACCCCTGATGGATATGTATGGATATGTGTCTTGATCAGGGAGTCACCTCTGTTGCTGTAAACCACCAAGATTTGGGCGATATTTGTTACTGCAGCAAAACCTAGACTATCCTGGCTGATACAAGCAAAGCCCCTGGAAATCCTGGTACTATGTGTAGACCACTGCGAAAGATGCCTATCTTTAATCTCTTATATAAACTAGAATTAATATTAACAATAATGAATATTACTTATTGAGTGCTTAATATATTAGGCATTATACTAGGTTGTCTGGCAAATGTTTTCTCGTTAATCCCCACCACAGCCCTGCGTATTTGGTATTACCGGCCTGTTTAGTATAATTAGCTTCATTATAGAGATGAAAGAACTGAGACTTAGCGTGGCTGAAGGTCAAGACCATAGCTAGACAGTAGTAGAACTGATATTCAAATGTAGGGTCTTCTGACCCCCAAACCCTCTCTCTTTCCACCACTAAGCTGCTATCGTATATAAAGCAGCACCAGGCCTATCAAGAAAACAAACAAACAAACAAACAAAACCATGCGTTTAAAACAGAAATGGTCTCTGAACAGGAAAAACATTAACATTTGCCTTTTTTTCTAAATGGACTGTGAAAGATGATCTTGACAGGCTGAACAAAGGCGCCCCCTCCCTGGCGTGATGTTCCACAATGGAATCGTCATGCTTTTCCTCCACTGACTGCGTCCTCCACAGAGAAGCAGCAGCAGGCACCAAAGACTGAACAAAAGTTGAAAGAGGATCATTTTGTCCATCACTTAAAATCTTTACATGCAAAAAATATGTTTTTTTAAAAAAATGTGCAAATTGGGCAATAGCCTGCGTTATGCAGTTTTGCAATGGAATGGTCTGCAATCTTGTGGGCCCGAGATGACTTTGGGGGAAGACCCAAGCGCCCCACTTGCTCATGCTGTCCTGCCTGCCTCAGATGTGCTTCGCTCACCTGACCTGCTAACCCTTAACGACTCAGCTCCACTGTGTCTGCATTGGAAGCCCCCGTGTCTGCCAGGCTGGGCTGTCCTCCGTCACCCCACTGTGATCTATGGAAGTGACCTGGGCATGCGGGGTGAGGTCTCATTCCCTCCATGCGAGCTCCTTGAAGACAGGACTATGCTTCCTTCTCTTTTACGATTAAATCTTTTATTTTGCAATTGTCCTGGATAATACAGAGAGACCTGGGTGTAGCTACTACTCAGTTTCCTTCAACGGTAACATCTTGTAACAACTTTAAACGTTGGCAGATAAATTAAACATTTACATGCTATGTATACAAACATACACCTGTTTAGCACACAACCAGCCAGTTTCTACTTTAGAGTTATCCCCAGCTAATTGTACCTTATTGTATCAAATTCTGCTTCCTTTGTCTTCCCTTCAATATCACAACCAGGATATCGACATTGATACAGTCAAGATACATTTCCACCTCCACAGGGATCCCTCCTGGTCCTTTCAGAGCCACACCCACTTCCCCGCCCACCTCCAGCCCTCCTCAGCCCTTGGCATTACTAATCTATTCTTCTTGTCTATAATCTAGTCCTTTCAAGGATGTGACATGAACGGAATCATACAGTATGAAATTTGGGGGGATCGCCTTTTCACACTCAGGATAATTCTTTGGAGCGTCATTTAGGCTGTCGCCAGCATCGATATTTCCTTCCTTTCCTCTGCTGAGCGGTATCCCATGGCGTGGATGTACCTCGGTGTGTTTGACCATGTACCTGTTGATGGCTCATTCATTTTTTCATAAGCGGCACCTCGCAGATTAGTTGTGATGAGGAGCGCGGGCTCTGACTGCTAGCTTAGAGCTTCCTGTCCATGTAAGTTTGAGTCAATTGCTTTATCTCTGTCTGCCTTCGTTTCCTCATTTGTAAAGTGAGATTAATGAATATGCCCATCTTATACAGTCGTTATGAAAATTTAATTAACCAATACTTGTTATGTGCTTAGCTCGAAGCCTGGCCGATGGTAAGAACTCAATTAAAAATTAATAATATAATATAATAATTAGTAATAAACATTCATCGAACCAAATTGAAAAACCTGGAATGAGAAAACTCAGATTTTCAAAATATTGAAATGAGGGCATGGTGGCACACTGTAAAAGGAATTATTCTTTCTTCTTCGAGTTTTCACACAGTTTCAAGCTTCCCTGGACTCTGAAATGGGAATATCCAAAAACAACCGAGTGGACCCCATTGGTGATGCTGTGTCCTTTCGAATGCCGTCCACAGCCTCTCTCTGGGACAAAGGTGAATCCATTTGCTTGAACAATATTTATCAAGCTCCTACTCTTTGCATGCCTGTCACTGCTGTAGATGCCAGGGATGCAGCAGTGAACCAAACAGACAACCCCCTGTCCTCATGGCAGGTAAAAGAAGAAGCCATTCTCTGTGTCACCTCTGTGTAAGAGACATGAACATGACTCGCACTGAGAGAGAGAGGGAAGCCATGCAGTGGGCTGGCAGGGGGATGCACCTGATAAACCATCTGGCCCTTTCCCTGCCCTCACTCCACATACTCCTTGAGTCCCTTCCGCTTATGTGGCTCAGGGACATACTGCAGTCACAAAGGGTAGCTGGGGCCTGGGCTCTGAGCTGCTATTACTGGAAACGAACACTTGCAAGAGCCAGCTTTGCTCTCTTTGTCCCCCTGGGGTCTGCCCGTGCTAAGCCCAGTGACTGGGAGGGGAGCTGCGGTCCAGCTGCAGAGCCACGTTTCCTCCAAGAGCTGATAACTGGCCCATGACCTTGGCCTCATTAGCGTGGTGCTCTCCACCTGAGCTGCCTGGATTGGGGCCAGTCAGGGAAATTAGCTCAGGCCCACAAGCCCCTGGGAGAGGTATCAGGCAAAAATAGACCAGAGAGAGCCAAAGACTCCTTGAGCAGGAGGGCTGTGGAGGTCACTGGCTCCAGTGTCATTCTAGAACTACAGATGGAGGCTGAGGCCAGGGAAGGGAAGGGGCCTGGCCAAGGTCATGCTGCAGTTCAAGTAGAATTGGTATGAGAATGGGGGTCACCTGACTCCCAAGGTCTTGTCCTTCCTTCACCTGTGCCTCTCATCAGGCTGTAGTCTGGGGATGGAAGCAACCAACAAACAACAAGAATTACAGAAAATGAAACAATTCATTGTAAGCCATTTGTGTTTCTTTCTTTCTTTCTTTCTTTCTTTCTTTCTTTCTTTCTTTCTTTCTTTCTTTCTTTCTTTCTTTCTTTCTTTCTTTCTTTCTTTCTTTCTTTCTT
>NW_006437736.1:672534-714351 GCF_000325575.1 Pteropus alecto
CCTTCCTTCCTTCCTTCCTTCCTTCCTTCCTTCCTTCCTTCCTTCCTTCCTTCCTTCCTTCCTTCTTTCCTTCCTTCTTTCCTTCCTTTCTTTCTTTTTTTAAATAAAGCACATACAGAAGTAAAAAATGGCCTGTAACAAAAAACTGCTGTGAATTTTCTTAAATAGATTAAAAAAATAATAATACATTAAAAGACAGTGTCACATCGTAGGTAAAAGTGAGGACTACGGAATTCTGCTGCCTGAGTTTGAATCCCAGCTCCAGCCCTTACGTGCTGTGTGTCTTTAAGCAAGTTAACCCATCCGTGCCTCACTCGCTGCTCGGTGGAGGTCTGAGGTCTGTGAAAAGCACTGTGACCCAGCGCACCGGAGTGCTTCGGTGTGGCTGGAATGGAAGGAGTCAAAAGAAACCAGGCCACAGAAACAGGTGGTGGGAAAATCGTCAGGGGCTTCGTTATCAGTACCAATCGTTTGCCTCATTATCTCTACGGTCATCGCTGGTCGACGTTTTGCCACATTTACCTTGTCGTTCCTTAGAATTAATTTAATTATTATCATTAATATTTTTGCTGAACCATTTGAGATTGAATTACAGGCATTTTGACCCTTTACCCCTTAGTGCTTCTCTGCGTGTCACCTGGGAAGATGGACATTCTCTTGGATAACTCCAGTACTATTAAATTTAGGAGATTTTATATTATGTAGCAATATCATAGGGTTGCTTGATTTTATAAATTAAAATATAGGACAGCTAGTTAAATGTGGATTACAGATAAATAACAAATCTTTTAGTTTAAGTATGTCCCAAATATTATGTGGGACATATTTCTACTAAAAAATTATTTGCTGTTTGTCTGAGATCCACATTTACCTGGGTGTCCTGTGTGTTACTTGGCAACCCTGGATTATTACCTAATGCATAGTTCATATCTGAGTTTTGCTATTTGTCCCAATAACGGCATTTAAGCAATTTTTTCTCCAATCCAGGATCACACACTCTGTTTAGTTGTCGCGTTGGTCCTAAGCCAGCGCTGGATACCTGGTGTTGACCATTTTGCTCTTGCTGCCTCACCAGACCCCTATTTCTAGGATTATGGAGCCCCAGTTACAGCTGTCTGAGATAACTCTGCCTGGGTAGGATAACACAGGGACCAGTGCATAATGAGGTCTAAGCATGGGGGCAGTGTAAGGGGACAAGGGATGGACATGGGGAGTTGCACCATCAGCCTTTTGGGAAGGTGGTGCTGGCGATGGGTTTGTCTCCCAGAGAGCCCTGCCCACAATGAGCATGGGCCCCGCCTTCCACATCTGGGAGGCCTTTAAGCTGAGTCCGCCCCTCAAGTAAGCTGGACCACACGGTCTGTCTTCAACTGACAGTAGACGCAAAAAGCATCAAGCAAACTGCTTCTTAGCCTGAGTGCTATATGGGACGCTGACCATTCAGAGAGAACATGCCCTAAAGAGCAGAAAGCAGTCCAGTCTCCCTGGCGGGTGGCCACGAAACCCTGGGGCCTGGAGCAGCTGGCTCTCTGAACTGCCCTCCACTGGAGAGGAAAGAACTGTCCTATCTTGCAGGTCACAGACTCCCTTCAATGTCAGGCTATGGTTCTTAACCTGCAGTGGCCACGGCTGCAGTGGCCGTTCTGCAAAACAATTTGGCATTACTCAGCAAAGTGAATGCGAGCATGCTCTCTCATCCATCAACCCCGGTCCTAAATACTTACCCTAGAAAATGCGTTCCTGCATGTACATGAGGAAACATGGCTCAAAGTGTTCTTAGTATAATTGTTCATAAGAAACATTAGAAACAATCCAAACATCGACAATCCAATGGATACATAGATTAAAAGGTATATTCATAAAATAGGACGGTATACAGAAAAGTAGAAGAGTGATTATAGCTAAGAAACATCGACACATATAAATCTAAAATCCATAATCTTGAGCCAAAACATAAAATGTTGGAAGAATATATTCATAAAGATCACGTATTTAGGGATACATATATAAGTGGCAATATGACTAACAAAGGCAAAGAGTAATTAACATACAATTGAGGGTAGTTGTCACCTCTGGTGGGGACAGAGGAATGCCATCTCCGAGGGACACACCTGGAGTGCTTAAAGATACCAACGTGCTTTCTTTCTTCAACTAGTAATGTGTATGTAGGGGTACGTTGTATTATTCTTTAAACTATTTTTATATATTATATACACGGTTTTGTCTGCTATGTTTCTAAAAAAATATTCAAAAAAGAAAGCTCATATTCTCCACGTTTCTGTAAAGAGAATCCCCTGCACCCATCCGCCCACCCGCCCATTGACACATAAACACATCACGCTCTTCAGCGTTGGGAATCGCAGAAGGAACGCCCCTGGCTGATGTGCATCTCCTTACTCCCCCGCCTTTCAGGTCTGCCTGGCCACCAGTGGGAGTCCTTATAGTCAGCTCTGTCCCTTCACAGGACCAGGACAGGGTATTTTGTCTGTCCCCGAACCGATCACTCCAGCTCGGAGCCGAGGGTGGAGAGGGAATGAATATGCAGATGGCTAGACTTGGGTCTTGTTTCACTCCATTGGGTGAAACCATTCACTGTGGCCAGGGAAATTTAATGCTCTGATTGGCCAGGCTCAGCTCAGGAGCCTGGAGTCAGGAATAGAGTGAGTTCAACTGAACCAAATGGAATGGGAGTAGGGGCAGGCTGATTCCCCATTGAAAAGATGGGTTATATGGATGCTGGAGTGGAAACAATAACAAGTATGTATATGTGTGTGTGTGTGTATAAGAATGTCCTCCAGGGCCAAGTTACAGGAAACTCGACTCAACAGGTTTAATCAGTTATGGGATTTATTATCTCATGAAAGGAGAAGGGTTGAGGCAGGGCAGCTCCAGGCTGGTTCATCCAGCAGTGCCATGGCCTCGGCAGGCCTCTTTCTTTTTGATCTGGCATCCTCGCCATCTTCCCAGGAAGCTACTCCCCTGTGGTCCCAGGATATTTGGAGACATTTTCACCAGTTATTAGCCTCGCAGACTATTGTTTCAGGGCAGGAAAGGGGTTGCTCTTTGTTTTGCATCTAAGAAACCTGTTCCAAAAGCACCGACCACAGGAGACTGATGTCTCATTAGTATAATTTGGGCACATGTCTCTACATAAGCCAATCATCACAGAGTGTTACCATGATTGGTTTAATCAGTTTTCATGCCCTGGGGCTGGAGTTGGGACCAAGCATCTCTAAATCACAGAGCCCTAAAAGGAACATGGTTGTCTGAACAAAGTTTGGGTTCTGTTATGGGGAAGAGGAGTTGGCAACTGGACTAACTCAAAATGAAGCTTTGGGGTTTCTTTTTTTTTAACATGTCTCAGCTCGAATTTGCAGCAGAGCAGATATCGAGGTTAGCATAGTTGTGCTTCTTCCACAGATAATTGTGTATCAGTTATGTGTTGCTGTATAACACACTACCCCAAACTTTAGTGGCTTAAAACAACAATGATTTATACGTTCTCATGATTTTATGGATAGGAATTGAGCAGAGCTCAGCTGGGGTTACTTAAGCAGCTGCATTTAACTGGAGACTGGGCTGGGCTAGGTTTGGGAAGGCATCTCTCAACATTGATGCTGGCTGTCGCTTGGGGTCTCACTTCTCCATATGGCCTCCCTCCCCATAGGGTGGCCTTTCCTCCAGGGTTCTCTCTCCATTCTTCATGTGGCCTCCCTCTCTATTAGGACAGCCTGGACTTCCTGAGAAGCAGGGCAGCTGGCTTCCAAGAAGGCAAAAACAGAAATCACCAGGCCTCCTGAGGGCTAGGCCTGGAACCAACGTAGCAACGCTTCGGCTGCATTTGATTGGTCAAACCAAGTCACATGATCAGACCCAGCTGAAGACTCTGCTTTTGATGGAAAGAGCTGCAGGCACTTACAGCAGGCAGGGGCAAACTGTCGGTGGGCATCTTTGGAGATTTTACCAGACCTTCCCTCTCAGACTTCTTGGGAAGCAGAAGGTGAGAAAGGGCACCAGAATACAGACCCAAGGGGTAACGAGGTTTCTTTCTTTCCATGACCCATGAAACCTGGGCTTTCACTGGGACCTCGCTTTTTAAAGTTGCTCTATCCTTCATCTTACGAGGGAGCACACGATGCCTGCACATTCATCGAGCATCTGTGGAAGACATAAGAAATTGATAAGGTGTTGCCTCTGGGAAGGGAAACTGGGGGGCTAGCAAGCAAGGCTTGGAGAGAGATTCATTATTCATTTTATATACTTTTTGAAGTTTATAATCTGAACTTTTATTACTTGGTCAAACATATAGTTTAGAATTGACCTAACCCAGGTCACTCAGTACCAGGAGTCAAAGGCAGTACTCAAACCCAGATCTGCAACCGTGAGCCTGAACTCGTTCCCAGCCTCATGAAAGGTGACGTAAATCCGCTGTTTTAACCTCAATCGATACACTTGGGCAGTGCCTGGACTTAAAAAGGCAGCTGAAATCTAAGGGAAGACATAGACGTTAGCACCTGTGGCACAGAAATGACAGTCTCAGGGGCCTGCTGGGATTTGAGCTGCTTTCAAAAGGCAGCAAAATCTCTAAGGTTGGAGCACGGTGACATGCCTCAGAGAGATACCCTGAGCTAATGGAATAGACACAGTCCCTGAGACACAATGATCTGGGGCCCTTTAGCTAGCTGTGACCTTGGAGAGGTCACCCAGCCTCTCTGAGCCTCAATTCTTTCACTGGAAAAATGAGGAAGATGATATCGCCTGTCCTGTGGGTCGGCATTGCCTTAAGTCTAGCAAAATCGGCAAAGGTGAGGTGGCAGGTGGCAGGAAGCCCTTGGGATCTCCAGCCGGCTTGCTGAGGGACCGTGGCAGGTGACCAGCTCTTTCTGGGCCATGGCAGAACACAGAACACAAAGAGATCAGCTCTTTCTGTGGACTCTAGAGTATGTGGTAGAGTGTGTAGCCTGGGACAGCCCTTTCGCTCTTCCTAACCTGTAGAGTGGGCTGGACACGCTGCTCTCGGTCCCTCCCAACCCTAGGGTTCCAGGATTCAGGGCTCCCCTGGGCTGAGTATTCAAATGTGAGCGACTGTTACGCACCCCGGTGTTGTCCTCACCGGCATGCCCAGTGAGAGGAGAGGCGATGGCCCCAGAGGGGGGTCGGGGGGCGGCTCCAGAGCTGGGCGGGGTGTCCGGCACATCCATCTCTTCCATCACCCGCCCCCTCCCCTCTTCCCACTGGAGACTGTGCCTGCCTCCTCTGCATCTGTTTCAAGAATGTTGGTAACGACATTTTTAACACTGAACCCGGCTCCAAAACACCTCAAAGCAGAAAAATTCCAGGCTAAAGTAATTTGCCAGCCTGGCAGGAAGCTGCCTCCTGGGCAGATGTGGGAAGGCAGTTCAGACTCAGAGGTGGGTCCACAGTCTCTCCAACACACGTGGGGCCCGGACCCCCATCTCCCTGCCTCTGGCCCAGTCCTACCGCCCCTCCCTTCCAAATCTTTTCTCTGGCTTCCAGCCAATGTGGGGCCGTGTGCTCCTGCTGGCTTAACCCTCCCCTCCCTCTGCTTCCTTCTGGATCCCAGGCTCCCAGACCACCCTTTCCTCCCCAGCTCGAGCTTTCTGCTCTGAGTCGTGATAATAATGCTCTTGACTGGTTAGAAAACAGCTTCCCTGCCTCTAGGCGCTGCTGCCTCCTCTCCACAGCCCTGCAAGGTGAGTGTTACTCCGCTTCCCATTTCACAGCAGCGGGAACAGAGACCTAAAGAAGTCACGTCACTTGTCCCAGGTCATAGAGCCATGAGTCCAGCACCAGCCAACAGCAAACGTCTTTGTCCCAAAGCCCAGCTCTGGCTCCTTGAGCGCCACAGGCCATGGGACCCCCTGCTTCACTCGTGGGGCCGGATTAAAAGCACAGGACACACGTGTGGCTCCCTCATGGATGGCAAAGTCCTCAAGAATGAGGACCAGGCCTTACTTATTTTCTCCTCCCCAGGGCCAGGCAAGGATTGGACATTCAGAAAACGCTGTTCGAAAAGGACCTTCCAGCGTGGTCAGAAGGGACGAGGGCAGGGAAACTGCTTGACATCCCAGGGGCTGGCGCAGGCACTGCTGAGGCCCGGCCCACCCTGCGGGCAGCCATCCTGTACAGGGCCGTCGTCCCTGAGCCCAGAGGAGAACGAAAAGCCAGGTGTGCTCTGGGCTAGCTTTCTGGCTCCAGCAGGCAGCTGGTGACTATTTGTTTTTCCAACAACATCTCTGTGAAAACACGGGCTTCCTGACGTCTGTTTAGCGATGTCACGGTGGGCCCTTTGCCTTCGTCCCCACGTACTGTCTTCCTCCTCCCCTCCCGCCTACTCTAACCGCCAGGTAATTGGAAAAAGATGTAGAGCATCTTAAAACGTCCGATGCAGTGGGGTAGATGTCACTCCTGTGTCATGGAAAATACGAGTTTTCCAAAGACCGTTCGCTGGTTTCCTGCTCCCTTCCCTCCCCGCTCCTCCCCTGCCTGGTCTCTGTGCTGAGCTCAGAGCGTTGGGAGGGAGATGGGTGCTGCGTGGGCAGTGGTGATCTGACTCAAATGGGTGGAGGAGGACATCCCTCTGCGGCGGAACCCCAACCAGAACACGAACGGTAGGTGTATTAATAGAAATGGCGCATTTTGTAACTGTGGAGGCTCCGTTAACAGATTGTGCCTAAGCCCTGGCTGGCAGCCTGTGTCTCCACTCAGCGCCTCGTGCTCCAGTTATTTGGGCTTGGAGTCAGATAGCTCTCCTGTTCAAGGGCCTGCTCTGCCATCTCATGGCTGTGGGACCTCAAGCAAGTCCCTTAACCTCTCTGAGCGGCAGACTCCTCTGTAAAGTGTCAGGAGCAACGATTACCTCCCATTCTCTAAGTATGGTCATCGGGGTCAAGTGAAATGTGGAAAGAGCAGGTGGCTACTCTTCATAAGCTCTACAACTTTAGATATGACACGTCTTACCTCTCTGTCGTGTAGCCCATCTTCCAAACTAATTTTCACTTGCTGTCTCCCATTAATTCTCCAGTTCTGCTCATTATTCTCCTCCCGCCCCCCTGAGTATATCCTCCTCGATTTTTCAACCTCTGGGCCTTGGCTGGTTGACAAGGGATGAGACATAGCAATGCCTCAGAAATTCATCACAGTTCAGAGCAAGAAGGTCCAAGTTAAAATGCCAGCTCCACCTATCAGAGGCTGCGAGTCCTCGAGCGACTTACTTCCCCTTGGTTTCCCCATCTGAAAAATGGACGAGTAACAGTTCTTAACCCATAGCAGAGCTTTGAGAAGGGCATTCGCAAATTCACACAGAGGGCTGACAATACTGCCTGGCATGTAGCGTGGGCTCTTGGCTTCGATTGTATTGATCAGGAGAATGGGTACAGAAGGACACCCGAAAAAGCACAGAGATGCCACACAGCGGCATGAGGAAAGGGCCGAGGGGTGAAGGTCACGGTGGAGATGGAAAGGGAGAATAAGGGGAGAAGGGATGAGGAAAACCAGCAGACAGAGTTTTGAGGTGGTGTTTAGAGCAAGTTAGAGGGGGAAAGAGGCTGGGAACAGCAGGATGCGAGACTATGTGAAATGAGAGAGAGATCGCTTTTGTTAAAGCTCAGTGAATATTTATTGATTACGTGCAAGATACGGTCCTTGCTATTGAAAGTTTATAATCTAGGCAGGAAGGCAGAGCAAACACATGAAGGGTGAAGCTGCCGTGCCGGCGGAAAGTGGTTTGCTCTAACACTGTATGTGATCGCTCAAGGTAGGACGTGATCGAATGTTAAATCGTCGATACGGGAAATAGGAAAGGATTCAGAGGAGGGCAAGGCCTCCGCGAGACCCAGCAGTAGCCACTGCGCATGGAGAAGTGAGTCCGGAAAATGGTTAGCACTCGGCTGTCTGCTTTTTGCACCACGAACCTTGCTCTTGGATTTATTTTCGTTTTGTCGAAAGTGACTGTGGATCTAGGCTCTGGTGTGTTTATAGATGTCTTTATTTTCTCTTCTCTTATAAATGATTTTTGGCCAGGCATAGGATTCTAAGTTCCAAACACCTTCTCACAGAACTTAAAAGTGATCGTTCCATGGTCTTTCGGCCTTCAGTGTTGCCGATGCAATTTCCGGTCTTACCAAAATTCCTTTCTTTTCAGGAAACCTGCTTTTTATCTTTGAAAGCTTTTCAGACTTTCTCTTACCCTAGGCATTGTGCAAATTTCATCAGGATGTGTTGTTCTTCTTTTATAACCCATTCAATCTAAAGATTTATGGTTTGTTTTATTGTTAGCCAGGGAAGATTTTCTTCTACTATTTCTTGGATTATTTCTTCCTTTGAATTATTTCTGTTCCTTTAGACAGGTACTGAGATCTCTGGATCTATCATCCATGTCACTGAAATTTTCTTTCATTTTTTTCCATATTCTCTTAACTCTTTATCTATGCTCATTATGTCAGCCACTCTGTCTACCCATGTTCTTTTCCGTAATTGTCTGTTTCTCAGACTTAGTTTGGGTTCTGTTAATAAGCAAACCCTTAAAGAATGATTTGAGTTCATGAGGCTTATTTGGGAGATGATGCCGGGACGTATCTGCAGGGGAGTGAGGAAGCAAGATGGGGGAGGGAAGGCGAGTCCGTTACCACAGTTAGTCATGCTGCCACCCCTGGGAACCAATGTCGAACACATATCTCTGAGTTATGCCATCCCAGGGTGAGGGAGCTGGAGCATTTATAGCAAGTCCCATGGGTCATTGGTTGGGGGCTGCTTCTAGTATAAGGGGTGTAAATGCCTCAGCACTTCAAGCAGGCCACACGTTTGGGAAACAGGACTTGAAGCCACAAGGGGACACAAAAACAAAAACAAAAAGGCAAAGAAATGCAAGTACTGGCAGCTGGGATCAGTTCACTGAGGACCAAAGAGGGAAAGATGAGGGGCCATGGGCAGGGCATGTGCTATGTCTTGTTTCATGGGTGCATTATTCCTCTCGTATCCCTCTGAGGACACTGAACAACTTTCATTAAACTTCCTTCGTTTCTTTAAATGCTAGTTCATCTTCTGTAGAGCTTGGTGCTTCTCTCTAATGGTTTTCTTTTATTGATTTGAAGGAAATTTGTTGCATGACTGGGCCAATGGTAGAGAAGAGAAAAAGTCTGGTAGTGTATTCTAGAAGTTGTCTTATGGGAGTAGAGGGCCTCAGATTATTCCTGGGTTCCACTAGCTGCTTGGGGCACTACCCTGTCTCTTGCTTTTCCCACCCAAGTCTTAGACACGTTGCTGTGGTCTGGGGCCAAGTGCCTTTGCTTCCTGCTGCTTGGCAAAGCAGGCAAGGAAAGGGGTCAGCATGCCTGTTATTCTAGAAGCCAGTTCTTAAACAACCACCCTGATAATGACCCCAAGACTGAGCCTCTGATTTGGAAAACTCCCACTATTCACAGCCTCCCCCTTCTGCATATGTGTTGGGCTGTGGTTCCTCCAACACGCTCATTCTATATGCTTTCTGTCCTGAGATTCCTCAACATTAGTTGTCCACTAAAGCCACTCAGTTCTCCAACTCTATTTTGAATCTATTTTTTTAAAAATATTTCTTTCCGTCATGGCTAGAGATTGAAGATGAAAGGAGTAGTAAAAGCATGTGCCCAGTCCACCATCTTGATTCAACACTCAAGAATGATAACTGAAAGAAGCTTTGCTGAGTATTATAGAATTAATACATACCACCACCACTGTCCTCCCTTGATATTTTATCAAGAGCCCACAGTAAGGATTTGAATATCAGATGGTGTTTCCTTTTAATATGACATCTTGATGGGTTGTGTTGAGGCAGGTTGTGTTTTCCATCAATGGCTGAAACAATATCTGCTGTCCATACCTTTTATGTGACCTAACACTCCTTTCATTGAGTGGTAGGGTAGGGTCTTTGTCTTCTCACCTTGATCTGGGGCAGACATTTGTGACTACCCGATGACAGAACTCACTATGTAACTTCTGAGGCTAGATTATAAAAATGCCATGCACTTCTACCTTGCTCTGTTGGGATACTCACACTTGAAACCCAGCCACCACGCAATCAGGAAAACCAAATTAGCCCATGTGAAGAGATATATGGAGAGGCCATGCACAGCCCAGCTGACGTCCCAGCCGACAGGCAGCATCAGCTGCCATGCATGTGAGTGAAGACATATCCGGATGATTGCAGACCTCACCTGTCAAGTCGCCCCAAGCCTTCGTGTCTTCCTAGCTGAGGCCCCAAATATTGTAGGACAGAGTCCAGCTGTCCCTTCTGTGCCATGTCCAAATTCCTGACCCACAGAATCCATAAACACAGTTAAATGGTTGTTCCATACTTCTTAATTTCAAGATAAAATAACCTAAAATAGTAACTGGAATGCAAGCTACAGAGGATACAGAGGGTCCATGAAGACCATTTTCATACGGTTCTCTCTCCCTGGAATGCCCTTTATTTTCTTCTTTACCTGGGTAATTCTCCCTCATTCTTCAAGAATTAGCTCGGGCTCCATCTCCATAAAGTCTCCTTGACCAGTCTAGCCCATGGGGATCTAACCTTCCCTTAAACTCTGATGAACATCTTTCTAGTTTTTCAGAGAGATGTAATATGGTATATTGAAAATAGATGGGGAAGTCTAGTTTTGACATCAGGAATATATGGGAATCCTCACTGCAATGGTGTTTGTGATCATGAACAATCAGAGGCAACCTCAATTTCCATCAATAGAGAAAGATTAAATAAATTAAGGTGCATCTAAAACTGGAAGAGTACGGAGGTATTTAAAAAGAATGAGGAGGGGTGGGGGAGGAAGGAGAAAAAAAGAATGAGGAGACTGTGTACTGATAAGGAAGGACCAGCAGAATCAATATAAATCAATATGTCCTCAATATATCGTTAAGAAAAACAAAGTAGGTTACAGAATGGTATATTATTTGAAAATAAAGATATTTTATGTATAGACAGATGAATTTATTCTATCTATATATTTATGTCTGTATACAGCTCCAGTTCCAGCTCTATCTTCTATCTATCTATCTATCTATCTATCTATCTATCATTTATCTATCTATCATCATCATCTACCTATCATCTATCTAGACAGGTACTACAGTGGACATTAATCACTTCTCCTTGTCCAGACACATTCGTTCTGTCTTCTTCTGGAAATAGTACCCAGATGCCCTTTGGAGAACTGTTCCTTCCCACATTCTGTCCTTGTGGTTTGGTAAGACTGTATTCTTCCCACCACCTCCAGGGCTGGAACATGGGACTCAGGCCTGGTTAATCAGAGCACGGACTTTTCTCTGCCACAGTGATTGGTGTTGGACAACCAAGCTTGTCCAATTACCAGTCAGGTCTAGAGTGGACACTACAGAGGAGAGTTTGTCTGCCCCGGGGAGCTCTGATTCTGGGGTACGGTGCCTCAGTGATGGAGGAGAAGTAATTAGAACTGCCTCTTCCAAGAGCGGCGTCCTTGTGCGGCAGCAGATCAGCTTCTGACCTTGGAGCTCTAGGATATCAAAATTGAGCAAACTTGTACCCTTCCAATGAGTTCCGTTGCTGTTCACATTCCCCAGGCTGGTGCTTTTGCTTGAAATCAAAACCTCTAATAGAGAGGAGTGGAGCCAGTACCAGCCTGGCAGCGAGAGGCCATTACACCTGACTGGGAAAACGGTGAAGTCTCCACAGGGACCACTATCATGGCGTGCAATTTGACAGGGGCGTGGTTCTGGGGGCCGACTCCCGAACAACTACTGGGTCCTACATCGCTATTCGAGTGACTGACAAGTTGGCCCCTATTCATGATTGTATTTTCTGCTGCCACTCAGGCTCCGCAGCTGATACCCAGGCAGTAGCTGATGCTGTTACCTATCAGCTTGGTTTCCACAGCATTGGACTGAATGAGCCTCCACTGGTACACACAGCAGCCAGCCTCTTTAAGGAGATGTGTTACCGATACCAGGAAAGACCTGATGACAGGAATCTTCACTGTGGGTTGGGACCCCCAAGAAAGAGGGCAGGTGTACTCAGTGCCCATGGCGGGTATGATGGTAAGGCAGTCCTTTGTCACTGGAGGCTCCAGGAGCTCCTATATCTTATGGCTATGTCAATGCTACCTACTGGGAAGGCATAACTAAGGAAGAGTGTCTGCGGTTCACTGCTGATGCTCTTGCTTTGGCCATGGAGCTGGACGGCTCCAGGGGAGGGGTGATCTGCCTGGCAGCCATTGCAGAATCGGGGGTAGAGCGGCAGGTACTTTTGGGAGACTAGACCCCCAAATTCACCATTGCCACTTTAACACCTCCTTGAATCCTGGGGTTCTAGAATACAGTAAGAGACATCCTATACCGATGCAAAATTCAATGAAACAGTTTGTCAAAGGGAAAAAAACCCCTAATACATACAGAGGCTCACGATATTTTAACAATGGTTTGCTCCGAGGAGTGAGAATTAGGAGACTTTTAAGTTATATTTCTATATTATTTATAATTTTTGATTAACATATTCTACTTTTATAATTTAGAAAGTACATCATTAAGGCATTGGACTGGGAATGTCTTTTTCCGCTTATACCATTCCTTTCAATACCCATCTTCCTGGCTTTCTCTAAGTGGGTCTCTTTGGTTATAGGTTACGTAAAGCCAATCAAGGTGGGCTGTAGATATTTTGAAACTGCTGTATCGAGATATAATTCACATACTATAAAATTGTCCTTTTACAGTGTACAATTCAGTGGGTTTTAGTATAGTCATAGAGCTATGCAACTGTCACCACTTCCTAATTCCAGAACATTTTCATCATCCCAAAGAAACGCTGTACCCAGTAGCAGTCACTCTCCATTTCCCTCTCCCCCAGGCCTGGTAACCACGGATCTGTTTTCTGTCTCTATGGATTCACCTCTTCTGGACATTTCATATAAATAGAATTATACAATATATCTTTTGTGACTGGCTTCTTGCACTTACCATAATGTTTTTAAGGTTCTCATAGCTGATAATTAGATTAGTGAATGACTTTAGAATGTGTGTCACCTACCTGGCAGGTGGCAGAGCCAGAACTCAGATTTGTGCCTTGGGCTCTAGATCCAGTGCTCTTTCTACTGCAGCATCCCTGGAATGTCCAGGGTCAGCTGACAACCCACTTGGCAGGGACGGTTTGTGTGCAGCCTCTGAGGAGCCTCTGATTGGCTCACTTCATCCATGAAATCAGGGGAATGGGTGACCTGTCTGGGATGCAGCTACCGCAGCCAGAGAGCAGCAGCATGTACCAGCCTCTATCACTGAAGACCATCAAGATCCACTGGCATTTAAACCTGTCTGAGGTTTAAAGAACCCGTTCCCACCTCCCATGCTTTCCTCACTCCATCCCATGACTGCTTTAAGACCAAAGCTTTTTCCATAAGTTGCACCAACTGTTTCTGGGATGAGAGTCTAAATTTCTGACCAAGAAGGTCAGAAAACATATAATCAGCTGAAAAGAGATTTCTGGTAAAAAAAATAATAGCCTATTAAACTTCAAAATACATTTGGTTTTCAACAGGAGCAGGCTTGTGCCTTACAGACCTTTTCGTGGAGATGCAATCACACTGCCACATTGAGCTTCCTCTTCGCAAACAAGGCCTTTTGCCAGATGTATCAAAAACTAAACCAAACCAAAAGGCAACAACAAAAACCCATTATGCCCAGTTAAATTTGAACTTCAGATAAATGACATATTTTTTAGTATCAATATGTCTGGTGCAATATTTAAGACATTCAATTTATTATTTACTTAATTATTTAATATCTTAAGTATTGCACTGGTTATATCAAAACTAAAAATTATTCATTGTTTATTCGAAATTCAGAGCTAACTGGGCATCCTGTATTTTATCTGGCAATGCTGCCAAGAAGCGAAAAGAGGCACGAGGTCCTTCTATTTGTTCAAGGGCTAACGATCTCCTTGGTAGAGGTTCTCTTTTTCAGGATTCTGATTTATTCAAAGAAAGATTACCAGCAGGTCCCTAGCACCTAACACCTGGCACAGAGAAGAGAAATGATATTTACAGAATGACTGTCAGCCTGCACATCCTACTGGGTGCCAGGTCCTGTGCCCACAGGAGATCAGCATTGACGGGGGCGGGAAATCAAGGGCTGTAACAGGAGAGAACATGGATGACAAAGCTTATGCTACCTGGAGTCTGGGTGGAAAGGTCAGGAAAGGCTTCTAGAATGAGGCAAGACCTGACGCAAGTCGAACAGAAGCAGAGGGAAAGCTTGAGCAATGGCAGGGAGGCCTGAGAAAGCTTTTTGAACTGTATGTAGTGAGGCTGGCAGGGCAGTCAGGCCAGAAAGGAGTATCCTCCACAGGAGGTGGGAGCAGCAGAGCAATGGAATGTAGCCTCATGGGAGTTGGAGCAGGGGAGAATGAAGAATAGCTTCATCCCAATATAGGGATTATGGTATTATTTTTTCATATGCTCCCCCTTTCCCAAAATAACCCTTAGAGATTACTGTACACACATCTTGAACCAACAAGGAGAGGTAAATACCCAGTGTCATGGCAGCTGCCACCTTGTGGTAATGTTGATAAAGACACCCTTGGGGAAAACCATAGGGACCTGCCTTTGATCACAAGTTTTGTCATTGCCATGGTGATGACGATGATTAGATATCATTTATTGAGCTCCTCCAATGTGTAAGATCCATTATATACATTACTGCATTTAATTCTTGCAATAATCTTCAAGGTAGGTATTTCTGTTCCCATTTAACAAATGAGAAAGTCAAGCCAAAAAGAGGTAAAGTAACTTGTTCAGAGTCACACAACTGGGAAGACAAGGATCCAGGACTTGAATCCAGATCTTTCTGGCCACAAAGCTTATATATTTGCCGCTACAAAATGGTTCCAAATCCATTAATATGCTTCCTTATATTTAACATAATATAAATGTGTAATAACACATATGAACAGAATAATCCTACTTATGACAGGCAGCCCTCCAAAATGGGCCCCAGTGGTCATGCCTGATGGTATTTAGGCTTCTGTATGGTCCTCTCCCCTTGACCATGGGCTAGACTTAGCGACTTGCTTCTTATAAATATTTGAATACAGCAAAACTGATGTAATGTCATTTCTGAGGTCGGGTTATAAAAGAGATACCATTAATGGGATACCACGTCATATCCATCAGGATGGTTATTAAAAAAGAAAAACGGAAGATAAATATTGGTGAGGATATGGAGAAATCGGAACCCTTGGGCAGTGCTGGCGAGAATGTAAAATGGTGTAGCTGCTGTGGAAAGCAGTACGACAGTTTCTCAAAAAGTTAAACATAGAACTACCATACGATCCAGCAGCTCCATTTCTGGGTATATACCCAAAGGAACTGAAAGCAGAGACTCCAACATATATTTGTACATCCATGTTCATAGCAGCACATTCGCAATAGCCACAGGTGGAAACAACCCAAATGTTTGTAGACCAAATGTGGTCTATAAACACAACAGAATATTATTCAGCCTTAAAAGGGAAGGATATTTCGATACATGCTATGGCATGGCTGAACCATTCTGGTAAGTGAAATAAGCCAGTCACAAAAAGACAAGTATGATCCCACTTACATGAGCTACCTAGTGCAGTCAAATTCACAGAGATGGAAAATAGAACAGTGGCTAGCAGAGGGGGAAATGGAGAGTCCTTGTTTAATGGGTAAAAAGTTTTAGTTTTGCTAGATGAAAAGAGTTCTAGAGATTCGTTGCACAATATAAATGTACTTAACACTGGTGAACTGCACCCTTAAAAATAGTTAAGATCGCACACTTTGTGTTGCATGTTTTTACCACGAGTTTTTAAAGAAAAAAGTGAAATTCTGACTCATGCTATAACATGGATGGATCTCGAGGACATACGCTAAGTGAAACAAGCCAATCACCAAAGGACAAATACTGTATGATTCCACTTATATGACACCCTTAAAAATAGTTAAGATTGCAAACTTCGTGTTGCATGTTTTTACCACGAGTTTTTAAAAAAGAAAAAAATGAAATTCTGACTCATGCTATAACATGGATGGATCTCGAGGACATACGCTAAGTGAAACCAGCCAATCACCGAAGGACAAATACTGTATGATTCCACTTAAATGAGGTACCTCGAGTAGTCAGATTCACAGAGACAGGAAATAGAATGGTTGCCGGGCCGGGAGAGGAGCGGGAGGGGAGTTAAGTGTTTAATGGGGACAGAGTTTCAATTCGGGAGGTTGAAAAGTTCTGGGGATGGATGGTGGTGATGGCTGCACAACAATAGGAATGTACTTAATGCCACTGAACCGGACTTTTAAAAATAATGGTTAATTTTGTGTTATGTATATTTCAGCACAATAATAAAAAATTAATAATTTTTTAAAAGCCTGTGACTTCCGTCTCGCTGGCATGCTTTCTCTCTCCTGCTTGCTCCCTTTGATGAAGCCAGCTGCCGTGTTGTGCACCGCCCGGTGCTGAAGCTCACGTGGCAAGGAACTGAGGTCCTCGGTCCAACTGAATTCTGCCACTGAATGAGCTTAAAAGTGGATCCTGCCCCCATTGAATCTTGGAGTGACTATGGTCCCAGCTGTCATTCTGATTGAGACCCTGAGCTACAGGGCCCAGTTATGCTGTACCCAGGTTCCTGACCCACAGAAACCATGAGGTAATAAATGTTTGTTTTGTAGTGATTAGTTAGGCAGCAAGAGAGAGCTCATACACTGCTCTTGGCATGTCTTCCTCACAAATCTTGATAGTCAAATTAGATGGTGTTTATGAAGATGCACGAAAATGTGAGGCATGACAGAAGGACAAAGAATGATATAAGGAGAGGCAGTTTCATCTGTTAATTTAGAACCCAGATGCTGGAGCCAGGCTGCTTGAATTTGTTCACGTGCTTCAGTTTTCCCTGTGAAATGCAAACGATAAGTACCTTCCTCAGAGGGTCACTGTAAAGATTACAATTACTTATAAAGCACTGAGAACAGTGCCCAGCACATAGTTCTTTATGGCACTATATAAAAGATATTTTCCTAATTATTACTACTACTAAAGGATTTTATAATTGTGTTAAATATCTAAACCATAGTAGCCAGTTAGAAGCTGCTGTTCACAGCTATTATTGTGGTAAATCTTCTTACTTAATTCTGTGCATACATATGTACATCGGTTACCAAGGTAATTTGCATAATTGGGTTTCCTGATGTATCAGAACCCCCTCCTCTCTCCACCCACCCACGCACACCACCAAGACAAGGGAGCTCCCAAGAATAGCCTGTTACTTGTCCGTCACATAACAGATACAGCAAACTCTCAGACACCTGGAAAAGGCTGAGAGATCTCTGGCCCCACCGGCTGGGGAAATAGTGTGCGAATGTCCCACACTGGTGGAAGGTCCCTTCCAGACCTGCCCTTAGATAGATTATCCCAGAAACTGGACATCCCCTCCTCCCCCAACTTTGGGAGCCATGGGGATGAAGAGACCAAATGGGAGTGGTCATATTCTCTGGGGAAAGTAGAAACGGGTGGCTGACCTTGTGGTTTCAGGGCCCTGGGATTTGGGAGACTAGGCTCTGTTTCCATTCCCTGAGTGACTGTGGGCGACGGTCACCCTCTTTCCCATTCTCCTGGCTTGGCGACCTGCCAATAAATTGCTTTAATTTCTCCACTGCAAAAATCAGTGTTCAGTGTTTGGCTCTGCTGTGTGTCGAATTGCTAGACCCTCTTCGGTTTAGAAACACCGTCCACCACAGGCAAGGACAGCTCTAGAATTTCTCCCCTGCACCCTCTTGGCTTCCATGGGCCAACCACAGGGTCTCTGCTGGGAAATGACCAGTTTCCCATCTTGAAGGACAGGCAGATGTCCCTACTGGATGGGGACATATGCATGCAGAACCCTTGCAAAGTAGCTCCGGCTTTCAGGGAGGAGGAAAAAAAGCAAGCAGCTAAGGCTCAGCTGCCAGCTAATGTGATCTAATTTTGGGAGGTCTGGAGAAAATGCTTTGCTGCTGCTTCCTCTACCCCATGTACACAGTGGCCTCACCCCCGGGGTGTGGGAGATGGGGTGGGGGTGGGGTGCACCAGCTTTAGTCAGGCATTTCAATTCCTACCTCCCCATTTACCATTACTTTGGGCAAGCTATTTTCCTCTCTGAGCTTCCATTTTCCATCTTTAAATCTGTAGCCTTTAGTTTTCTCATCTGTAAATGCAAATAACGATGTCTATTTGATAGGATTATTTTGTGCATTAATATGTGTATAGAAATGGTTAAATATTTTAAGTGAAAGAAGTAGGTTAAGAAGTACCACGATCTCAATTTTATTAAAATAAATATATATGTGCATGTTCCAATGTTACTGCACAGAAAATACCTAATCCATTTACAACAGGATTTATGGAAACAGTGGAGGTTAGTGATGAAAATCCCCCTTCTATCCCTTCCCACCTGTGTGGATGGGAGTAAATCATCTAACTCCTCTGTACGTCAGTTTCCTCAACTAGAAATTGGAGATAATAATAAGAAATACCTACCTATAAGATATGGTTGCCGAGGACACACGTGGGACAGGCACAATGCCCAACACACAGTAGGCACTTAACAAATGCTAGCTACTGCTCTTAAAATTTTCAGGCTTTCATGAAATTTCCCAAAGTTTCTACATCGATTATGAATTACTTGCACATCTCTGGGGGAGAAATTTATACAAATAGTAGTACGTGGCAAGTGCCTGGCACCAAGTGACCTCGTGAGAAACTTGGGTGTCCTGCTCCACCTGGCACGCTCCTTTCCTTTCTGCTGTCCTGTGGGAGAGGTAGTCTGATCCAGGGTCACCACAGCAAGGCATGGACATTTAGAAGACCAGAAAGATGGCTGGGCTACATGAGGGATGTGGACGATGTGAGGAAGAAGGGGGTTCTGACTGAATCCCACCCTGGTGTCCTCAAGGAGGTACGTTTGGGGACTTTCTGCCTCAGTAGTCACCAGGGACACAAGCTGAAGTGAACCAGGTGGAATCTAGCAGGTGGGTATATGGGTGCTCACTATAAAATTGACTCAATTTTGCTGCTTACTTGAAAATTTTCATAGTAATATGATGGAAAACTTCTTAGCCAAGGGGGAGACAGAATGAGAACGAATGAGGGATGGAATGAGAATGAACAGGGTCTGAGAGAGATTACAAAGACTGTCCTTGGATTCAGGCATGTCACACAATTTAGAGTAACTCACTCACTTGGATGTCACATAGGCCATCTTCCTTGCTTTCCAGATGAAGAAACCTCTGTTAGCTCAAAGGTCACCTGTCTAGGAGCAGTGACAACGCTCCTGTCACAGCACCAAGCTGCCTCATGTTTTGGATACAAACCACCAAGGATTTTTCCCAGCATGTCTTTCTGTGCAGAAAGTTCTGTATGTCTCTGACTCACCCGGATGGGAAAAGGCCAGGGTGGGTGGGGCTGAGGGAGCAGTGGGCTGACCCCCACAGGGGGAGGGGAGCTCAAAAAGCCTTAGTGGGGTGACAGGCCTTAAGAAAAGGGCCTGCCCTGCCCTTAACAAGCCTGATGGTTGAAAACACCCACCCATGTTCCTCGCAGGATTTATTAGAAAGCGTCTACAGAAGTGCTAAAGTCAGTTTTTGTTATATTGTCATACCGTAGCCCTTCACTTTCTCAGAATCCTCCTCCCCCACCAAGCAGCGACTCATGATGAAAATAAACCAGTGTGAAGTAACAGGACTGTAGGAACTGGGGTCTTGGATGCACTTAGCTTCCACTTCCGCTCTGCTTCCCACTAGCTGGTGGCACTGGACACCACACTTGGATTCTCAGTTCTTGTTTCCCCACATGTAAATGCTTTTGGGAAATAAACTAAGATAATATATGCAATAGGCTTAATACAGTGTCTTGCATGTAGGAATATACAGTAAGTGATAAGTAATGTTTTTGTTGTGGTGGCGTGTTGTTTATTTATTCATTCTAAAAGACTCATCCACTTAGCAGCAAGAAGCAAGTAACATCCTCTCTAAACCTCTGGATTTAGAGGTTTTTTTCTCTGGAAAATAAGATGAGTAACTTCCACTTCAAAAGTTGTTGTGAAAACTTGGGGTTAACGATGTAAATTGCCTGATTCAGAGCCAGAAAGGGCCATGCTACCAGGCCCTCTCCCGCACCCAGGGCAGACATTGCCGATTGCGTTTGGATGCTGCCTTGGCATTCTTGTCAATGCATGAGTAAGGCTGAGGGTGGAGATGAACTCTATTTGCCATCCTTGGCCTTGGCTCGTGCTCAATGGATATTAATTCCCATGATCCTTTTCTATCACGTTTCCTTCCCAAATAACTAACCTCCAGGTGCTGACCTGGTTTGATGAGAGTTTCAACCTGGTACAGGCTGTGCTCAAATTATAGGGTCTCGTGAATTACACAGGACTCCCAAAATATGTTGACACTGTCCCTACCACCCTCAAATTCTGGAGTTTCCCAGAAAAAAGCATTCTAGCTAGGGATAGTAGGGAAACCCCCTCCCATAGGGTCAGGGTATCCCATAAGTGTAGGTATGGGGACAGGTTTCAGGAGCTCTAAGTTCCTCACATCCACAATCGGGAATTGAAATTTCTACTTCAAAGCTTTATACCTTGGCCCTTGCACATTTTGAAAATGAAAACACTCTGGGAAGGATAACTCCATAGGATATTTTGGTTATTTATTGTTATTAGCAACCAAGAGTTGGCTTTGAAAGGCCTGAGTTTACCAAGGATTGGGGATAACTGTGAGGAATGGAATTAGTTCTGCAAATAAAATTTGACTATAGAATTCTAGAAGAGTGCTGAACTTGAAGATAGGCAGAACTAAATTCAAATTCAAGCCAGATCACAGTTAGCTGTGTGACCTTGGCCAAGGCCCTTAACCTCTCTGAGGCTAAATTTTCTTCTATGTAAAATTGGGATAATAGTCATTTTTTATTATTAAAGCTCCCTCCTTACTTTAAAATCCGCTATCAAGTGAGATAACAAAACGCTTCAGAGCAAATTTCCCATTAGAAAGTGAGTGGTTTATTACAAAGACTCAGTTATAAGAGACATCCAACTCTAGCTGAAATGTATAAAGGAATTTATTGGCTCATATAAATGAAAGCTAGAGATGAAATGACTTCAGGCTTAGCGGGATCCAGGAGATGAAACCATGTTTTCCTGGCTGTCTCACAATCTCTCATCTCCGTTTCACCTAGGTTGACTTCATTTTCACCTACTGCATATGGTTTATGTGGTGAGGGAAGATGGCCACCAGCTGAAATAAATTTCCTCCCAGCTTACAACTCCAGGGCGAAAGAGAGTTTCTCCCCCCACCCCACCCCCACAACATACAGCATCTTATCAATCCCAGGGAAAAACTCTAAAATTCTACATGGCCCTGTTTTGGTCACGGCCCCCCTTGGACTAATCACTGTTGTCAGGAAATGGAATACTGTGGTTGATCCAGTCTGTTACTTACCTACCCTATAACTAGGGGTGGGCAGGGCAGATGGACTTTATGACTGACAGCTCCAGGAGACCTACATGTCTGGGGGCGGGGGAGGGGCAGGAGTTAAATGTTCCGGACAGCCAATACCGGATCTGGCCAGGCTGGGTCTCCGCACAAGGCCCAAGTTACCTTATGAGACAATGCCTAATGAGCTAGGGCTGCGACATGGTCTTTCGAACAGTCGAGGAATAATGTATCTGCCGTTTGTCATGTTTTCTGTATACCTAACACATTGTCAACTCCTTGTGATAGTTGAGAAATTTGCAGCCTTATGAGTCCCACTTTCCCGCAGCTTCCCAGCCTTCCTTGCGGCTCAGGAGCCGGCACGTGACCTGGTTCCACCAATCATATTCACCTGAGGGAGACTTGGCTAAGGAAGTGAGAACTTGAGAAAAGGTTTTGCGGTGAGGGTGGCCGCGGGGTGGCTGTGGGCGCGCGGTTTACGCAGAAACTCTTAGTGTAGAAATGTCCTCGCGGAGCAACAGTGGCAGTGGTGTTTTGCTCATGCAGCTAACACTGACCGTTTAGGGGCATTGATCCTGGAAACTTAGCCTCCCTCCAGGTCTGCCAGCCCCTCAACCGATTCCGTGAGTTTACTATCCTTTTAATAAACTCTTTTTTTGCTTAATTAGCCAGAGTTTGTTTCTGTTACTTGCAACAAAAATTAGATACTCTAATCCCCCTGGAGAAGGTTCCAGATGGGAGAGTGCCCCAAACGGCAGTTTTCCCCACTTGCCAGGGAAGACCGAATGGGGCCCAGAGGAGCAGGGGAACTTAGGGCAGACCATGGCAATGCTGTCAAATCGCCTGCTTGCCCAGCCCCAGCCGAAGGATCTTATACCAAGTTCCTAGAGAGAGGATGGCTGACATGAAGACAAAACTGTCAGATGAAAAAACCATATGACTGAGTGTACATGGACGACCTAGCATTACTTATGTATGTATGTGTGTATTTTATTTCTACTTTTTATTCTCGGCTTAAAATAATAGGAATTTATTTTCTCATAGTTGTAGAGGCTGGATGTCTAAAATCAAGATGTCAGTAGGGCCACGAAGGCCCTCAGAAGGCTCTAGGGAAGACTCCTTGCCTCTTCAGCTGCTGGTGGCCTTAGGTATTCCTTGGCTTGTGCTAGCATAACTCTAGTCTCTTCCTACCTTCATCTTCACATGGCCTTGTTTGCTGTGTCTCTTTGTGGGCCTTCTCCTCCTTTTAGAGTCCTAGGATTCAGAGCCCATGCTAATCTGCGATGATTCATCTTGAGATCTTTACCTTAATTACATCTAAATATATGGAATGCTTCATGAATTTGCGTGTCATCCTTGCTCGGGGCCCATGCTAATCTTCTCTGTCTTGTTTCAATTTTAGCATATGTGCTGCCGAAGCACTGTATATATTTTATTGAGGCAAAATTCACATAACATAAAATTAACCATTTAAACATGTACAAGTCAGTGGCATTTAGTACATTCACAACGTTGTTCAACCATCACCTCTCTCTAGTTCCAAAACATTTCGCCACCCCTCAAAGGAGACCCCATCCCCCTGTAAGCAGTCACTCCCCATTTCCTCCTCCCACTAGTTCCTAGCAATCATTAGTCTGCTTTCTTTCTCTGTAGCTTTACCTATTCTGGATATTTTATTTAAATAGAATCACACAATATGTGACATTTCGTGTCTGGCTTCTTTCACTTAGCATAATATTTTCGAGGTTCATTCATGCCGTAGCATGTACTTCACTCCTTTTTATGGCTGAGTAATAGTCCATCGTATGGAGAGACCACATTTCGTTTATCCATTCATCGGCTGATGGACATTTGGGTTGCCTCCACCTTTTGGCTATAGTGAACAGTGCTGCTAGTCAGGAAGTGGGGAGTGACCATTGGGTAAGACTGTTGGAGTCCAATGGGGCAGCATCATTGACCCAGCCCTGAGGCAATGATACAAGCAACATCTTCATCCTGGAGAAGAGACACCAACAAAATCTGGGAGCCTCCTAGTGAATCCTGGGGTAATCAAAGGACACAAGGCAAATGCCAGGAAGGAGAAGAGATCTGTGGTGGTAGCTGAGGAGCACACGTGAGAGTCTCCGGGAGCTTTGAAAGAGAAATGGTGAGTCTGAAGGGGAAATTCTAGTCATTTTGCCAGAGACCAGTATAGCATAGTCATTAAAGTACAGCTTTGGAGGCAAACAGGCCAGGTCTTGGATCCTGACTCTCACTCACCAGCCATGGAACAGTGAGGCAGTCACCTCGGCCTTCCAGGTGTCAGTTCCTCTTTTGTAAAGGGGCTAATAGCCATCCCTCCTTCACAAGGGTGTTGTGAGGGTTGAGTTAGATGATCTAAGTAAAGCACAATAATGGACAGCTGATCATCTCTTACAGTAAGATAGTATTACTCTTATTATTATGGTTTTGTTAATGTCATTGTATTTCTGTTCCTCTCTTGCACCTTGAAATAGGTATAGGATGTTAAAATGGTGCTATAGGTGTAAATCTACTTAGCCTATAAACTTGGGAGTGCAAAAAATGTCTCTTCATCTTTTGACATCTTAACTAAATTTCTTTATTGATTCTCCATTCCCTTTGATGTTGTAAACTTATCTCATTTTGGGATTTTCCAGCTCTCCCCAGGGTGGCAGCTAGCCATTGGAGGGGACTCACACTGAACCAAGTTCTAGGAAGGGGCGTCATGACACGCCCCCACAGGCACCTGTCTGGTCTTTGGTCACTGTATCAGTCAGAGTTCAACTGGAGAAACAGAACCAATAGGATATATTAAGAGTTTTTTGCATGAAATTGAATTATCCAATTGTGATAGCTGGCTAGGCAAGTCCAAAATCTGTAGGACAGGACGTCAGGAAGGCTGGAGCTCTCAAGCATGAGCTGAAACTGTGGTCCACAGGTGCAATTCCTTCAAGGGAGCTTCAGTTGCTCTTAAAGCCTTTCAGCTGATTGAATCAGATGCACTCAGATGATCTAGGATAATCTCTCTTACTTAAACTGATTATATAGACTAATCACAGCTACAGAATACTTTCACAGCCACATCTAGCATTTGATTGAATAACTGGGGACTACAGCCTACCCAAAGTGACACATAAAACCTACCGCCACAGTCATCAGCCTCAGTCTTTACTGTCCTCCCCAGCCAGCCTCCTGGGTGGGCTGTCTCAGGTCAGTCGGCCTCTTCACAACCCTGCTCGGTGTGGTGGAAAGGAACATGGCCTTCAGGGCCAGGTAGCCTGGATTTGAATCCTGCTCTGCCATCAGTAGCTGTGGGACATTGAGCAAACTACTTAATTTCCCCTAAGCCAGGCTATGAAATGGGAGTAATAGTATTCACGTCCTATGGTTGTTGTGAAGATCAAATGGGAAAGGACATGTAAAGAGTGCTTAGAACTGTGGCTGACACAGAAATATTTTCTGTCATCCTGTCCCCGCCCCATGCTGGATGCAGGAACTCTGGTGTCTTCCAGCGTCGTTGAGATGGCAGCTCTCAGATCGCCAGTCTTACGAGGGGGCTGAATTAGCGCCCTGCCCTTAGCACAACACAAGGCAAACCGAGTGGTGGAGAGAAAAAAACAGGTAAGCACGTGGGCAGGCCCCACCGCAACCCGTTCTGGCAGTGTGCACGCGCGCCCCCCAGAGGAAATAGTTGGAAATAACAGGAAATAATCGTTTGGGGCTCCGGCAGCTTCACTGTGGAACAGAGGGTAACACAGAGGGAGAAGTTTTCTTCTCCCTTCCACTTCAAAAGATACCTTTGAAGATACTTCCTCGGCCCACTACATGCTTAAAACAGAGGTAGAAGCCCTCCACGGCTTTGCACAGCGAGAGGGCGTCAGCAGCCGACCCGCCTCCAGGGGGCGCGACTGAGCTTCGGCTGCTCTGCTCACAGGAGGCGCGCGGCCGGGACTCGGACACGTGTCCGCACTCCTGCGCGTTCTTGGAAAACCCGAGGAAAACAGTGCACTTCCTGTAATGCAATGGGTGGGGACCGCCAGAGTTTGTGATTCAAGGCATTACTGTGGCTGTGACTTAATGTGCACTGCCAGCCTGGGGGAAGCAGTCATGTGACTCTGTCTCGTTTCCAGGGAGGCTGTGGCTTCCTTGGAGCTGGGCTTGTGGTTCTGCCCCCCTCGCATTCGTCCCTGAGTAAGCACGGATTTAGATCTGATTGTGCCTGTCTTGCTTTTCCCTGGTGGAGCTTAGGGAGCTTTAATTAGCCTCTGCAGACCACTCTGAGATGCCTGCCTAGAAGGCAGTCCTTGCGTGCACGCAGGGTCCCATGTAAAGGACCTGCTGTTAAATTACCTGGGGATCACCGGGCCTGGCTCTCTGCTAATGAGGCTTAATTTATGCCGTGGGGACTGACACTGGCCAGAACAGGCTGAGGGGAAAGGAGAGGATCAGAATAAAAAGTGACACCTCGTGGGGCTTTGTTAAAATACTTCCCTCTTAACTAACTCCCCAGCCAGGGTTTCTGGATCAAGCTGGCACCCTCAGGCTCCAGCCCTGCCTGGGAGGTCAAGAGGCAGCCCTTGTCCCCTGACCTGCAGGCTTCTCAATGAATTCATCAGGACCTTGTACATATCGAGGCCCACAGAGAGAATAGCCAGTGCAACGGCCCTGAGGTAGGAGTGTGCTTAGCGTGGTCGGTGGTCAGCTCCGAGGCCGGCCTGACTGGAGGAGAGTGAACAAGAAAGGGTGGTAGAAAATGAGGCCAGAGAGGTAGCCCCAGGATGGTGGGAGGTGGTCGGATTATGGAGATATTTAAAAGTATTGCTGACAGGATTTGCTGCTGGATTTAAGGGCTTCAGGTGTTTAGCCCAAGCAACTGGAAGAATGGCGTTGTTCTTTATTAAGACGGAGAAGTCTGTAAGGAGCAGGCTTGAGCTGGGCGAAAGCAGGACTATTTTGGGACACATTAAGCCCAGTGTGCATTAGACAGGTCAGTGGGGACTAGGAGGCATGTGGATGAAATGCCTGCTGTGGCAGGAGCAGTGGGTAGAGTGGGGGTGGGTAGATAACCAACAAGTCTTGACTTTTCTTCTTTCGGAATGTTCCTTGCAAAAATCCTTTCGTCTCCTATCCCATTGCCACTTCTAGTCTCTCCTCATTACTTCTCACTCCCTGACTGGGGCACCTGCCTGCAACCTGGTTCCACTGTTGTCGGGCTTCCATGCTACTTTGGGAAGGATCTTTCTGGAACAAAATCTCTCCTCTTATTCAAATCTGCCGCTGACTTTTCTTTGCTTACAGCAATGGTTCTCAAACTTTTTGGTCTCAGGATTTCTTTGCAGTATTAAAAGTTATTGATAACTCCAAAGAGCTTTTGTTTATGTGGGTCATATCTATCTGTATTTACCACATTAGAAATTTAAAGTGAGAGCATTTTAAATATTTATGTATTAATTAAAAAACAAAAAGAAGATACTCATTGCATGTGAATGTTTTTGTGAAAAATTGATAAATTTTCCAAAAGAGAAATAATCAGTAACCAATGTAGCGTTGTTTTACAGCTTGCAGATCTTTTTATTGTCTGGCTTAAGTAGAAAACAGCTTAATTCTCATCTTTGCTTCCATAGTCAATCTGTTGCAGTATATTGTTTTGGTTGAAATTTATGAAGAAAATTAAACCTCACGTAAATATCCACTTGGTAAAATAAGAGTATTTTAATAGCCCTTTCAGATAATTGTGAATATTCTTTAATACTATACCAAAATTCACCAAATAGTAGTTTCTTAAAGGTTAGTTGCAATGTGGAATTTGAAACCCTATCAATGAACTTTTCTTACTGTTATGTTAAAATCTGTTGATCTGTCTTGCATTTTTAATAGTTATTTCATCCATGCATGATTTTGGAGCATCATGCATTGGTCCTGTTAAAAAATATTGAGTCGCCGGCATGCAGATCTTTGCAATGTTGACACATTTCATTACTGTAAAAAAAAAAAATCTCATTAATAAATATTACTGCTAATATTACCATTGATCTCATCAGAAAATTCTTTTAAGTATTAAGAAGCTGCCAAATTCATGGTGTAAAATTTCCAACATTTTACTTTTTGTTCAAAAGCTCAAATTTTATCACTGGCAAGAAATAGCTGTCAGTTGTTTTCCTTGAAGTGACAGGCTCACTGCATTCATTTTCAAGAAAGTGTCTGCTAAATACTGAAATCTGAATAATCCTATTTTTTTAGCAGTTGCTCTTTCAAGTGAAAATAGTGTTCCATGAAAAATGGCTAGTTTCACCTGCAACTCAAACAATTGCACAAGAGCTTTTCCTGGAGGTCACCACGACCTTGGTATTGAACAGAACTGCTTTATGCATATTTCCCATTCCATCCTATGGAACGTTAGAAAGTCATGTACTCAAGGGTCAAAGCTTAATAAAAATAATAATTTTACTGCTTCATCAAAGATATCCTTAAATAAAGCAGGCTTTTTAAAAATATTGCGAGTGACGAGCGGTGAAGCCTAACATGACTGCCGTACAGCTTGATTCTTGTGAAGGTGCCAGCAGTTTTACTCAACATTGTTTTTGCATCATTGTAATGTCAACAAAGTTTTTAAAAGCAAATACCCAAATGTGTTAGCATTACTGCAATAATGCTTTTGATCTCTTTGGACTCCTTGAAAGGGTTTGGGGACCAAGCTTCAAAAAATGCAGTCCTGTGAGGTGAGGCTCAAACTCCTTTCCATCCCTGCTGAAGTTCATGCATCAGCTGGAATGAATGGACTCATTGTGTGGGAAGAGACCTGGCTCTAGGACCCAAACCAAGCTGCCTAGTTGCTTATTTTCTCCAGGAGCAGGAAACAAAGTGACATTCTTCCATGCTTCAAACCTCTGGGGCTTTTGCTTGAGCTGCTTACTCTGCCTAGAACTCGCTTTTCTTTCTAGTGAGCTCCTATTCATTCTTCAAGGTCTAATTCAAATATCACCTCCTGTGTGAAGCCTTCCGGTCTATACCCACAATACTTTATACAAACCTCATTTATAGAACTTAATGCATTGTAGAGGTTCACAGGGCCTGATCAACAACTAAGAATCTCCAAGCTGAAAACTGGACTTGGCTTGTTAAATCATTTGGTTTTAAAACCTGCCCTGGATGGGTGTGAGGCTATTTATAGCTTTAGTTGTTGTTTTTCTTTTTCTTAGCCTATTTGATATGAATACAAATATATTTCACTGCAGCAATATAAATGTGTTTGGTTCCTAGGTGTTGCTGCAGGCCCCACTGGCGTGCTATGAGAATGATGGTCTATGCCCCATATTATCTTTTTAAAATCTGATAAATTCTTTAAGTCCAAGACCCATTTGACCCTCAGGGATTATGGACTTGAATTCCATTCCACTGAGTATGTTCATCTCTTCTGCTTAACTGATATCCGTGAGGATGGGTACCATGTCCTACACACATCTGTATTCCCGAATTCCATCAGAACACCTGGAATTTAAGGAGCAAATTGGATCTCAGAATTTTAGGGTCGTGTTCAGGTTACAGTGACAGACTGAATATATGCATTTAATTTTGCTCCTTCCAGAAGCCCCACTACAACTTCTGGAAGAGGGATTTAAAAAAAAAAAACAGAAAACCATAATGTTGAGAAAATAGGATGGAAAACCACAGCCGCAGAGGAGAATGACAGGGTAACTAACTTGGCAGGCCTGGGAAAGCCAAGTCCAAAGCAGCTGTGGGAAGGGCTGAGTACAAACCCAATGTACACAGCAGACTCCGCCCAAGACAACTGGAAGCATGAGGTCCTCTGTGAGTGAAGGGGCAGGGGGCGCTAAAATAGGGACTAGGGAGCTATCTAGGAAGCAATTAGATCCTGGATCCCCTCTCCCACTCCCCACCCCCATTCCCCACACTCCCTTGCAGCTGGTCCTCCCCCACACAGGAAGATGTCTGGAAGATTGTTCTTAGGAGAGAGTAAAGCAGAGCTGTTCTGGATTGGGGGATGCCAGGCACAGTTGAGGATGTGAATGTTGCATAGAAAACGGGATAATGGAACCATAGGTGTGACACTGCTGAGTGTGAAAGCGCCACTCACCCCAACTGCGCCAACCCTCACCCCTCAGCATGGTTCCTTGCTGGAACTCTGGCAACTAAGCCTTTACCTTCCAGGGAAGGTGTTGGAAGATGTCTGGCTTAAAGGGAATTCAAAAACACTAACAAATAGGCCCCAGACAATCCTGCATTGAAAGTCCAAGTAGATAGTCCCCCATGTGCTCAAAGCTTCCAATTTTCGAGTATTTCATTGACAGTAGAGCTCAAGAATACCTCATATTTGAGGAAAATCTTACACATGGAAGAGAGAGACCAAAACAAACAAGATAAAACCAACCTGGAAGACACAGATACTGTGCAGGAAGTTTTTAAATAATCATCTTCGGAGAGATAAGAAAAGATTACCGCACCCCTGAACTGAAACAAAAAAGGATACCATTAGAAAACATTCAAATATTTAGAGTTTTTAATTAATTTAGAAAGAAATTAAATATCTGATAGTAGAAATAAAAATAATCAGTAAAAGAATTGGAGGATCCAGCTCAGGAAATATCTTAGAAATCAAAGCAAAATGATAAAAGAGATTGAAAATAAGAAAGAAGAAAAATAAACGGACCAGAAGTTCCAGATTAGGAGTTCTGACATCGGAATAATAGGGGTACCAGAGGAAGAGGACAGAGAAAATGAAGGGGAGATTTAAAATCATTAATGAAAAACTCAAGAAATTCTTCAGAACGCAAGTTTCCAAACAGAAAGGACCAATTGCCCAGTATGAAAACGGACCCAAATCAAGGGACCTTACTGAAATTTCAGAACACTGAGAAGAAAAGGGAAGGTTCTGCAGTCTTTCAGAGAGAGAGAGGAAAAAAAAATCGGCTTCAGAATTTTCATAACGCAGGGCTAAAAGAAGGTCCAATGCCTTCGAGTCTGAATGAAAATAATCTTTAATCTAGAATTCTGTTCCCAGTGAAGGTATCAAATGGGTATGAGGGTTTGACAGAAACACTTTTAGCTATCTAAGAATTCCAAATACTTTCCCATGCAGCCTTTTTCAGCAAGCTACGGGAGGATAAGTTCCACCGAAACAAGGAGTGTAAATCGGTAGGTAGATGTGGGTTCAGTAAACCAGTCACCTATTACACGAGAGTGATAGTCATGCCGCAGGCTCAGGGGGCAACCAGTTCCACCAGTCCACAGGGAGTCCTGGCCCTCGGTATATAGACAAACGTGTTTTGGGCATCTTCACCAGGATCCCAGCTTGAGGAAGAGAATGCCCAGGTAAGTGGACCTCCTATTCTTTTCTAGATTGACTCGACCTGACCAAGTGGAGTTCCTGCTCTACCAAGGGTGCCCCATATGTGTTCAGCTTTGACCTCCTCCCAAGACCTAGACATAGGTCACGAAGCTGAAATAAGAAAACAAAAACAAAACGGAGTAGCCCTCTCCCTGTCGATGAATTCCTGCCAGAGTGCAGTACGTGGCTCACCCTACAGTCCTTTCAGATGCTCTGATAATACCCACTGACTTCCTGGGAAGCAGCTCATGTAAACAGCCGGAGCCACACTGTGATACCCCTCTCCGTCCAGTTCATTTTCTCCTGGGAGAGAAAAATCTCTCAGTAGCAGTATTGCCCCTTCCTTAACGATGGTTTGAACTCGCTTCTTGATTATCCAAAACTAAACCAGACACCGTTTACGGATGCACACATATATGCAGGTGGTAAAACTGCAGAGAAGTGTGAAGGAATACTTAACCTGAAAATCGGAATAGGGTTCGCCTTCGTATGGAGAGTGACGTATCTTGGAGGGCGTACAGTGGGATTTTAAAGCTACCAGAAATATTCCTATTTCTTAACCAATTTCTTTAAACAGTACTTTCATAATTATAGATTCTTATATATGTATGATTCAATTCACAATAGAAATTTCAAATTTAGGATAAATAAGGGAATTTTAAAGGGCGACTCAAGAGATATCATATATTCGATTTGTAGGTTTATTTCTCAATTAGGCCAACTTCTGTCACCCTATGTAACACTGCATGCTGCCCCTCCCCTACCTCCATCACCTGCCCCCCCATCCTCAGGCCCTTTTGATTTCCCTTACCCTACTCTATTTTTTTCTTTTTTCATAGTATAGTATTTATTAGCTTCTTACATCTTCCAGAAGAGTGGATCTCAAAATGTTTGGTTTCAAGGCCCCTTTTATGCTCTTAAATATTATAGAAAACTTCAAAATAACTCCTGTTATATGGGTCGTATCTATCAATATTTACCATATTTGAAATAAAAACAAAACATTTCAAAACATGAGACTCATTTCTATAAGCTGTCAGACGTCACGTAGCCTCTGGAAAATACTGTACACTCATGAGAGATTGACAGTGAGAAAGGTAAATAACATTCGATATCATTATGAACATATTTTTGACCTTGAAGACTCTCCGAAAGTGCCTCAGGGGTTCCCCAGGGGTACCTGGGATTCTACTTTGAGGACTGCTGTTTAGAACAGCACCCAGCACATAGTGAGTACTACTCAACTAATATGGACTTAGTGTCTGTTACACAGAAAGCCCTCTGCTAGGTGGTGTTGGTGACGCAAAAGTAGAAAAAAAAACGCAGTCTCTCCCCTTGACTCATCTCCCAGAGGCCCTTCTGGGCTTCTGGTAGTAGAATATTTGTGTTCATCCTAATTTTCTGTTTCTTGAGAAACCCTTCCAGGGAAGCAGTCCTGGTGTTATTGTAGGAAGAATCTATAGCCAGCCCACGCTGTTGACCAGGCCGGAGGCTTTATGACATATTCGAGTGTTTCTCACAAAGATTGGTCCCTGCCTTAGAAATGGTCAGAGATTACATGGGCTCCCTTCTGAGCAGAGCCAAAGAAAGCAGTGAGGGGAGGAGAGATGACTCTGGCCCAAGAAGCATGTGACTTTGGGTGAGTCACTTTCCAAATCAGTTTTTTCCTCTGTGCAACTAGAGGCTAGTCCCTGGGTGATGGCTAGGATTGCTTCATGTCAACATGCTACGGTTCTACTAATGTCTGCGCAACATTTCTGAGTTCTAAGCACTTAGTCATCAGTAGTCTGTCTGATGAGTGCGTGAACCCAGCTGAGCCACCTGTGGAAATTAGCCTGCTTTGGAGATATTTGATCTCCTGCCCAGAAAACCCCAGGGCCACTGGAGTCCTTTGGGATATGAAGCAATAAAGAAAACAAACTGATGTGCCATCACATGACGTAACAAAGAGAACTAAGCCCATCCTACGTTTCATCCGGAGTTCAATTTTGGCTAAGCCAAATGATGACAATTTAAGTCTTAGTGGACTGTAGTGCGAAGAGGTGATCTAATTGATTCCATCAAATTTGTTTCCTTTATTCAACAAATATTATTGAGCAACTATTATTTGTTGTTTGTTGCGTGAGATACTAAGAATACTGAGATACTGTTATGAATAAATGAGATCCTTGTGCTTGAGGACTCACTGAACTTTTCCAAATAGTTAATTGCCAACATTTAAATATCTGAAGATTTCACATAAAAATCCAAATTTCCAGCATTATGTGAAAGTTAGTTTGCCATTGGCCCCCCGTTGCCGTCACTTGTTACAGTTTTATACCATCCCTGCTTGGACCTGTGGGCATTTGGGTTTGCCCCCCTTGATGTACAGTTGGAGGGGAAGATACGTTAATACTTAACTGGAACTATTGCAGAATGCTCAGGGAGCATGGTGAGAGTGGGAAGAAGGGGGCATCGGGAAAGATTCATAGTGCAAGCTTATGTATCAAATGAGCCACGAAAGAGTTCTTCAGTTAGCATTTGTTGACATACCAGCTGTGTGTTCTGTGTCTCCCTAAAGGCTGGAGTAGAGGGTGTGGGGAGAGATTGAGATAGAGGTAAAGATAGATAGATAGATCGATAGATAGATAGATAGATAGATGATAGATAGATCGATAGATAGATAGATAGATAGATAGACAGACAGACAGATAGATAGATGCCAACCCTAAGGAGCTCCTAGCCCTGGAGGGAGGCAGAAAGCTAAGGAAGAACCCCAGCACCACGCCTGTGGGACATGCTACAGTGCCACAGTGGGGTCTTGAAGGAGCAGTTCATTTTACCAAGGTTGGGAGTGGGAGCAAAGTCCAGATTCCATGCAGTGTTGAGAGAGAATAAGCTGAAGTGGGTGATGGAGGGGTTGAGACGGCCATCAAGCTGGGGGTCCACCTCTTTGTCTTGACTCTTCAAAGTGCAGGACCAAGGGTGGCTTGCCTCTAATAAATGTATACCTAACCTGAAGACGAGCATTATTGTTTTTTTAAATTTAATTTTATATCAGTTTCAGATGTACAACACAATGGTTAGACATTCATGTAATTTATGAAGCAACCCCTCCATCTCTCCCCCTCCCCCCGATTACACTTATCACACATCTGGCACTACACACAGCCATTGCAATATTGTTGACTATGGCTCCTATGCTGTACTCCACATTCCCGTGACTATTTTGTAACTACCAATTTGTACTTCTATATCCCTCTGCCTTTTTCACCCAACCCCCCAACCTCTGCTCCCATCTGGCAATCACCAGTTTGGTTCTTAGTATCTACAAATCTTTTTTTGTTTCGTTTGTTCATTTATTTTGTTCCTTAGATTTCACATATAAGTGAAATCACATGGTATTTCTCTCTCTCTCTCTCCGATTTATTTCACTCCGCGTAATGTGAGCGGTATTACTAACATTCTCTAGTTTTATCTCCTCAAGCTATTACTCTCTTTAGGGCCTTCCCATACACTGCTCTTTCTGGGTGGAAAGTTCTTGCCCCAAATCTTTCCATGGCTGGCATCTTCTTGGCATTCAGCTCTTAGCTTAGAAGTGACCCTCTCCTAGACGAAGCCTTCTTTGGTCTTCCAGTGAAAAATAGCCACCTACCCTCCTCGATTCCATGACTGTCTTCTGAGTCTCTGAATAGCCCTTATCACTCAAATACTTACTTTCCCTCTCTCCTCACCAGAAAATAAGCTCTGTGAGAGAAGGGACCTGGTCTGTCTTCACTGTCACATTTCCACGCGCCTACAACAATCCTGCCACTTAGGAGCCACACAACATTTGCTGAATGTGAATGAACTGTGTGTGAAGCATGACAATGGACACAAAGGGACAGCTGAGAAATCCTAAATTACAGACTGCAAAGAAAGAGAGGCACCAAGATGTCTAAGGCAGAGACTGGCTAACACCAGCCGAGATGGCCACAAAATCAAGGTGGTTTGACAAGAAGCCAGAAGCCTCCCCACCCCCAGCCATCCCACCCGAGTGCTAGGGGACTTGGCACTGGATGGCCGGAGTCAGTGCCTGGAGGTGACTCCTCTCCGAGTTTCAGTTTCCTCATCCACAAAATGGGGGTGATAAGGGAACCAACTGCTCACGGTTGTTTGGAGAATTAAGTAGTGAGGTTCAGTATAGGAAAATACTTAGTATAGAAAAGTTAGTTATTTTGTTTACTTTTTTTTTTTTAAAGGAGCCAGAGTGGTGGTTGCTGAAGGTTTAGGTGCTGTGACACTTTCTTAAAATAAGACAACAATGAAGTCTGCTGGTCGGTTGGTTGGTTGGTTATTTATTTATTTATTTATTTATCACTTATTTATTTGTATTTATACCTGCGATGCCATGAATTCATAGGGAATGAGTTCCGGCAGCTCAGGGGCCTCTCTGTTGGTTCTCACACAGTGGCGCTTCTCTGGGTGGAGCAGATTGGCACTTCAATTGAACCCACGTTGCCTTTCTCTTTGGCGTCCTTCTTCTTCTGATTCTTTTCCTTCATACGTTTCGGGGAACTCTCTCAGCTCTTAGAGTGCTTAATCCGTTCACTACGTTCATCAGTTCTCTTGGCAAGAATCTTGTTTTTGTTTGTTTACTGCAATGCCAGAGGCATGCTGGGTAACCTTGTGGGCTCTTCCCAGTCTGCCATGGAAACATTTGGGGGATGTGCCTTTTGAGTAGCGCCCATTCCCTTGATGTCAACAATATTATCTGTCTTGTAGAGTCGTGTGCATGTGGTCAAAAGAACATTCCATGCTTTCTAAAAGGCCTAGAGAGCACATAGCAGTGCCTCTGCTCTTTTTCTTTCTGTTGGTCATTTTAGTGAATTACTAGAAGGTGGCAGACCCAGCCGGGAGGAAGGTGTTAATTATTGTTTAAGGTTAATTTTGCACCCATACTGTCTGTTCTGTGCTGTGAGTCTGAGTAGGCAGAAGAATTATTGCTGGAGAATGGTGAGAGATTAGGAAGTAGGTCTTCGATAGGAAGAGTTTCCATCCCTGTTGTAGTTGGGTTTCTTCAAAACAGACTGACCCGGGGATTTGGGTGCAGTGCTTTACTTGGGTCACATGATCCCAGGCAGCATAATGGGGAAGGAAGGAAAGAGATGAAAAGGTTTATTTATGAGCCAGTTACCATTGTGGGGCTCACTCCCAATGTCGGGGCTCTGGGAGACTGCACAGAAATTCCTCACAGTTGTCCTACTGAAAGGTGAGGGTGATGGGGAATTTATATCCCAACTCTGCCGATCCTTGGTCAAGGGGTGCCCCTGGGAGTGCTCCTGGAACCCTTGGCTCTGTGGCCAACCACGCTTCTGCAGCCAACGAAAGCCCTTCTGGCAGGCATCTGAGTCAGGAGGCAGGTGGCACATGTGGACCGTGTGGGGACTGCATGCAGAACCCATGGATGATTTCCAGGGTGGGGCAGGGCACGTAGTCATGCGGTGGCGGCAGCAGCATCTGCTGCTCCTCCTCTGGCCTTCAGGCACAGAATGAGAAAAGTGAATCCCACATCTTCATTTTCCCCCTGGGAGAAGTAGATTCGATTATTATTTAAAATTATTCATTTTCTCTCCCTTTAGGAGGATTAGACATGCCCACCCCACTGAGGGCAGGCTTGGCCATGTAACTTGTTTTGGCCAATGGAAGGAGAGGAGATTACAGGTCCGTCCCTTCCCTCGTGTGGTCCCCCACCCTCCCTCTTCCTTCTGCCACAGACCAGTACAGGCATACCTTGGAGCTACTGTAGGTTCGGTTACAGATCACCACGATAAAGCGAATATCACAATAAAGCCAGTCTAATGAATTTTTTGGTTTCCCAGTGCACATAAAAGTTACATTTACACTATACTTTGCTCTATTAAGTGCTAAAGCATTATGTCTAAAAAATGTACATACCTTCATTTAAAAATACTTTACTGCTAAAAAATTATAACCATCATCTGAGCCTTCGGTGAGTTGTAATCTTTTTGCTGATAAGGGATGTTGCCTCCGTGTGGATGGCCGCTGACTGACTGATCAGGGTGGTGATCGCTGAAGGTTTGGGTGCTGTGACACTTTCTTAAAATAAGACCACAATGAAGTCTGCTGCATCAGTGGCCTCTTTCATGAAAAATTTCTCTTTAGCATGCAATGCTATTTGATAGCAATTTACCCACAGTAGACTTCTTTCAAAATTGGAGTCATTCCTCTCAAACCCTGCTGCTGCTTTATCAACTAAGTTTATGTAATATTCTAAATTCTTTGTTATTATTTCAACAATTGTCACAGCATCTTCACCAAGAATAGATTCCATCTCGAGAAACCACTTTCTTTGCTCATCTATAAGAAGCAACTCCTCATCCATTAAAGTTTTATCATGAGATCACAGCAATTCAGTCACATAATTCAGGCTTCACTTATAATTCTATTTCTTTTTTTCCTGTTTCTACCACATCTAAATTTCCTTCCTCTACTGAAGTCTTAAAGCCCTCAAAGTCATCCATGAGGGTTGGAATCAACCTCTTTCAAACTTCTGTTAATGGTGATATTTTGACCTCTTCCCATGAATGTTCTTAATGGCATCTAGAATGGTGAATTCTTTCTGGAGTTTTTCGATTTATTTTGCCCAGATCCATCAGAGGAATCATGATCTATGGCAGCTATAGCCTTATGAAATATATTTCTTAGATACCAAGACTTGAAAGTTGTAATTACTCCTCAATCCATGGGGTGCAGAATGAGTGTTGTGTTAGCAGGCATGAGAACAATCTCAGTCTCACTGCACATCTCCATCAGAGCTCTTGACTGACCAGGTGCATTGTCAGTGAGCAGTAGTATTTTGAAAGGAGTCTTTTCTTCTGAGCGGTAGAGCTCAACAGTGGGCTTAAAATATTTAGTAAACCATGTTGTAAACAGATGATCTGTTTTTCAGGCTTTGCTGTTCCCTTTATAGAGCACAGGTGGAGTAGATTTTGCATAGTTCTTAAGGGCTCCAGGATTTTCAGAGCGGCAAATGAGCATTGCCTTCGACTTCAAGCCACCAGCTGTATTAGCCAAGCGAGTCAGCTTGTTCTTTGAAGCTTTGAAGTGAGGAAGGCATTGGCTTCTCTCTAGCTTTAAAAGTCCTAGATGGCATCATCTTCCAATATAAGGCTGTTTCACCTACATTGAAACTCTGTTGTTCAGTGTAGTCACCTTCATTAACTATCTTAGCTGGACCTTTTGCGTAATTTGCTGTAGCTTCTACATCAGCACTTGCTGCTTCGCCTTGCATTTTATGTTATGGAAACAGCTTCTTTCTTTAAACCTCAGGAAGCAACCTCCGTCAACTCTTTTTTTTTTCTTCTTTAGCTTCCTTACCTCTCTCAGCCTTCATAGAAGTGAAGAGACCTAGGGCCTTGTTTGGCTTAAGAGAATGTGGTTTGATCTTCTATCCAGACCACTAAACCTTTCTCCCTATCAGCGATAAGGCTGCTTCACTTTCTTATCATTTGTGTATTCACTGGAGTAGCACTTCTAATTTCCTCCAGGAACTATTCCTTTGCATTCACAACTCAGCTAACTGTTTGCCACAAGAGGCCTAGCTTTTGGCCTACCTTGACTTTCCATATGCCTTCCTCACTAAGCTTAATTATTTCTAGCTTTTGATTTAAAGTGACAGATGTATGACTCTTCCCTTCACTTGAATGCTTAGAGGCCATCGTAGGGTTATTCATTGGCCTAATTTCAATATTGTTGTGTCTCAGGGAATAGGGAGGCTGGAACGACGGAGAGAGATGCGACAATGGCTGGTTGTCAGAGCAGTCAGAACACACATGACATTTGCGGATTAATTTCTCCGTCTCATGTGGGCAAGGTTTGTGCACCCCAATACAATTACAATAGTAATATCGAAGGTCACTGATCACAGATCACATAAGATAATAATGAAAAAGTTTGAAATATTGCAAGAATTATCCAAATGTGACACAGAGACATGAAGTGAGCAACTGCTGTTGGAAAAATGGCACCGATAGACTTGCTCAATGCAAAGTTGCCACAACCCTTCAATTTGTAAAAAGCACAGTATCTGTGAAGCACAATAAAACGAGGTGTGCCTGTTATGAACAAGATATGGACCAGCTCATCAGGATGGGTCCCAGAGCGAAGATGACATACAGCCACCCCGCAATGGATATGTGAACAAGAAATCTTTACGGTTGTAAGCCACTGAGGATTTGGAGGTGTTTGCTTTCGCTAACTTAGCTGGCTTATAGAAGCAGTGATTTATCTGACTGGTGATTTGGGAGGAAGAACTGGACATGGCTCGGCTCAGCTTCTTCCTTGCTCTCCTTACATCTGCTGAACTCTGGTGAGCTTTCTGCCATGCAGAAAGGGGCCTATCCCTGTTGGGGGCCCTGCAGTTTTCCAGTTATGCTAGTGGCTTGGTGGTCGAGTTTGTCTGATTCAAGAGTGGAGGCTCATAGCACATCCATTTGGCTGCACACTCAAACCTAGTGTTTATTAGTAATAAACTAAACATGTTGATTTCCTCTCTCTGTCTCTCGGGTCTGTCTCTAAATTGGTTCCTGACTTGATAGGGAAGAGAGATGCTATTTATTGAGCCCTTTAAAGCCCCAGAAGTCTTTCTGCTTGATTCCCAGTCTTAGAGATAGAGTGGCTTTTTCCAGCGTATTGGCTTCTGCCTGCCTCTCATTGTGGCATTTTCCATGCTCAGCTTCATTTTGTATGTTATATCAATAATAAATAGGAATTGTAACCTTACTGTTGTATGTTTGTGAACATGTAGAGGGCAAACTTACTGAGGGTTCTGGCTGATAAGCACCGTTTTAAGTCACAGAAGTGAGAATGGGCATCGGTACATGCCTCCTGGAAAATTATTTCCACCTTGCATTCTCATTATTCCCTTCTTTCATTTTTCTTTTTTCTTCTCTTTTCTTTATCTCTCCTTTATTCTTTCCCATAAAACTTAAAATAATAAATGTCCTGCATTTAACCAGAGTCGATAGGTTAATGGATTTTTCATTCTGTCAGTCATTTCTTATTAAGCATCTCAATATGCCAGATTAGGCCAGGCTGGTTGAAAGAAGGGATTTGATATATCATTTTTGTTTTCTACCCATCACTCTCCTTCAATATCAAGCTTTGACTATTGCCCAAAGATTATACTTAGTGTTTTCTTAGAATTTGTGCACCTTCAATTTTATGCACCTTCAGTTTCATAGATTTTAATCAAAGCGGTCAAACTTCCGATTCTTAATCTCTGATCTTTTGTGCATTGATTATGAGGTAGAACAATATTTAGGTATTTTATTAGTCAGAGGAAGTAATATGAACTGCTGTAAAATACACACACACAAACCTTAACCTCAGTGGCTTAACACAATTAACTTTCATTTCCTGCTCACATCACCGTCTGTTGCCGGTGAGGCAGCTTCTTAGGTGGCTTCTTGGGCAGCTCTCCTCCAACTGATGACTCAGGCATTCAGGCTCTTTTCCTCTTGCGATGTTGCTGTATTTAGCTCATGGTCTCCGCAGCTGCTGTGGTTGAGAAAGAAAGAGCTAGAGGATTGTCAGGGATGTTTGCAGGGGCCCGGCCTATAAGTTGGCCTTTATCACTTTGCCCATATTCCATTGACCTGAATGTTGTCACACGTCCCTGTCCTAACTGAAAAGGAGGCTGAGAACTGTCTCCCTGTGTTTGCAGGAGGAGGAAACGGTACAGAGATCGTCTTTGCCACAGAAATATGAACATGTTCTTTCTTCCCTGTCTCCCAGGTATCTTCCACTATTCACACCCTCCCTTCCTTTCAAGATGAAAGCTGTTGCAGTAGAATTGCAAAGAGAAAGAACAGTGAGACTGAGCTTTTGAATTTCCAAATAGACTTTGAAATGTACGGCCTGAGAAGAAAGTCTCTGTGTTCTGAAAGCGTGGTCTTTTTAACTCCCAAAGTCTAAACGCTGCATGACTCTGGCCATAAAATCCTTGCCCTACAAAATTTAGAGGTTTTTTTTGTCAGAATCAGAACCAGTCAGGCCAGTCTTGTGCCTCCCACCTAGAAGAGGCAAATGTTGCAAGGGCTGATTAGAGAGAGGCAGCTGTGAAGAGAGCTAGAGCCTCGTGGGGAGCTCTGGAGGACCCCTGCCTCCTGGCTCTTCCTAAATGGAGCCTGGGGAGACAGAGGGAGAAACAGAGCTCCAGGCTGGTGTGGCATCTGGAAGGAGAGGAGATCTGCCCCTCCTCTCCCATCGGAGGTCCTGGAGGGGGCACATTTGCAGTGTTCCCCTCCAGTAAGGGTATGAGGAGTTAGGGTCACCTCCTGGGTGTGTCCACACAGCAGGGGCCAGAGACGGCTGAGCAGTGTGGGAGCAGCCAGGGTTTTCTCATGCCCTTGAAAGAGGTGTGAAACCTGTAAGACAGAGCCTTTCCCAGAGAGGCCCTGGGCAGGCTGCACTCGGGGTAGATGGAGGACTGAAGAGCAGATAAGACAGCTCAGTGGAGACCTGTCGGGATCAATATGACAGCCAGACCAGGGCTCAGAGAGAGACACCTGAGCAGGTGCCAGCAGGGACACTAAAGACCCAGTGCCTTGATAAAACAAAGATCCAGGAACTTATGCCCCAGATGGAATGCAGGATCAAGATAGTTAAATTCCATTTAAGAAACCAAGAAGTTAAACTTGTTTTGTTTCGTCTTCCTTAGGAGATTTGTAGCTACCCAAACTAAAACACCCTAAAAAGTCCACAAATCATGGTGAGGCATGAAAGGGGCTGTGGACTTGAAGTAGAGGGATGGAGTTTTTTTTTGTCACCATTCTGTGTGACCTTGAGCCTGTCATTTCACCTCTCTGGAGGTCAGCTTCTCATTTGTGAAATGAGATGCAACAGTACCTGCTTCGTGGATGTGTTGTGAGGATTAAATACAAAAAAAATAAAAAGCACTTAGTTTAGGGGCTGGGTGAATATCTGAAC
>NW_006437736.1:714398-719400 GCF_000325575.1 Pteropus alecto
TGCTGAGGTCATTTTTAATTTCAAAACACCATAATTCTTTGCGGAAAAGATGGATACACTAGCTAATGTATACTGGCGCCTGGAAAATAAAATAAAATACCTTCCCCCACTCTGTAAGGAAGCAATAAAAACCTAGGAGGAGGCACAAAACAGACAATGAAAACCCGACTTGAGAGCAGGGTGGGGGTAGGGGGCAGGGTGAGGGCGGCAACTGCACTAAATGAAAAACAACAACTCAATACCCTGCTATCATCCTTCATCAAACTACAGAAATAGAAACCAGACAAACACATTATGTGAAGGGCAAAAGGGTTGGCAAGGTTCTCGCCCATAGGAAAAACCCAGGTTCAATAATGCCATGAGCAGAGGGAGTTAGGGAAGTGAGGTCAAATCAATAGTGGGGTTTGTGTTGAAAAGGCGGGTTTTATAGTCCTAATGAGGCTTAAAACACCACACATGTTCCTCTTTTGCTAAACTCACTTTCTCATTAGGCTCTGTATCTGCTACGGATCAGCCAGCCACATGGCAGGAGTCACTTCCACTTCCTCTGGCCAATGAATTATCAGGGGTATTCTTTGTCTTTCTTTTTTTTGGGAAAAGAAAGCTCTTGACTAGAAATGCTGTCTTCTATTTATATCTACTCCTTTCTCTGATTAGAGGGATGATAAATTTGGGGGAAGGCCCCACCAGGCCCAGAGTGCTCTGTCTTCATTTAGAAGAGTACATGGTTAAGACAGCATTCCAAGATCATCTCCTCTGCTCTGGGTCTTTATCTCTTGTTCCAGGGGGAGTATGAGGTCTAGGGCTGTGTTTTCGAATATTTTTAGGATTGTTGGAATAGCCACATATGTTAAGCTCGGTGCTTGGTGCTAGGGACGCAAAACTCAAGTAAGGGGTTAATTAAGAAAGTGCTCATGTTCTCAAAGAGCTTATAAATACGGAGATTTACACCACCAGGTTGTCTGATGGCTGTCGATAACCAGCATACTGAGTTGATAATAAATGGTGTTTGAATAGATCTTTTTAAAGATTTATTGTCTCCTATAGGCCCATGGTAGCCCTGTGGCTAGGTGCTCTGGCATCCACTTACCTCTCTCATTCAGGCTTAGTTTGAGGACCACAGCTGATCCTTACTCCAGTCTTGTTTCTCTGACCCCGTGCTGTATCCCATTGGAATTTTCTCCTGGTGAACAGTGCTGAACTCCTCCTAAGCCCTGTAGACCCAATGGATTTGCTCAGTGTTTAGCAGACACCATATCCTGGGAAACTGCTTCTCATTTTTAAAGACCCAGATCAAACATAACATTCTCAGTGAAGCTTGTCCTGTTTTCCTCAAGCAGGGGGAGTGACATCTTCATGTATGCTCCTATAGCTTTTGGCACATATAATAATCATATTAATAAGAATAATAGTAGTAATAATGGTAGTGAAAAGGTCTGAGTTACCATTATTGAGTGTGTCTATGAGCCAGGTGTTATGCTAAGTGCTTTACATGCATTATTTAACGTTCAAAAGAACCCCAGGGGAGATACTATTATTATCCTTGGTTTATAGATTGTATCAACAGCTGAGTTAGGCTGCATGTAGAAACCTGTCCACAGTGGCTTACCCAAATTGGAACTTATTTTGCTCAAATAACAATAAATTAGAGGTAGAGAGGCTGGGGCTGGTATGGTGGCTCCGAAATATCATTCTTAGCATGTAGCTTTGTTACTGTGGAGACAAGATGTGTGCTGTTTTTCCAATCTGTGTTCCAGGCAGGAGAAAGGGCAAAGGGCAAAGGGCAAAGAATGAGGGCAAAGAGCTTTTCTTTTTGTGGTTTTGTCTTATCAGGAGGTGATGCTACCCCCTTCCTACTTCTAGCTGGCCAGAACTGTGTTATGTGGCTACCCTTAACTGTCAGGGAGCTTGAGATTTTTATATACTTTTTTTCTCTTTTTAAAGCTGGGAAGATTTCTGCCCTGAACAAAAGTGGGGTTCTGCTAGTAAAGAATAAGAAGAGAATGTGTATTGGGTTGGAAACTACCAGGGCTTGTCACACAAATGAAGAAACTGGGCCTAAGAGATGTTAAGGATCTTGCACAAGGTCAAATATATGGCCAAGTCAGGCTCAAACCCATGTTTGATACCAGAGTCCATGTTTGGGACCACTACGAGGGATGATCTCCTTGTCATGAAGCATTGTAATTGTCTTTTTATTAGTTTATCCTTTCTTCCCTAGACTGTGAGCTCCTTGGTACCAGGAATCGATTTTGTTCTTCTTGGTATCCCAGACTCTTGCCCATAGTTTGTCAAATGGATAAATGAATAAATGTCGGGACTTCAATAGTTTCTGCAGCTAAAAGTTCTTTCTAGGAAAATATTCTTTAATTGCCTATTTCTCTATAATATTTTATAACCACCTGTTCTCAAAGAGGTGGGTGCAGATGTATGTGAAAGAAATGATCCTGGTGTTTGTACTACTATGGGCACATTTGGCCCCTTCTATTTATAGGCTTCTATTTTCTCTCTCCCTAAATGCTTAATGTTTGTTTACAGGGCAGGGTTCAATTTCTCTTTGTTCTGCCTGGTCATTCAAACATTCCTATACCACACTGCTCTATTTTTTAGGGACATGCGTGCTACTTGAATAACAATAATTTGAGTCACAAGCAGCCCCCATCCTAAATCTCATTTCTTGCTGGGTCATGGAATTATTTAGATTTCAAGGAAGGTAGAGAGGGGAGACAAATTCTTCAGATGGCAGTTCAGTAAGTAAAATTTTCAGAAAATCAATGATGTCCCTAGGTGAAAAAAAAAAAAAAGTCATTGTTGTTTTATAGGCCACCAGGAAACATCCTGATTTTTCTTCAAAGCCATAATGCTCATGCCCAGTTGCACAGGATTAAGCACCATCTGCTATGGGGTACTGCCACCTGGAGACCCCAGACTTAGGTCGGGACTGTCTATTCAGCTCATTAACAAGCTTGCAGGAACTTTGACTTCCAACTTGATGGCCCAGATAGTGTTAGCAGATGCCTGGACTTCTCTTTCCAGCCCCTAACCAGTAGTTTACTGTCACTAAACAAATTGGATGATAAATATTTACCACTTATTAAGCGCTATATGTTAAGCGCTGTGCTCAGTGCTTTGTCTCCTTTAATCCTTAGAACATTGTGACTATTATTGTCATGTACAAACAAGGAATATGAGGCTTAGTGAACATAAATGACTTTACGCAACATAATGGTTCCACTAAGGGGTGACTTGGGGAGATTTGTCTGCCCATCTTAATCTCTAGCAGTCCCTCCCCCCGACCTCCACTACTTTATGTAATTTATTTTTTAAAAATTTATTAGATAGTTAAATTAACTTAGAGAAATTTTTTTTAAATTTTAATTTTTCAATTAGAGTTGACATTTGATATTATTTTATATTTATTTCAGGTGTACAGCATAGTGCTTAGATATTTATATAATTTATGAAGTGACTCCCTCAATTAGTCTAGTACTTTATGTAATTTAAAAAACCCAATAATAGTGATAATGATATCCTTTGATCTTGACAAGGAACATCTTTTCTCACTCTCATTTAAAATGTGAATAAAATGATAATGGTAAAAATAATAATAGCTAACATTTATTGAGTGTTACCATAGGCCAATCTGTTCAAAGTTCTTACTGTGTGATAACTCATTGAATCTTTACAATAATCCTTTTAATAATCCTCACAATATTCTAATTTTCAGATGAAGAAATAGAGACATAAAAAGGCTAAGTAGCTTTCACAAGGCATCATAACTTGTAAGTGGCAGAGCTAAAACTTGGCTATTTTTATTGCTCTATGACACGGCCTAGGTAAAAACAATGTTCATGCTATGAAAACTCAGCTTCAAGACAAGTCCTTCAGTCCTCCCAACCAGTTGGCAGGCCCTAAATCTCTTCTACATAGAAATTCTTAAGTGGTCACTGGTCCACCATCACATGGGCAACAGGTGGTAAAGCCTGGACTCAAACCTGGGTTGGTATGACTCCAAAGCAAGGATCTTTACCATTGTACTGTTCTAGCCCTAGTCAGGTTAAACCTAAGTTCAAAGGACAAATCATAGACCCATTTGGAAATGACCTTATAAATCATCTAATTCATGGGCAGTGAACACACAATGTAATATACAGATGATGTGTTATTGAATTTACATTTGAAACCTATATAATTTTATTAACTGTTACTCTAATAAATTTAATAATAATGAAAAAAGAAATCCTGTAATTCGGGTTTCTCAGTCTCAGCACTATTGACATTTTGGGCTGGATAACTGTTCTGAGGACTGTCCTATTAATCACAGGATGGTGAACAACATCCCTGGCCTCTACTCACCAGATGCCAGCAGCACCCCCTCAGTTGTAAGGATCCAAAATGTCTCCAGATGTTGACAAATGTCCTGGGGGTCAGAGGAAGGGACAAAATTGCCCCTTGTTGCGAACCACTGATCTAAACCATCTCCTCATTTTACAGGCGATGGAGCAGGGGTCCAAAGTAACCTGTTTAAACTAGTTAGTAGAATCCAGGTCGTTCATGCAACATAATTGTATCTCTACAATGTACACGATGCCCTCTTGGTCCTTATAGTCTGGTAGGAGAAAGAGCTATTGAACAGATATCTCTAATTGCACAAAGTTGATAAACAATGTGTTACACTGGCAGCAAGGTGTAGAGATAGAGACTATGATATGGTGATCTGAGATCTGGATCTGCCACTTTTTATCTGCAGGGCTTAACCGAGATCCACGTCCATCAATAATATAATGGAGTTCTTGATATCTGCCTATACCATCAGCTTCCAAACGGGTATGTGAACGTACTGTGCAAACTGTAAAACTCTTAAAAACATCAGCCATTACGAAGATGATCAAGAAGGTGATAATAAAATTATTATGATTAGAGTAAAAGCTTTTAGACTTGGGGAAAGCCATGAGGTGGTGACTTCATTCCTGGACCTTCCAACTCGAGAGGCTCATTCTTT
>NW_006437736.1:720493-728844 GCF_000325575.1 Pteropus alecto
GGCCGGGCGGGCGGCCCGGGGCTCCCGGGGCTTTGAGGTGGGAGGGCGTCAGGGATGTGGGCTTGGAAGTGGGAGGGGGCCGGTCGGGGCCTGGTTGGAAGGTGGGGCGAGCCCCGGCTTGGAGGCGAAGGGTGCCGAAGGATCGTGGTGTGTCCACGAGGATCCTGATTCTCGAGGGAAGGGCGGGGAGACACAACTCATGGATAGGTTTTAGGGGGGAAAATCGACATGGTGGAGATGGATTCCATTTCTTCAAACCCTTTCTTAGTTCCTTGGGGTGCAGTGGCAGCCGAGAGATCCTGGGTCTGCTGCTCAGAGAGTCTCTGGACTGAGTCGATGACGAGGGGACAGTGGTGGGAACCTCCCAAGAAGGAGTACCTTTTGGCAGCCTTGGACACACAGTGGGATGGGGAAGGGGAGTGGCATATAAAGGAGAGGAATGAAAAGCGAGAAAACTCCTCGAGAGCCCAAAGGGGATGTGGCTTAGATTGTGGGTTAAATCAGATACACGAGGAGTGAGAGAAGTATAAGGGGTTTGGTAGTGGTGTGGGGACACCATGGTGCTCAGCCACATTAAGTTTGAGGAGTATGCTGCAGGGTATGAAGAGAGACACACAGGACATGTCCCTCCTGTACTTTGTCAGTTGCATCTTACATAGCTAGGGTCTCGACTAGCTCTTTAAGGTCCTGGGATATGCAAGAAAATTTATAGGGCTATTAGAAGACTGGGTTCTGAGTTGTGGACTCAAGGATAAGTAAGCTGGTTGATTTGGGTAGGGAAGGGTAAATGTAGTGATGATGTCAGTTGACTTTGTAATTTGAGGAAGAACGTGAAACCTTAACAGGTTTTAGGATTTGGTCTCTGTTCAGAAAATACTTGCTATGAAATGGTGGGGGGTGGGGCTCACCTACTAGCAATTGTTTAGACATCTGCCTAATTCTCTCAGAATCGTGCAATGTTAGAAAGGACCAGAGGCTTCATCTTTTCCACAGGTTCTTAACCTGGATAGACTTGGAAGATTCTTATGCAGAATAGTTTACCTGCAACTGCACTTTTTGGTGGGGGAAACTCGGCACTTTTCTTTCTTTCACTCTCTCTTTTTTTTTAGAGTGGATTCAAGTCCCCAAATGTTTTAACTACCTCATTTTATAGATGAGGACTCCGACGTCAAGAGAAGACTAGTGACTTGCCTAAGGCCACCCAGATAGCTGGTAATAAAACTAGAACTGGAAGCCTAGTCTTCTAATTCCTATTCCTGTGCTCTCTCCATTACACCACTCTTGGAAATCTCTGCAGTGCTAAAAGACTTCCTGTGCCCTGCTCCTGCTTTTCAAGGCTCTGCCTGACTTCCTGTGTTGGAGACGGAGCTGTATTTAAGCCTGGCATGTTTGCTGTGTGCTTCTTGGTCTTCTTTGCAGAGGCCACTTTGTTACTTCTGTTGAATTGGATAAAGTGATCCTCTTGGTGTTTATTTTTGAATTCTTTTGTTTTGTTTGCCTGCTTCTGTTCTCCATTAGAACTCTGTAAGGCAGAGCGTTTGTGAGAAAAGTGCAGGGCCATGGAGAAAACAGAGGAGTATGGGGAAACTTCAGGTGAGGTGGGTTAATATTGGATGATAACCCACCTCACCTGAAGCATGTTCTGCTTGGAGTGTGCATATATCTGTGTATGTCTGTGTTCATTGTTTCTGTCAGTCATAGTTAACAGTACGACTCCTTCCCCTTCTTTTTTCTCCTGGGGCCCATTATTTGCTGGTTGCCTTCAAATTGGCTAAGGACAGTAATATTTGGAAGTAGACGGTGTATAGGGACTTTGCTGTATGCAGAGGAAGGAGTGGATTAGGTCCTTTGGGTACAAATGGACAACTTAGAACTATCCCACAGAGAATCTTTTTTTCACTCTGTGTGTTTGTGGATCTTTATTTATTTTTCACTTTATGCATTCTCATTGTAGTTCCAGAACACCATGCCACACAGGTATTCATATCATCCTTTTTAGTCCCTTGCCTTAAATTAGCCATATGGCTCTGGGAAAATCCCTTCTTTTCTGGCGTCTGTTTCCTTAGTTTGTACAAGATGATTTCTAAGTTACCTTCTAAAAAATATGTCAAATTCCCTGACATTGAGGTACTTGGTGCTTACAATCTAGGTGGGAGGACAAAATGAATGAAAAATTAAATAAGTGTGTGTGTATAAATACATATATTTACATATATGATTTTTTTTGTAAGTTCACAGGAAAGACCACAGAGTAGATGCATGTCAAAAGGCATTGCATAATTTAGAGCCAGAGTGTGCAGAGGATTTGTGCCACTGGATCCAGAAGATGGAGATAGTCATTTTTGCTGAAATGGTCAAGAAAGGCTTGATGGGGAGGTTAAAATTTGAGGTATAATTGGGAGTAAAGGAGAAATAATGTTCATGAAAAGGTAAAATTTAAGCCTAGGTGACCTACACTTCTCAGATGTTCTTGTATCATTCTGAGAATAATTACAGAACATTTAATATTCATTTTACTAATGTTTATTGAGCAGCTGCTATGTGCCAGGCCCTGTTTTAGACCCTAGGAGATACGGTAGTGAACAAAACAAAGACCCTGGCCTCATGGAACTTATATCCTAATTGAAAGAGACAGACAGTAAAGAAACCAACAGCTATTTTTAGGTGGTGGTAAGTGCTAATATAAAATAAAAGTAAAGCAGATAAAGGGATAGAGCGTGATGAAGAACATGGTCAGGGAAGGCCTCTCTGATAGGTGACCTTTGAATGAAGTGAAGGAAGGGCCATTTAGATAGTGCAGCAGTATTAAGAGATGATATCAGGTGTAGATATGCGTATAGCCGAATGTAAATATACATGTTAAAAATCTTAGTTTAGCAGAACTTTTTGGTATACAAGTTTGTCTTAAAGCATGTGTTTATTTTTTTCTTACAACTCAAATGGAGTTTTTCTGAGGCCACAGCTCCTTCCGAGAAGCCTTCCCTGACAGTTTGGTTCACACCAGTCAGACCCTCTACCTCCTTTATATCAGTGCTGAATTGTGCATCACATGTATCGTCCTTTAATTGTTTTATTATTTTTGTTTCCCTAGTGAGACTCTGAGCTTTTAGAAGACAGGACTGTATTTTCTTCGTATTTATTCTTAACAATACCTAATGGTTTGGGGTACATAGTAAGTGTTCAATGGCTGTTAAGTTGAAGTTGAAATTTACTTTTTTTACATATGATTAACGGATAGAAAAAAAATCATGAAATTCAGATGCGAGAGACCTTCATGAAATTCTTCAATCTTTTGAGTGTCAAAGGTTTACCCCTTTTCTACAGGAGAAAGTAATTTACTGGGGTTAGGCTGCTTATGAAGTGGAGCTGCACCTCTAAGCCACAGAGTCCAAAGTGAACTCTGGTGAGTTGCAGCCCCTAAGCTTTTGGAGTAAAGCATGACTTCTCAAAGAGTCTGGTACTTACTGTTAAAATCCTTAGGCTAACAAGGAACCCTAAGGGAAAGGAAGGGTTAGTCCTTTTAAGGGCAGGATCCAGAAGCTTTATGTGCATGGAAGAGGAGTCAGCATAACCCTGGAAATAGTACAGAAATAGATAACCCTGAATCACGGAGTAGGAGAGACAAATTCAACTTGAAAACTGGAGTATGGTTTGAGAAATGTTAAAGAAGGTACTTGGCAGTATTGTCCTCTAACCTGGTAGAAGTTTAAATGAGGCACATGTATAGATGTTAGAGGTTCATTTCACTTTGCAAGTCTGATATGTATGAAAATTGGTCTTTCTGAAACATACTTGGGAGTGAATTCTTTTGGTCAGCCTTTCTAGTGAATTAAACAATTTAACAAAAATTCAATTTTTGTGCAGTTTTCCAGGAACTTAGCTGCTGTGTAAGCAAAGGTGCACCTTAATTATTATTTATAGCTTTCAGCAAACTTTACGACAGTGAAATGTTGCTCTGTGATTACTATATGGCTAACACTGTCGGAGCGGTAAATATTGCAGATGCAGAAACTGAGGCACGGTCACATAAAAATTACTAATTTTTTTTAAGCCTTACAAGGAAGACTACGAGTATAAAACTGGGAATGTCTTTGAGAAGGAGAAATTTCAGATCTGAATTCAAAGTAGAATTATTCTTCAGGGCAATTAAAGAAATTAGCCTGAGTTAAATTTGTCTCCCAGCTCCCTCTCCCATTTTCTAGCCACCTTGTCATTTTTTTCTCTATCACACTGACATGTGAACACAACAGAAGCTAACTAGAGATTTAACTTTGATATAAAGCAGACTGGTGCAGACAAGCCTCGAGATTACAGGGCTGGAGAAGGAAATTCACTGTACTACTTAGTGTAAACAAGATGTTGCTAGTGAATTACTTGTTTGATATCTTTCAGGCCTTCAGTTTGATGTCAGACTTTAATTGTAGAAACAATAAAGAGTCATTTTAGTGAGGAGACATGTTTGAATTTTTGTCGATATGCATTTATAAAGCATAGTGAATGTCGTTATTCTGGGGCAGATGTACACTTCCTTCAAAGATAGAGAAGAGCATCGAGATGATGGAAAGGAAATGGCAATAATTGGAGCATGAGCAAACAGATGGATTGAGGGATGGCGAGTGCATTTGGTGTTTTAGGTGGCCCCTAGGAGTATTGGGTTTCTTATTCTTCTACCCTACAGCCCAAATACAAGCAGGCAGCTTACATGGCTAAGGTTTCATTATCTAATCCATCACAGATCAGCTTCAATAAGCCCATTGGCTGGTGCTGATCTAGTTAGGAGGGTAATGCAAAGCTGCTTGAGCCAGGATTGGGGCAAATCGGATCAGAACTGCCAAGTGAATCCTGGACCTATTTCTGTAATTTGGGTGGGGAAAGTAGTTTGAGGGTGGGAGGGAGAGAGGGAGAGGGGCGGAGAAGAGAGAGCAAGCGAGCAATCAGCTACATATTTTTCCCCAAATGTCTTAGGGACTCTGAGGGGAAAGTGTATGGAGGGTTTAGTGTATTTCTTTGGAGTATAGACAAGTTGCTTTATTTGAGTATGAACATTTTTTGGTCACTAATGCTCAAGAACGACCTTTTTTAGTAGCATTTGGAGATTCCAGTTGTGATCAGTCAATTATGACATCTCTGAGTGATCCCTTAATTTGAGACGATTTGGATCTCCTCTCAGTTTTTAAAGGGGAGGTATTGTTGTTATTACTATTTTTTACCAACCTTAGTGTGTAATTGTATTCGTTACCCATATATTTTTGAAGTTTGGTATAGTGAAAGAAACACTATTGCAGATTTTTCATATTTGGTTTGAATCTTGGCTCCTCCACTTACCAACTGAATGACCTTTGGCAAAATATTTAACATCTGAACAACTGTTTACACATCTGTGAACTAAGAGAGTTAATACATACTCTAATGAGTTTGCTACGATGAGTGACTGAGATTATTTAAAGTGCCTGTCTTGGAACCCAGCAGTAAATCTCAATTTCTTGCCTCCCTTATAACCTGCTGTACAGCACTGAGTGAGTTCCTGCTTACTGCTTGATTAGCATGGAGTGGTTAACGCACTTCCGATTGATTAAGTGCCACAGTTGGGAACTATTAGAGATGAGCAGTGTGTTAAACTGGGAAACCTAATTGCTTGTCATCTTGGTGGAGGAAGAAAATGGATCTGGTCATTGTGATCTCTCTAGAGGAAGAGGAGACATTTACTTCTCTGCTAAGGACTGAAAGGAGTACTGAAGTGTCATGGTGCCTGGCTGAGGCATGTGGACATTTCTTGGAACCTGTGGGATCTCTACTGGGAGTGTGGGCGACAGATGCACTGGCTGTTTTGGTGGTATGTTGATGCAGAAGCAGTGAAATTGTCATTTGTTTCAAATTTTAAAAGGTTTGTTGCATCAATTGGCAACTTTTTGTTCTCATTTTGGTTTGTAGAAATTCAGCTGGGATGCCTTTGTCTCTTTCCAGTCTCTTTAAACCCACTCTCCAGACTACTAACAGCCATCTATCTAAAAGAGCTTAAAATCATTTGATAGCTAGTCTTTCACTTCAAGATAAAGTCCATCCTCTCTTGGTGTTCCAGGTCCTTTTGGTCTGACCTCTTTCTGCCTGCCTTTTTAGCCTCATCTCTTTCTACACTCCACCTCCAAGTTCAGGGGCTTAGTTTCCTGAGCACACCGCCACCCTGGCCAATTCATCTCTCTTGTTTCCATTCAGCCTGACTTTGCTGCCTCATATCTCCTGTAAGGCTCAGTCTTCAAGATTCAGTTGGGATATTGATTCCTCCTGGATGCCTTTTGTGTCTGCTCCTATCCCTCTCATATTCTTTCTGGTTTCCAAAACCTAATGCTTATAGCTCTGTTTTAGGACTTTTTAGATTAACATTTGTTCACGTGTCTGCCCTTCCACTCCTACTCAGACTGTGAGGTCAGGGGATCCTTTGGGGTCCGTAGGATTTAGCACTGTGCCTGGGGCTATGGTTCTTGTTGAATTGAACTTTGTCTTCCAGTTCCTCAGCTGAGTCCTGCAGATGGCTTTAATTATTTCTCCACATTTTCCCTGGGGGGTCTGGCCCTTGGTCTGCTTTCCTGCTCAAATGGAGACTGGGTGTTTTGGGATTCGTGAATGGCACCTGATCTTTTCGTTGATATTGGGTTAAAGGTGAGAGAGGGGGTCTTTGAAAACAGAAGCTGGGGTGGAATTTAACTGCTGAATGTGCTGGGTGAGCATGGCAACCTGATGTTTGGTTTCCTGTGCTCAGATATTAATTGAGTGCACGTGTGTGTGTAAAAGTGCCTTTGTGATGGTGTGGTTAAGGAAAATAGAGGAACCACACAAGTAAGGGGCAATTTGAGCTAACTGGTTCCAGTTCATTGGAGCAGGCTGTTGATCTAGCTTCTACAGTGCTGCTGAGAGATTCTAGAGTGTTGCAGTTGGATGTATTACTGCTATTTGGGTCTAAGCCCATTTGATCAACTGTGGACCTTAACCTTTCCCTTTTCAACCAGCGAATTTCATAAGCTATTATAGCTTGTTTTTATGAATGCAGGAAAAGTACTAAATTGAGACACCTCACAAAATACATGCTATTTTTCAGAGTACTCATTGGATATGCTTGAAAATGAGAAAGCTTGACACATTTCTTTTAAATCTCAGCTTTAGAGATTCATAAAATTATTTTATAGGAATCATCTCTCATTGATAGGCCTTTGATCTCCTCACCTTCTGTATAACCCTTGTCTGTTCTCCAGCCTGGAGGCTTCTCTTGCTAGTTTAGTTGGGGCCTCTTTACAGGTGAGTGGGTATACTTTGTTGTGCCTCTGGCTTTTTGGATTCTAAATGAATAAAGCAGGTTCAGAGAAGGGAATGAGAGCGAGCCGCCAGTAATATCACTTCCTTCTGACGTGTCCTGCACAAACGTGGCATCTAGAAATTTCAGCTGAGGATTCAAGGCACAGGACACATGATAAATACCACTTATGAAATAGATGACAATTTTGAATTGCCAAATAATAATAGTTCAGTAACTACTTAAAAACCTATTTTCCCAAGGGTAGAAACCGAGCCTTTGAATTTTAGATTTCCACATGAGTGTGTTCAACCATAATACTTCGGTTTTTTAGGGACCAGACAATACCCTAGTATGTGGGATTTTTCCATGTAGAGGCTAGTCCCTTGGTTTCTCCTTTGCTGAGGAAAAGAGATTTTGCCCTGAGTATTGTATATTTTATTCCAAGCGTGTGGTTTTGAGGAGGCATACTGTTTATTTTCCTTTTTAGCCACATCGATTTTGTCAGATCCTAATTGGAAATATCACAGGCAAAGCATGATTTATCGAGAGGGATGGGTGGGGGTAGCTGTGGGACTCCGTCTGCTCTGGGGTTTGGGGTCGGGGCAGCAACTACACTGGTAGAACTAGAGGAACTACAGACGTGGTCTGGGGGCACTTCGGGGTGTGAATGTGGACTCCAGCTGCTGCTTGAGTTGGAACACTTGGAACAGAGGCTCATGGGAAATTCTTCCAATTGCTTTTTTTGAGCAGCTTTTTCCTCTGCAAATTGGCAGCTGTTTGGAGGAGGGGGGTGTTAATTGCTGTCAGCCAGGATGATTTCCAAAGCAGACCTATATGGATTTCATTTAGGGATTTATTTCATGGGTGTGTGGCTTGTTCTGAGTCAGGAGGACATTGGCTCCATTTTCCTGGAAGTTGGTGGGCTTCAGTGAGCCTGCTCTATTTATCTTGGGCTGTTAGGCAAGTAGAAAAGCAGCTGCATAGTTAGCCCTTGTTGCTTGGAACTTAGTTTCATAGGTCATCTTGTCTTGTGGATTTTTATACAGTCACATTTACAGCCTTA
>NW_006437736.1:728934-733637 GCF_000325575.1 Pteropus alecto
CAGTTCTTTACAAAAATTGTGAGGAGAGTAGGTAATAATTTCTGGTAGAAAGCAGGAATTGTTTAGCTCCTTCCCCCACTTTCTTACTCATCTCCCCCCACTTTCTTACTCATCTCCCCCCACCTTTCCACCCTCCATTTCTTTGCAAAAGAATCTGCAAATGAGGTTGCTTATCCTCTAATCAGACTAGCTTGTCCCCTAATCAGTCTGAATATGTATGTGGCTTTGACAGCTTTCACCTGCTATGTCTCTGTTTCTAGGGGATGGGTAGTAGGACTGTGTGATTTCAAAGCAAGAACTGGCAAAAATTGGAAGATGTTTTGTGGTGGCTCCCAGTACCCACAAAGCTTAACTCATTGGTTTGCACCTCATACAAGCTTCCAGGAACACTGTCCCTGTCAGTGGCTGGCACAATGGGTTTGAGTACTTTGTTGGAACTTCAGGAAGCCTCCACAATGGCTGCCTCTCACAGTGGGAGCTTTGGCAAAGCTTACAGGGAGTCAGTAGTGCTTGTTTTGAAAGTATGACTCTGGTCTTATCCCGTACATCTCTGTGAGAGAGGCAGAGGCAGACTTGTTTAAAGGATGGAGAATAGTGCTATACAGTTGTCACTGTGTGGTCCATTGCATATGTGTGTTCGTTATCCTCACATACCAGTTTTGCTGTGTGTTTTGTATGTTATATTCATAGTTTGACTCGTGACTTTTAATAAGCTGATTGGGCTAATTTTGATATCGTCCTGGACTTTGAAGTGATGCTGGACATATTTAAAAGGTCTGTATTGGGGCTTAGAGGTTAATATTTCTGTTGGCTACCTCGTCTCCATCCCCAGCTGCTGCTCATTATGCATTATAGACATGTCTTTTATCCCCCTACTTTCTGTTATAGGTCTTTTAGCTGCTTGTTGTCTTACTAAATTGGAGTTTTTGCTGCAACATTTTGGCTTTAAACTGGCTGTTTTTTTTACAGTGTCAGAGATCACTTGGTTAGCATTGGCATCTTAGGAAGCTTTTCAGAAACCATAAGTGATTTTTGTCAGTTGCATAAAAATGCTGTGATTAACAGATACCTATGTATCTGTGTATATGTGCAGGTCTCTTTTATGCTTACTTTGCATTTCTCTCTCCGAGCATAGTTTTTGGTGAGTGCTTCCCTGTAGGTTTTGCTTTTTAATCCTGGGAAACCAGTTTCAAGAAACCTACATATTTTTCTTGAACTTGGTAAAGGGATCATTTACCCTTTCTGGATTTTTGCTTCACTATGAATTATTTTTTGCAGTGTTAGTTTTAGGCAAATAGTAAATATTTGTTTGGTTTAGCAGTACCCTAGAGTTTGAAGAAACTTGAAAAATTTGACTGGTCAGCATCCTGTTTTAGGCAAGGAAATTGTCTAATTCAGGGTATCCAAACCTGTTTTCTATCTCTTGCTCTTTGGGAAATGATAATAGGTATCATTCTAGAAAGAAAACGTCAAATAACTGTGGAAATTAAAGTTAAAATTTTCTTAGCTGTTGCATTTTATTTTTCATAAGCAGATGTTGTGACTTTAAATTCATAAAAATGTATTTAGTGAAGTGTCTCCCTCTCATCCCTGTTCCCCGTCTGCTCTGTACCCCATTCACTGAACAAGTACCATTGTTGTTAGTTTCTTGTATTACTCCTCACCCTTCCTTTTTACACAAACAGTAGCGTATTCACCACATTCTCTGGGCACCTTGTTTTTTTCATTTACAATATCAGAGGTTAATTTTTTTAATGTAACAGGGTCTGTTAATGTTTTCATTAATGGTTTCTGTTCTTTTGTGTCATGTTTAGAAAAGCTTTTCCCGTTCCAAGATTATAAAAAATAGAATGGGCTTGCAGACAGACAGTTCTGAGTTGCATTCCCAGCTTTTCTACGTCATAGCTGTGTGATCTTGGTGAAGTTACTTAATCTTTCTAAGTCTCAGCTTCTTCCCTTGTAAAACATGTTATAGGATTGGTATAAGAATGGAAAGAGGTAGTATATGTATCATCCTTAGTTCAGGGCATGATACACAGTAGATGTTTAGTATATAATAACCGTTTTTTATTATTATTACCCAATCTTATATTCTTGTACCCCATTCCTTTTGAATTCCTTAAAGGCAGGAACAGTCTCTTAATCCTTGGCTCCTCCTACAGTGTCAGGTTTATATGATAGTAAGAACTCAGTAAATGCTGAGAAAAAAGTAACTCAACCTTTACGTAAATGTTTTTTAAAAATTAAATATTTTTTGTTGCTTTTTCTGTAATAACCGTCTCTGGATTTCAAGCGTGGTGACTAAAGTTGCATATAGTACTCAGTCATTAAATTATATTTTACAGTTTATAAAATGCTTTGACTCAGGTTTTTATTCCCTACAACAACCCTGAAAGATGGTGAAAATACACCGTTAGATGGTGATCATACACCTTTCTAGGACTGGTGACCAGGAAGTGACAAAGTTGATGCTTCTACCAGATCTTGTGGCTCTTTATCCAGTTCCTTTTCCTCTGAGCCTCATGCACCTCAGGCCAGAGGGTATGATTGTTGAGGAATGGAGTGAGTATGTGCTTTCTTACCTTTGCATACCAGCGTTGAAAACATTTTACCCATTACCTGAAAGCTGATTCATGTAGAACTTGAAGTCAACATTGAGCCCCAGTTTCCGTCTTTGATAATTTGGATTTAGCCAGTGTTCTGAATTGGGGTTTTGCTAAAATTTATCGTGTACTCGCATGTGCCAGGTATTGTATTAGGGATTTTACGTGTTTATTCCTCTTTCCTAGAGTTCACATTCCGGGGAATTTAAATGGGAGAATTGTATGTATGGTGGTTTGTTGTTGTTTTGTATCAAAATTATTCCATCTCTGATTTTATTATTGGTAAAATAATAGATCAGCAACAGATAAATCAACAGATTGATAATGGTGAGTAGTATGAAGTCATAGGAGCTGAAGGCAGCTAGAAGTTAATGTGGACCAGCTCTCTGCTTCAGTCAGGTAAAGTAGATGATATTCTCATTTTTATGGCTCAGAGAGAGTATGTGAGAGCAAGCAATAGAATGGCTTTAGGGCTAAATGAAATCTTTTATTTCTTAGTCTTTACTATTCTAGTGTGATTTCTCTGATAGTTTCTTGTAAGGAGTTTCTTCCTCTTTTGCATTGATTTTTAAAGCATATAAATATAATATGTTCACATGGTTAATGATTCAAAATATGCAAAAGATGGAAGAGTAAAAAGTCTCTGCTTTCTGCCAGCTACCTGATGTCTCTCCTTGAAGGTAACCAGTTTGGTTAATTATCTGAGTATCCTTCCAGAGATAGTACCTGCATAATATTTTTTCTACCTGCTTTTAAAAACTCAAATGGTAGTGTTAATACTCATACTGTTCTGCACTTAGCTTTGCTTCTTTCTGTATTTGGAGATCACTTTATATCAGTTTGTAGTTTTTTCCCTCTATTTGTTAGGTTTGTGGAATTAGAATTATTCTGTTCTGGTCTACTGAAATAACTAGATCTAAATGTCGTGGTAAGGATGACTCTGATTAGTACAGGAGCTCATAAAGTATGAATCTATGTTTTTTTTAGAATCCCTGACTGGCGATACCTTTTGAAGATGTTTGAGTAAATGATAGGCTTCTTTAGCTCTCTCCCTGCCCCAGTCGGCTGCTCTCGATCCTGTCTTGTTGCCTTTGTAGGGCCCATTTTGGGTCAGGTATCCTATTTGTCATTGAGTTAGTAATGATACTCAGGATCTGCTTTGGGTCATTGCACATAAACTCTAACTGCAGTGTGATTTTATTCAGCATGACATTTTTTATACTAGACGTATCCTAAATGCCCAGGTTTATCCTGATTGAATGTTAACTGCTGTCAGGAGACCGTTCAGTGAACCAAGTTCAGTGTTGAATTGTGAGAAAGGAAGGTTTACTTCCTAATAGGTGTTTGCATCTCAGCAGCCATAATTGTCGTTAGTTTCACATAGGTCCTATGTTTGTGGAAAGTGCCAGGATTGAGAGAATGCTTTTCATCCCTGGGATATTTCTGCCATCGAGACTTGATGGGAAGGAAATAGATACAGTTCAACAAATAGGGGATATTTTTCTTTTGTTTACTGGACAGTAGTGGATTCTTCTTTTTTTTTAAATTTTTTTTCAGTGGATTCTGATTCAGATATAGAACTAAGGATTTCAAGCTTAGGCTTGACGCTAGCTCAGTTACCTCTACAGACTTCTGCATTTAAGGATAGGAAGTAAAATTGTGCTTTTTAGAGTTGGCTTCTGCAATGGACCTTTGGCTCACAAGAATATTATAAGGAGATAGCATTCCAGCTATTTGGAGAATGAGGCCAGTGGGGATGTGTCTTGCACTCTAGATGATTGCTGACCTCCATTGTATGGTAATGATAATCTCACCATACAATCTTTATGGTCCCAAGGCCTACTGGATTTCTGTGGCCCTAAGCAGTGAATGGAAGCAGCAGGGCACCAGATGCTGTCTTGTTTCCCTTATTGCTTCTTACTTCACAATGGGTATAAGGTTTCCAGGCATTCGTGCAACCTGATAGCAGAAAGCGCCTGTCTTAAAAGTTAAGAGGTGAGTTGGCAGGTGGCTCAAATTACTGCATCTCCTGATAAGAGCCACTGATCCAGGCTGCTGGCTGCTGGGGGTGAGAGCTGTACTGCCAGCATCCTACCCAGC
>NW_006437736.1:733746-744334 GCF_000325575.1 Pteropus alecto
GTACCCAAGGCAGTTTGAGAGGTCTGGCCAATATCTCTAGAGATGCAGCACAATTTGAGAAGCATATCTTGTCTTAGAGGAGATGGGTCTTAGGAAATGGTAGCATATAGGAGCACAATAAGCATCAACATTGAAAATAAGAAGTGCAGACCCAAGAAATAGAAATGAGATTTAATTATTCCACCTCTTAAGCCAGTTGAACAATATATTAAGTCTGGTAGTGCTAGGCACAGTGATGACTAAGACTTGAATTTGCAGTGGGGAAATGGATGTGTATTCAGGAAATTTTAATACAATGTGATAACCGCTCTGATAGAGGTATACGCAGAGGATATGTCAAAGCCTAGTGCTTTGGTAAGGTACCCTCTGTGTACAGCTTTATCAGAGTTGTTATCACACTATGCTAAAATATTCGGTTAAGTGGACCCATTCTGGTGTCAGACTGCCTAGATTCAAATTCCGTCCCTCTACCTACTTAGCTTTGTGTCTTTTGGGCTAGTTACTTACCTCCTCAGTGCTTTCCTTTTTCATCTGTGAAAAGTGGGTAATAGTTTCTGTCTCACAAGGTTGTTGAGTGTTAAATGCATTAGTATGGTAACTGTGATGTGCCTGGAAGAGTGCCTGGTCCATGATAAGCGCTATGTAAGTGCTGTCTGTTATGGTGGTGGTTGTAGCAACAAGGAGGGGCACCAGCACCCGTGGCAAACACATGCCAGGCAGTGGCGGTGCAGTTAAGTATTTATGTATTCACAGAGAGATTTTTAGTATTAATATGCCAGGTAGTGTACAGAAGCAAATCAACAAAATGTTAACCAACTCCTCAATTGTGTATAGTACACGATGAGAGTCAGTTTTTTGGAAAGTTGCATAAAAAGAATTTCGATGTGAGAAGCTTCAGTTTCCCATGGCAGTTTCAGAGAAAGGAATGTTGCTGCTCCTTTGGGGGTTACATTAGAGACCCTTCAGTTTTCTGGACATTTTGAAGATAGGCCGTATACCTTACTTTAAGGTAGGACAGTTCTTAACTATTTTAGACAGGTATGAATCTTTCCTGATTTTTTAAAAAACCTCTGGGAGAAACCATTTCAGATCACATTCTATCCATTCACTGAGTCTTCCTTTCCCCTCTCCTGCCCTCTCTAAAAGGGGAAAAAATGCTCACATTTAAATCACTTCCATTGTTCTTTCTATTAAGAAGAAACCTCTCATGGTGCAGAAGCCCTTACCCTTTTGCTGGGTCATTCATTCTTTCAACAGCGTTTGAATGCTTATGATATATTAGACCCTGGGGTTACAGAATTAAAGGAGTATTCTTGTGGAACCTGCAAGGTTTATTGGCACAGCTATACGTTAGGATAAAAATTCGATCATACGACGTATTGATAAGGCTGTAGGTAGAGAAATAGGTACTCATAACCTCCATGAAAAGAGCTATTTAACAGTATCTGTTAAAATGCAAAATGCTTATATTCCTTGACTCAGCAGTCCTATCTGTAAGAATTTAACCTACAGATACTTTTGCATCTGTGTGTAAAAATATACGTTACAGGATTGTTGGGACCAGCAAAAGATTGTCAACCAAAATGCTCTTTGACAGGAAATCTGTGAGCTAAAATAGGTTACATTCATAAAATGGAACACCATATAGCCACCAAAAAGAATTAGCTCTATACGAGTGGACATAATAGATTCTAAAATACAGCAAGTGTAAAAAAGTCAAGGTGCAGAAAAGTGTATAGTTTACTCTTGTTCGTGTAATGAAAAATAGTAAATATTCGTATGCACTAGACTCTGCCAGGAAACGCAAGATTGTAACAATGATTGTCCCTGGGTAGAGATACTGAGCGACAGGAATAGGGATATAAATGATTACTTCATTTTCATGGATACCTTTTGTGCCTTTTGAGTTTTGTATGACATGCATGTGTTTTTTTAAAAATAAAATAATTTATTAAAGTTACACTGAAGTAAGTACAGGAGCTATTTTACTTAACGATCTTCGAACTTGCTAATTTTCATAGATAGAATAATGAATAAAGTTATGTTTTGGAGCAAAAATATGCCAGTTCTGCTTATCACAGAGAAAAAATGGTGCCAGTAATGGCATAGGTTATTTTAATATTGTCTATCATGTTTATTGGCATATACGGTATTTTCAGTGCTTATATTATTAACTATGTCTTATTACATTAATTAATTGTCTTATTCAGTAAGGAAAAAACTTCTGATTGTAATGAAAATGCTGATACGAAGGAGTGAATAAATGTGGAGATGATTAGAAATGGAAGTAAGGTTGAATATATGTATGGGATGAATGATTCAACAGCACACAGTTATAAAGGGTCAAGTGCGAATCATAAGAATGAGTTGAAGAGAAACAAAACACGTCAGAACTGCTACCATAAGCCTCTGAGGTTTTCTTAAGGAAACCTATATATGCATCCATGCGTCACTTGGATTTTTTCACATTGGGATTTTGTGCACTAAAGGCCTTAAGAGCTAACCTGGTGGTAAGTAGAGGAGCTTCTGTCCCCTGATAGGAGTGCAGCATTTCCATGGGAGCATAATACTAGAGGGCTTCTTATCTGGCTGGGATGGGATGGGCAGAAGGGGAGCATTTCGCAGGAGCTATTGCTGAATATTGAGTGAGGGAAGTAAGTGTTAGGCAAAGGAGAGGGAGGGGCAGGCCGTTCCTGGAGGAAGAAGCAGTCTGTAGGAGGACAGGCCGTGAGCGGGACTGCAGGTGGGTCATTGGGCTTGGAATGGAGGGCACGAGGGCAGGGGATTTTCCCAAAGTGTCTCTGAAGTCATTTATCTGTAGATAGCCATCCCCTTGCAATCCGGTACCATTCTTCTCGAAGCTGCCTGGATGGCGGTGTTTGGATTTTCCCGCCATCAAGGAGCACAGAGCCATAGTGGTAGGTGACTTAGTAACACTGACCCCGTCCCCTCCAAAAATAAATAAAGAGTAAGAGAGAACAAAGAAAACCCGTATTTGATTATGTCGTATATATGTGTCGCGCTGCCTTCTAGGAGAATTACTTATTTTTTTCAGCTTTCTTTTCCCCTCTATTTGGAATCACATTTGAGTGCTGCATGGAAACGACCTGAGCCTTATGCTCCATTTCATTACGTTTACGTTTGCGTGAAGCCTGTTCTGCCAGGCAAGCATACATTTGCCTCTCATAGCACAGAATGCTGTAGCAGCAATGTTTTGTCCATCAGAGGCTTTCGAAAAGTTTTATGGACATTTAAGTGCTTAATGTCTGCAGTGTACCAGGGTAGGCGGCGGGAAGGCAGGTGATATTTTTTCAGGTATCTTATATATTAGCGCATTTTGGTGGTTCATACCTCTTAAGGAGAAAATTTTTCCTTTGAAGCTAAAATGTTCTATGCTTTAAATCCACTCAAAGACAAATTATTCTGGAAAGCTTGAACCAAACCTTGTCAGATGCTTCTGAGTTATGAGAGAGGGATTGAAATAAACTTTTTCAGCTAAAAATAATTTTGCTCACAAGTTACCAAAAATGGCTGACTAGAAATGCTTTTAAGATACTTGTCTAAGCTGCATAAGCTGAAGGTCAAGAAAAAAAGTTTAGAACACATTTTGAGAAATGTGTTCTCTTTTACCAAAGAGAACACATTTCTCTTTGGCTCTCTTTTACCAAAGCTTTTGCCAAGCTTCTTATTCCATGATTACCTCATGAGATGAAAGCTGGTGGAAGTGTCATGCCTTAGATTCAGCAGGGAACCTAGAGATCCGTTAAAGAGAATATGTCTTATGTGCTGCCTGTTTCTTCGGACAGTAAACTTGTACCCGCGGAAGACATTAGGATTAGGTGAAAATGGGACATTTAATTCTAAAGATATTGTACAGTTGCCTTTGCTCATTAATTATTTCAAACCCTTATCTCTTGTTGCAGAGCAGTTTTTACTCAGAATATTTGTCAGTCTCCACAGAGAGCTAAGTGACTGTTCTTTATTTTAAAAAAATTTTTATTTTTTTAATTAGTTTCAGGTACATTTATATAGATTATGAAATGATTCCCCCGATGACTCTATCACCCATCTGGCTCTACACACAGCCATTACAGTACTATTGATTATATTCCCTATGCTATATACCTCCCTTTGACTATTTTTTAACTACTAATTTGTCCTCCTTCAACCTTTCACCTTTTTCTCCCAGTCACCCAACTGCCCTCCCCTCTGGCAATCACCAGATAATCCTCTGTATCTGTGAGTCTCTTTTTGTTTAGTTTCTTTTGTTCCTTACATTCCTCATATAAGTGAAATCAGATGGTATTTTATCTTTCTCTGTCTAATTTCACTCAGTGTAAAACCTCTAGGTCCATCCATGTCATTTCAAATGGTAGGATTTCATATTTTTATGGTCGAGTAATATTCTGTTGTATATATGAACCATAACTTCTTTATCCAGTCATCTGTTGATGGGGATTTAGGTTGCTTACCATATATTAGCTATTGTGAATAGTGCTGCCATGAATATAAGGGTGCATAGATCTTTATGAATTAGTGTTTTGGTTTTCTTTGGATAAATACTCAGAAGTGCAATTGCTGGGTCAAAAGGTAGTTCCATTTTAAATTTCTTGAGGAACCTCCAGACTATTTTCCGTAGTGGCTGTACCAGTTCGCAGTCCCACCGACAGTGTATGAGGGTGTGAACGGCCTTTAGTACGTGGAATTACCATTGATACTTTATCATCCTTTTAAGGTACCTGTCTGCATCTCATTGAATGGTAGACTTAAGAATCGCTCACAGTTATGAGAAGCACTTTTTATTTGCAGCGTGGTCAGTTATCATTGGAGTTTCTATTTTATACTTCATTCTGAAGTGTCTGTATGCGTTAGTGATGACCCAGAGGGTCCCTCTGCAGCAGCAGTGTGTGCCATTGTTTGTTGGTGGTAGCCTTGAGAAACTGGAGAGGCATGTTGCCTTGCCTTAAGTGTTGTAGAATAAAATTTTGAATTAGAATAAAATAGAGAGCTTTTTTCCTCCTAAAAATTACTCTTTAAAATATAGCCAATATACAGCTATGATGTTTTTCCTTCATAAATGTAGCCCATACTTATTGAGTACCTAATATGTATGAGGTAATGAGAAGAGAGGTTGACGGAGCATGTCAGAGGACTGCCATCTTCCTTTAGTTAGAACACAATAGTAGTGTGTAGGCAGGGCTGGTGGTGACACTGAGGAGAATAGAGAAGTTTTAGAAGTAGGAGCTGTTCCAGTATAATGAATATTCATCAAAAAGTAGAGTAAAAGGATTGCTAAGTCTCAGTAAAGTGCCAGCTTGGATCGAGGTGGTCCTGGTGGCTTCCTAACTTTATCAGATAGTACTCGGAAGCCCATGAGTGTGGCCAAGTCACCCAGGGTTGAAGATTGGTAAACTAGGACAGACAAGTTCGGATAACATAAGAGGGTAGAAGAAGACAGAGGACAGGCTCTTGTGCTGAGTTTGTGATCTTGACATTAGAAGATTCGGGTAGTGATGATTCCTGAGGAGTAGCTATTAATGGATGATTGTAGTGGAAATCAATAGGTTGCAGAACTTGGATGCTTTGGAAGGGTCATTAACTGGAGTTGAAATTATTGAGGACTAAGCCTTGAAATCATTAGGCAAGTTGAGAGAAAGTTATGGTGGTTGAGGAAGTGAAGAGGATGATGAATAAGCATTAATAACTCAACTGGGGGAGGTTTTGCCCCTGAGGGGATTCTTGGCAATGTCTGGAGACGTTTTTGATTTTCTTAACTGTGGAGGTGCTGCTGGTATCTAGTGGGGAGAGGCCAGGGATGCTGCTTTAACACCCTGAAATGCATAGTATAGTCCCCTACAATGAGGAATCATCCGGCCCCATGTGTTAGTAGTGCTGAGGTTGATGAACCCTGCGTTAACTTTAAAATAACAGTGTCTGAGTCAAAGCAGCAGGCCGCTCGTTTCTCTCTCCTTCCACTCTGCTCTCTAGAACGCTGCACATCCATTGAGTCTTTCATTAGTGACCATTTATGGAGCTCGATGTATATGCCAAACACCATGCAAATAAGCATTAAGAATGTAAAGATGAGTTAAACATCATCTCCTTTTTAAAGTTTTTGTTTAATTATAAATTGGTGCAAATGCATTCTTACAAATAAGAAACTTCAAACATGGAAAGCCAGGGGCCCCCTTTGACCACCACCTCCAATCTCTATTCCTTCCCTAGGGGCTCCCAGAGCCATCCGTTTGGTGCGTGTAGCTGAATAGTAGAAGGTTGCCTCCCCTACCTCTAGTTTTTTCCCCTCTCTTGTATGCTGTGCTTAGAGGTTAATTTTGAAAATTTGTCCTAAGCTGCTAGTTTCTTCAAACAGGGACTACCGGTTTTGGGATTTCTCTTTTTGACTTATTATAATACATGGTATATAGTTGTCACTCAATGCATGTTTGCTGAATAATGAATAAAATGAATTAATAGAAAAGCAGCAATCGGAGCAAAAGAATGCCAACTCCTAGGGATGGCCTTTAGGCTTCGGAAGACCGTGAGGTATGTTTATGGAAAAATGAGTTAATGTTAGGATGTAGAAGTATTGAAAGAGTGAAGAAAAATTCAAAGCTGTAGGAAAGGGGGATCAAGGGATCCAGTGGATGAGCTGGCAGGCAAAGAAGGGGCTGAGAAGGAACAGAGTTCCAGGAGGGTTAGTAGGGGATGAATCTGGAAGACGGTTATTGCAGGTTAGCAGTGGGGGAGAATTTACTAATCTAGGAGTGTTACGAGAACTAGAAGAGTCCTAAAGTTCCTGTTGGAGTGTTGGTGATAGAAGCCATAGTTTCTCTTATGTTCTGGAGAAATTCTGTGCACGTGCATACGTACGTAAGATGTATACGTAACAGAGGCTCTTCATTGTTTTCCATGGAGCGGAACATCGTGGGGGACGTTTTGTTTCAGGTTACGCAGCTCAACCTCATTCTTTTGATGTGACCACATAGTATTCCACAGTAAGGTTTTTTTGTTTTTTAATCATGATTTGTTTACGCGTTTCCTTTTGTGAGACATTTAGGTTGTTTCTGGGCTTTTCTGCTATAAGCAGTGCTGCTTGTGTATATGTGTTGTACACGTAGGTGGGTACACTAGGACAGGGTCTGAGAAGTGGGACCGCTGGCCTCCTGAGAGTATGTACATTTCAACCTTTGACAGGTATTACCAAGCACCCTCCAAAATTGTATGCCCTAGGAACAGTGAAGTAAGTAGGGTGACTTTTTTCTGTCATCTTGGCAAACTCTGTTACCATACTTTGATATTTTCCAGTCTGATAAGTGAAAAATGGTATATCGATCTTTTGTATTTCTGTAACATTAGGAGGTCTTTTTGAAAAATATTCCTAAAAGTCATTTGTATTTCTTTGTTGTCAACTCAGTTTTGAAAGAATTTCTTTTCCTACCGATTAGTAAGACCTTTTATAAATTAAGGAAATGAGCCTTTGTGATTTATGTTGCAAAATTTCCCATTCAGTTTGTCATTTGTCTTTTGAATTTGTTTATAGTATATAAAAGTGTATATATACATGTTTATGTGTGTTTTGTGGCCAGATAAAAAAATTTAATGTACTCAAATATGTAAGGTTTTTTTTTTTAAAAAGAACTTTTGGATCTTGTTTCTTTCTGAGAAAAATCTTCTCGACTCAGATTTAAAACTAACTTTCTATGCTTTCTTTCTATGCTAACTTTAACGGGAAAACCTGAGTATTAGTTTCAGTTCCATCATTTATTAGTTCTGTGACACTGGGCAAATTATGTAATCTCTCAGAGCTGTGATTCCCAAACCAGAAGGGTTGGGTCATATGATTTCTAACACTGTAAAGAACTTGCAGTTGTAAAATTTCATGTTCGCTTTTGAGTAGGATTTACTTGTGTGTTGTGTGGAGACATGGCATTTGAGACAGGTAAAGGGAAAGACATAAAGAGGCAGGCAGACATGGAAGGAAGATAGGCAAAAGCACAAAGGGTGATGGAGACAGAAACCAGGGCTGTGAACAGAAAGCACAAAAACACCCAGAGAGGATAGAGGAAAACAAAGGAAAGCAGACGAAAAGGAAGGCAGGTACTGAGAATCCGAGTTGGATGCGCTTTTCCTAGCACAGGAGTAAGAAGCATTTTGGTACCTTTGTTCACTCTCCTTCCCTACCCTTTTTTCCTTCCATCCCTCCCTGCTATACTTCCTTTCTTTTTTCAGGATCGAGTTAAGTGTAATACAAAGATTATGAATTAGCACAAACCTTAAAGTGCGAAAGTTAAAGCTTTAAAGTCTTACTCATGCTGCATATATATAGTATTTAAAGCCAAGTGCTTTGAACTCCTTGGACACAGGTATGATTGAAATTGTTATTATATTGATTTATTGTCTGGCCATTCCTTCTTGCTCTAAAATTCTGTGTTAAATATACTGTGTGCTTTAGCATTGATATAAGAACTGTAACTTTTGCATTTCCTGCTTTTATATAATAAATGTAAAATTGACAATGCATTCCCGCATGTTTTGTATTTCATAAATTATGCCTTTAAGAAATCTAGTTTCTGTCTTTGAGTATTTGTCTTCTGTGAAACCTTGAGCTGAGATGTTTGGCTTCTTCCCTGCTTGTTAAGCATGGATAATAGTACCTGTCCAGCAATGTATAATTAACCAAAATCCTTCTATGACAAGTCCCTCTAAAGTATATTATTCAGTATTTCCATTGCTCGTTTGTTAAAAATGATCGTACTTTGCCCTTAGAGCCCTAATTATGATTCTTTTTTCTTTTCGCCTTGGTTGGAAGAAAAAAACATTTAAAAAAATCCTGTGGTGTTTTTTTTTTTTTTTTTTACCGTGCATACATTTGAGTTGAATTTAACCTTTAGCTGGTGATAATTTCTTCCCACAAACCTCTTTTTCCTTTTCAGTCTCACGGACCCCCCAGAGCTGGCCTGGAACATTCTTATCTGTGTACTTCCTCAAGTTGCCCTCGAAAGCAGATGACTAGACTTATTAAAATCACTGCTGGTTATCATGGCGGAGCCTGTCGCTGTGGGCTAATTGGAGAGGAAGTTATTGTAGTTATCAGAGATTCATACTAAAGGGGGAGAAGAAAGTGTAAGTGGCTGTGGCTGCTTCGCTGTGTTGTTAACCGTCTATCATGGGGAGATGCAGATGCCTCACAGATGTCATCTTCTCGTAAGATCTGACCAGAAGCTTTCTTCTCCGGTTTTGGAGGACGGCTTCTTCTAGAAAGAATCCCCTCTGTGGCTTCCTCATTTTGTGCATTTTGCATCCAGTCTCTCCATTTCATCCGTGCACTCATTTTATGTAAAGTAAAACATCAAGAGGTGCAGTTTGAGGGTCCGCTCTGTGCGAGGCGGTTTTGGACAGGAAGAGTAAGAGGCAGGGATGTTCTGTATAGGCTTTAGGTTTAGTTGGGGAGATGATGTCTATAACTCGGCCAAAATTAAGTAACAGTTTAAGGATCATATACCCTGTTGATTCGTTGGTGAGAAAGACTATATTTAGTGCAGAATTGTACCACAGTTTTTCTAGATTTGCTGTATGCTCGGAAAGGTGAAACGTAAAGAAGAATAAAAAGGGGATTCAGAATGTAAGCTAAAGAAAATGAACACGTTTTTATGACTTTACATTCTTCTTCAATGAAGTCGTCATTAATTATTTTAACCTTAAACCTGGGGGGCCAAGGGACACTTTCCTCTGGCCCTGGAAGCTGACTCAGACTCTCCTCTATGCTCCCATCACCCCAGTTCCTGCCCCTACTTACAGTAGGGTCTCCAGCAGCTGGCCTTGGAAATTGACTGCAAGCGGTCCTGTACGTGGTGTAATAGAGTAAATGTTTACTTATTTATTTTTTTGTGGAAAATTAAAGTTCTGTAGTGAGAGAAGGGAATGGATCAGGATGTTTTGAATCTGTATCTTTGGGAACAGTGTTACTTGTCTAGGTGGGCAACTGGGAGAATTGGAAGGGCTTTTCATTGGCTTTTAAAAACCTCTCTGGACATCTTCTGAAGGTGGCAGTTCTGTTCTCAAGGATGATTTGCCTGGTGCATTGGAAGGATCTGGACTGCTGCTACCATATGCATGTCTAAAATGACCGAAGAATCTAAGAGCGACCTAGGAGTGTGTGTTGATGAAAGCCGTTTGAGCTGCAGGCAGCGGGGTTTTGAAGGATGGCTGTCTGGGTGCACTGACCGGGGGGAAAAGAATGCCTGTCAGTTCCTCGTGCCTCAGATTGCTGGAGCCCGTCGATACTCGTTCGTGCCAGATGCCAGTCAGTCCCTTTCCTTCCCTTCCATTTCACACTCTGAGAGGTTCTTGTTTAGTAGTGGTACCTGTTGTTAACACTGCTCATGTTAGTACAGGATCTCACTGAACCAGAGGTCAGCCACCTTTTCTTCGGGACCTTAAGGACTGACCTGTGAAGATGACATCCCTTTGACTGGTAGGAAAGTGGATTAGACGTCTAGAGGCTGGCCGCCTCACTGTGTAGAGAAACCCTCTGGTAATCTGTTTATAATATCATTGTCATGTAAGGAAGGAGAGTGGAACCCCTCTT
>NW_006437736.1:744358-753827 GCF_000325575.1 Pteropus alecto
TGTTTCCTGGTGAATTTTTTTTTTTAAAGAGTTTTATTCAAGTCATAGGCGTCTTGCTTTTACAGCTACTTTGAAGAGTTCTTTCCTTACCTGGTGGATTCCTGTTTACCCCATATTACAGGGGACACACAGTAGGAGTGGTATCCCACGTTGGATAATTATCTCGGGGGCTTTAGTGGTGAATCACTTATGCTTCCTTCATTAGGAGAAGACTCTTAAGTAGGAAGGGAGAAGAAACTTTTTGTTTGGGAGAGAAAATGAAAACCAGCTTTTCTGAGGCCGGAATGGGATCATGTGTAATAAGCGATGAATTCATCCTCTTTTCCCTTCTTCCCTCCCAGTTGGACTTGGTCTCACAGCAGCTGTTTCCAGCTGTCCTCTGGATTTTGCCCAGGCCCCTTGGGATGGCTGCAGTGACTCACACAACTGGGCTTTTTTCCATAATGGTCTTGAGTCTAGCTTCTCAAGTAGGAGTGGGAGGAGGAAAAGGGTGACTCTGGTGGTGCTGGAGTAGATTTTCTTGTCGAGATTACTGTCTGCTGAGGGCGCTGGGTTTGATTGTCCTCCTTTAAGGTGGTGATCCTGGAAGATAGCATTGCTGAGGGATGGGAGGCAAATGTGTGAGCTGGAGAACGTGTTTTTGGAGAAAGCAAATGTTCTTTTGCTTTTTTTTTTTCCCCCTTCATTTCCTTCCAAACCTTCCACTTCAAAACAGACTGCATCTTTCCTTTTCAAATTCTTGTAGGGTTGTGTGTGAAGTGCTGATAGAAACAGTTTAAAATGGGGATGATGTTCTTTGTATTCACTGATTCTTGGTATTGATGTTTTGTAGGTAGAATTAGGTTTATTTTTCCAGTTTCTCAAGGTGATCCCTCTTCAAAACATCAAGCGTTGCCTCCCCCCCAACACCCACCCGCTTCCTTCCATGAGGGCCGCTCCTTCCCAGCTTGCAATAGCTCAGTAAGGAGAATAAAAAGGGTCCTGTAGGTATTTAAAAAATGCGTTACTTTTACTTCTTTGGACTCTACGCTTAGGTACCTAAAAGGGTAATAAGCTGCAGAAGAAATCATCTAGGCCAGTGGTCCCCAACCTTTTTGGCACCAGGGACCGAGGCTCCTATGAGAATCTAATACCTGATGATCTGAGGTGGAGCTGAGGTGGTGATGCTGGTGCTGGGGAGCGGCTGCAAATACAGATGAAGCTTTGCTCGCTCACCTGCCACTCACCTCCTGCTGTGCAGCCCGGTTCCTAACAGGCCACGGACCAGTGCCGGTCCAGGCCCAGGGGTTGGGGACCCCTCCTCTAGACCCTTCCTGATACGTAGACATCAGTTACATGTTTGATTGAGGACCTAAAATATAGCTAGTCCAAATTGAGATGCCCTGTAAGTGTAAAATATACACTAGATTTTAAAGACTTGGTACAAAAACAGATTTCCCTGAGATTTAAAAAATAACTACTTTTTTCTCTTGACACGTTGAAATGCTAATATTTTGGATATGTTGGATTCAGTAAAGTATATTATTACAATGAACCTCACCTGTTTCTTTTTATCCTTTTTTTTGTGGCTACTAGAAAATTTTAAATTAAATGGCTCATATTTCTGGCTCTCATATTTCTGTTAGACGTCGCTGCTCTAAGCAGAAGAGGAAGTTGCTGAAGTACTGGCGTGCTCCTCTCTAGCAGTATCTGTTTCCAGAACCTTTTCTGATAGTTTGGTATTCACAACCCAGTGTAGCACGTACAACATGCCCTCTGTACCTATTGCTGCATGACAGATTACCCCATACTTACTGACTTAAAATGACAAACATTTATTATGTCATAGTTTCTGAGCGTCAGAAATCTGGGAGCACCATAGCTGTAGTTCTGGCTCGGGGTCTCTTGGGAGGTTTCAGTCGAGCCGTTGGCCGCGGCTGCACTCATCCGAAGGCTGGACTGGGGCTGGAGGTCTACTTCCACAGTGGCTCATTTCATGGCTCTTGGCACGTTGTCGGTGCTACTGGCTATTGGCGGGAGGCCTTAGTTCCTTCGGACAGGGATCTCTCCTCAGCTCCTTGAGTGTCTTCTTTATTTGACAGTTAACTTCGCTAGGGTGAGTGATCAAGTGGGAGATCAAGTAAGAGAAAGTGAAGAGGAAGTTGTAGTGCCCTTTATGATCTAGTTACTGAAGTGAACACTGTCATTTCTGCTTTATTTTGTTAGAAGCAAGTATCTTTAAGTCTAGTTACTCTTGAGGGGAGGAGAATTAGGCTTCACCTCTTGAAGGGAGTAGTATCAAAGAATTTTGGACATATTTTGAAACCACTACACCTACCTATTTTTCTGCTGTTTTCCCCCGTTAGCATACCTGCATTTCACTGACTGCCTCTGATGAGGGTCAGAGTCTAATGGGTGAAGTCCATTTTACCCTCAGCTGCTATGTCAGCGGTATTACTTGGAATAATTTTGAGGATGCAAACTCTGACCTATACAGCAGTCCCCCCTTATTGGCGGGGGATACATTCCAAGACCTCTAGTGGATGCCCGAAACCACAAATAGAACTGTACTCTGTATATACTATGTTTTTTTTCTATATATACATACCTATGATAAAGTCTAATTTATAAATTAGGAACAGTAAACGATTAACAACAGTAACTAATAATGAAATAAAACAATTATAATATACGGTAATAAAATGTGAATGGTTTTTCTCTTATTGTACTGTATTCACCCTTTTTGTGATAATGTGAGATGACAAAATGCCTATAGGATGAGATGAAGTGAGGCGAATGAAACGTTATTAAGTAAAATAAGGGTGACTTGAACACAAGCACTGTGATACTGCAACAGTAGATCTGATAACTGAGATGGCTACTCAGTGACTAATGGGCAGGCAGTGTACACGGTGTGGGTACGCTGGACAGAGGGAAGACTCACGTCCAAGGTGGGATGTAGCGGAATGGTGCGGGAGTTCACGCTACTCAGAATGGCATGCAGTTGAAAACTTATGAATTGTTTATTTCTGGAATTTTCCGTTTACCATTTTCAGACCACGGTTGACCTGTGAGTAGCTAAAACCACAGAAAGCGAAACTGTGCATAAGGGGGAACCACTGTAATCAAAATGGTCCCTTTGGTGGCAGGGCAGTAAAGATGACTTTAGCTTTGCATGAGCTTTAAACACTGGCAGGTGCCTCTGTTTATGTGTGTCGTGTCTGTGTCTTAGTTGATTTTTAGTAGTGAAGTAGGCTCTTTGGACATTACATGGTAGATGTGTTATTTTTGTGTACTTGTATATCAGAATTTAAAAATTAAGATTCAAAGCACTTAACCATTCTGTGTCTTACTCTACCTCTAAGAAGTTTGAAAGTAAAGCAAGGCATCATTCTGTTTTCTATTCTACAAATAGGGAAATGGAGTTGGTTTCATTTACTTGTGAGGCTGGGCGAGGGTGTTGTGAGGGATATGGAGGTATGTTAGAGACATAGATGGCACTCTCAGGTAGCTTAAAGCATAGCATGGCAGCTCAGATTCCATGTGAATAAGTGTGTGTAAAGCACACTGAGTTTCCAAAGGTGGGTTCACTCATGCCTCCGTCCTTGTAGCTGTTTTGTTTTTGGCTCAGCCTCATAGACTCCTGAAGTTTAGATTGGGGCAAGAGGCAAGACTTACAGGGTAAATGGCCCAGCAGACATAATCGGTGAGGGTCAGTTTTCATCTGCTTTCAGTCAGATCGGAGCTTTATTACAAGGAAATGAGATAATATACTAGGAAGACGAGGTCGGATTAGGGTAGGATTCAAGATTCAGGAGAGTAGGTATTCATTTCAAACCACTTGACTTCATTTTTTTTTCTGGTGTCTTGGTGTGATTTACTCGGGTATTTCCTGAGCATTTTAACATTATCTCTTCTTTTTGTAAAGCCTGAAAGCTCAGAAGAATGGGATGTTAAAAAGTTTGTTGCCTTGGATAGAGAGTTGAAAATCTGTTGAATCTAGTTATCTTTTAAATCCTTATTGTTATAATCTTGGTATAGTAAGTCCTCACTTAACATCATCAATAGGTTCTGCAACTTTAAGCGAAATGATCTATAATGAAACCAGTTTTACCATAGGCTACTTGATATGAACAAGAGTTAAGAGTCTTCTGCATCACATCAATGTTATAAGGAAACTAAATGACGTAATTCAAGGACCTACTGTGCTTGAGTAGAGTTTTGAAGTGGGGTGTGTGTGTGTGTGTGTGTGTGTGTCTCTCTCTCTCTCTCTCTCTCTCCTGACTTAATTTTCTTAAGGACCTTGCCTTTTATTTCTTGATGTTCTCCCTTATAATGACTTTATTTTGAATTGCATGTACTTCAAGAGGACCTGTACTTAGATATTTTGGCAGTCTCCACTGGTGTTGTGAGTCAGGCGTAGAGCTCTGTGGATGAGAGTTTGGGGTTTAGAGCCCTAGTGGCTCTGCGGCTTAATAAATTTATAACCTTGAGCAAGTTCCTTAATTTCTCTGAGGCTTAGTTCCTTCATCTGTAAAATGTTAATAATAGTTTCCATCTTGTAGAGTTGTAAAAACTAATAAGTAAAACACTTGCACAGGAGCAGTTACATATGTTAGATTTATAAAAAATTAATTGTTTAGCTTATTAATTTTTTATTAGAGACATCAAAATTCTTGAATGTTGAGCCTATCATTATTTATTTGACATTATTTATTGGTCGATCAACCATTGTTACTGGAGGTATCAGAAGCCCAAATTTGGTGTCTGTTCTCATCAGCCTGAATGGGTCCAGATCATGACCGACTCCATCCAGACCTTGCCTGCCTTGGCAAAATAGATGTTCTAGGCCATGGTTCTTACTTGCAGAGCCTGAGGGCGCCCCTCTCTCCAGTGACCAGAGGCCACCATCGTTTGGGATTCAAATACCCCTATTTTGGTCTTCAGCTTGGGTTCTGACTCCTCTAGAAGCTCATTAAATCTGGCTGATGCTGACGCCTGTCAAAAGGCCCAGGTGTTTCTGCACCTCCGATTTTCTATTAAGGAATTGGGATTTTTTTTTTTTTTTGAGACCTAGCAGACAAACATATTCCTTTCAACTCTGCACTCCTTGGTCAGCATCCAGAATGTAAGCAGCTATGGCCATCTGTATACTCCTGTGATCTGAGGCCTGACTATGTGCTTTTTCTCTCCTGAACTGACCTTCCAGTGGCTCCTTCCCTGGTAGACTGTAGCCCCTTTTCCCTGTGGCATGGTAGACAGACTTCTTCATCTTTAGCCTTCTAACTGCGCTTTGTTTCTACCTCTTTCCCCAAACTAAGTTGGGTTTCTCTCTGAGGACATCACATTCCGCTCCTGGTGGGCGTTATTTGTTCTCCTACATTATGGAAGTCAGTATCCTGTCCCCCCTCTCCCCGTCCAGTATTCCTATCTAATCTTCTACCCTTGGAGGAAATTCTCTGCTCCTTTAAAGCTCTCCTAATCTGGCTAATGTACCCTCTTCCCTTACCCTGTGTTGTTTATTGTTGCCTTATCTCCCTTCCTCATTAGAAACAACAAATTTCTTCCTGCTTTAAGTATTGTCGTTACTGTAGGAGACTCCAGTGTCAGTGCAGATGACTGATCTAGCACCTTAGCTGGTCCTGCCTCTCAGTTGTTTAATCAGTCAGCTGCCCTGACTCAGTACTTTCACCACTTGTTCTGGGACATACCCTGGGTCTTGTCCGTCTGGAACTACTTCATTTCTGAAAATTGACAGGCAGGCAGCGTATTTTCTCCTTAAGGTTCTTCTAGTCCCTCATTCATTTTCTCCCACCACATCTCTTCTCCAGTGTTGTCGAGAAACCCATTGCAGGGGCACTGTCTTCGCTCTCTCCCTTTCTGCTAATTCTCCTGTCTTTACTTGCTTCCCTGCCTCGTTTAGATTTCTTGGTCCTTGGCTTAAACAGCACTTTGGCCATTACCCTCTCTTTTCGTTTCATTTTATCTACCTAGCAAAACCCCAGGTCTAGATCAATACAGCTGTTTGCCTTCATGGTTTCCGACCTTTCCTGGACCCTTGACTTCTGCCTGCCTGTCAGTCTTTCAGTTTTAAAGAGACCTGGCTTGGGGAGTTGTCACAGTGGCTGGTTTAAACATTCCACATTGTCCTCCATTCACTTTCCCTTCACTTACAGCCAGAAATCTTGCCTCGTAATTTCTAGATGGAATAGAAGCCATCAAATCGGAAATATTTTAACTTTCTGTCACCAAACCTACAGGTGTAATAGTGAGAGATGTATTTTTCTTCCTTTTCTGTGGTGACTCCTACTTGTATCTCTTCCCTAGGTTTTAAACTCTGCCCCTGTATATTTTTTCTTATCAACTTTATACGTGCTTACTCATTAAAAATAAATAAAATTTAGCACATTTAGTCCTTTAGTCACCTTCATCCTCCAGCTCCTTTTCACTTGTCTCCCTCTACAAACCAACTTTTTGAAATAATTTTCTGTACCTTTTGAACCTATTGCAGTTGGTTTCTTCCTCACCTACTTCACTTAAATTCTTTCTCCCAATGTCACCAATAACCCCCTTGGGGCTCAATCCAATGAATATCCTTTATGTCTTCTGGTCTTTGAAACTCCTCTCTTCCCCTAGCTTCTCTGGCACCATCCTTTTGAAGATTTTCCCTCTCCCTTTCTTAGTCTCTTCCTCAGCCCACCACTTAGAAGTTGCTGTTATTCAGGATTCTGCTCTGGGCCTTTTTGTGTCTTTATTATACATGTTCTTAGGCACGCTCACCCATTGCTAAGGCTTTATTTATCGTGTGTATGCTGACAGCTTCCAAATTGCTAGCTCTAGCTTAGATCACTTTCCTGCACTTCACATATGTGTATCCAGCTGCTTAGTGTGCGTCTACACTTGGGTGCCCCATGGTTACTGCAGACCCAGCATGTCTGAAGCTGACTGCTCCTCATCTGCTCTTTCTGCAAAACTCTGCCCTGTGTAACTCGGTGACCGATGCCACTGTTTACCCAGTGGCCTTTCTGCCTTTAGTTAGGTCCTTCCCATTCCATGCCGCTGCACTGCAGTGATCTTTCTTAAGAGTGATCCTTCTGTGACAGCTCTGGTCATATCATTGCCCTAAGTCCCATTAAAACACATTGGTGATCCGGCTCCTACCTCCTCTCCCAAACCCTTGGTCCACTCCTTCACAGACCACGCAGCTCTCCCTGAAGTTCCCTCTATAAGAGTTCTACCCTACAGCTCTACCCCTCACGTTTGAGATTTTAGTGTAGAGGTCTGTTTTCTTTGGGAACCTTTGTGGAATTTCTCAGATGGAGTTGGGAACTCTCCTGACTGCTGTCATGCACTTTGTACTCGTCCCTTTCTAGCATTTATCTCACTGTGGTTTAAGTGCCTATTTACTCTGACCTATCAAACTGTAAGTTCCTTGAAGGAAGGGGCTCTTTGATCTTTTTTCTTTCTAAATTTCCATTATCTAGCACAGTGCCTGATATATAGTAGGCCCAATGTTTATTGGATAGTTAATGATTGGATAGATTATAGGATTTTAGAACTGAAAGAATCTTGTCTGTATAGAATACAGGTCCCAGATTTTCTGGGTAACCAAATGATCACTAAGTGACATTTGGTCTGTTTGTTAGAGATAATCTTTTCAAATAAAGTAGTATTCAAAGTCTAAAATCTTTCACTATATTACCTGTGATTTCACTATTTAAGTAACCCTAGCTGGTTTGTTCCAAGGCTTGATTAGACCAATGTTTCTCAATCCTGGCTGTCCATTAGTATCATCTGGGGGCCTTGAAAAAAAATCTTCTTGTCTTATCTCACCAAATAAGAGAATAACTTTTATTCTTTTACTGGGAAGTCATCCATTTCCAGCTTGTTAAATTAATCAACAGGAGCCTTATTGCTCTTTGACAAAAGAAATGGCAGGTAAGAATTTATATTATATGATCTCTAGAAGCACTAGTCATTAAACATTTGGAAATTAGGGGCCCTTTTCTGTCTGTGACCCTTGGGAACGTGCTTTGTGAACCCTTGGGTCATGATCTGTAACAGAGAATGTGAGCAAAAAGTTTCCATCTGGTATGGTCGCTGTCTCCCCTAAAAGGGTCTCTGGTTGTAGCACAGCATCTTTATGCCAGGTAGACAGTTCCTAGGGGCTGACCTTATGCAAATAGGAAAAATTGGTTATCATCACAAAGAGCAGGTTATTTAATGGCTTTTTTAAAAAAATGCTATTTCTTCTATGCTTTTAGGGCTGAAACATTCCCTGTTCAGCCATTTGAATTTTGGAGTTGTTTGTTGTTTTTGATAACTTTTGATGAATCAGGTTAATTTTTAAAATGGTTTTTAATAGTATGAGCTCACTCTAGAGCGCACTTATTTGTGGTAGTAATTGCTTGATGAAATCTGTTTTTTTGCTGCTCAACTGGTATAATATTTAGGATCTGTTTATTGCATTGGGACTCTATCTTCACAGCCTTGGGATTTGAGGAGCGCTCAGATGTGTTCTCTTCCGTTGATTTTTGTACCAACACAATTCGAGTACTGTGACATTCAGAAGTTAATACATTCTTGGTGTTTTGTTTCATTTTCACAAATGCAAGAATGAAAGAATTACTCACTTTAGTGAGTATCACAGATTTGAGAGATTTGAATGATTCATGATTATAGATATTTTACTCTCATCATTAAAAAAACAAACAAAAATGGAAGATAAACCACCAAACCTATTGTAGAGACACATGAAAACAGGTTCGCCTGTTTACCTTTTTTATTCTTCTCTAGGTTATTTATATAACAACTTTTTTTTTTTTAAGTCTTTTAGAAAACCCTGGTTTCTAACAAACGAGTTTATGATGACTGATTAATGCTAGGGATAAATCTAGATCTGTTCTCAGAATTGCTTGTGTCTAAAAATCATGTAGAACTTAGGTTAAGCAACTGGTGAGTAGTTTATAAATTGGTCATCTTTGCTTGATTAAAGATAATGTTGGTAACTTTCTTCAATCTCGGAAGTAGGACGATAGGGGTTAGGAAGATTTTGTACAGTTTTAGGCGTTCCGGCTGATACTTTTTTCTTTGACCCTCCCTATTATCTTGTTTACGTTGGCTTTCTAGTCTGATGGAGGCCTTCTTAAAGAGGTGGGCAGAAATAAAACATACATGTTCCTTTTCCTTTGCTAATGAGAGTACGAAACACTCATTTTTAAGTTTGGTCTGTTATGATGAATTGGCTCTCAGAAGAATAGCTCGACTTATTCTAGGTGCAAGTTTGTCATTTCTTCCCTCTCCCACCATCAGAGCGGACAGACACAGTTGGCTTTCCATTCAACATCAAGCTCATGTTGCTGTTCAGTTGAGGGAGCTCAGTCCACAAACCATGGGTCTCAGCTTGTGTTTGACAGAACTTGGTTAAGTGAATCAGGGAGTCTCAATTATTCATTCTCCTTCCTCGTCCTGCTGTTCGTATCAGATTCCT
>NW_006437736.1:753892-764502 GCF_000325575.1 Pteropus alecto
TGTGGGGTGTGAGTGTGTGTATGTCTGTCTGTGTGCGTGCACGTGAGCTGTGCCTCTCTTTAAGCATTCCCGATTGCCAAGGATGGGAATATTTATTAAGCACATGTGGGCAAAAGCACAATAGTTCTCCTCCAAATTACTAAAAATATAGTGTACTTGCTGCTTCTATAATCTAAAGGAGAGGTTGGATTACTCTTTCTATCGTCCAGGATACATAATTTTCTTTCCAGGTAACAAGAATTTTACTGCCTGATGAATTATGAAGGAGACTCTTCTGTGATCTGATTGGAGCTCTGAAGAAGGAGACTATTCTTTTCTCTTTTCTCTAATCCTGTTGTCTCTTCTTCGGTGTTTTCTTTATGAAGATTTCACTCTAGAGCCATGGACTATTACAACTCGGAAGGACTTAGAGATGATCTAGTTCAGAGGTTGCAAACTGTAGGCCTGTGGCCTGGCCCTTACACAGAGCATTTCGTTTGGCTAACACAGTATTTTAAAGACATTTGGATTTAACATTTAAACACTAGGGGAACTCCCACGAAATCCAGCTTTTTGGCTCTTCTCGGCAACACTGGGCCCTCATTCCTGCATGGTACACCCTGTGGGAGCTGAACAGTGGCCGTTTCCTTTAGGGTGGCCTGTTTGCTCCAGTAGTACACAGTCTCTACCTGTGCACTTCATTTTTCACATTACCTGTGGTGAGCATTACAATCTCATTCTAACCCAGTCTACTTATTTTACAGAAGAGAGGACGGGGTTTGCCCCAAATCTTGTAGGTAGTGGGAAAACCCTCAGGTGAGGATTTCTGTCTCTTAGCTCTGGGTTGATTATATTAATTTTAACTTCTTATCCTTAGGTTTTATATTCATTCAAAAAATATTCATTGTGTATGTACTAAGAGTAAATGCTGGGAATGTAGAAAGAAATATGCTAAAGCCCCTGTTCTTGATTTGGTCCTAAGGAATCTAATGAGTATGCCTCTGGGGAAAGTTACCACCCACCATTAGTGTGTCATGTTATGTTGTTTTATTTTCTTCGTATCATTTACCCACCATCTGGAATTATTTTAATTTGTCTCCTTGTTTACTCTCTGGCTTCCCAAGTAGAACCTAAGCACCGTGAGACCGGTGACTGTGTCTTGTTCTATGTTACATCTCCAGTGCCTAGAACAATGCCTGACACTTCGTAGATTCTCAGTATTTGTTGAATTAATGACTGAAGGAGGCATTTGAACTGGGCTTTGAAGGACAGACAGGAGCTTTCTATGTAGACAGATTCTAGTATGAGCAGAGGCATGGAGGCGTGAAAATACATGGCATATTCTTGTGCTTTTTTGAGGTTGGTCACAAAAAGCTATTTTTGATACACAGAGACCATCTGGATTTGAAGGACTCTGGAACTTTGGTAAAAAATCAGAAACTAAATGTTTCTGAGTCAGAAAACTCCAGTAAAGCTTTTTCCCCTCTGTAGTCTGTCTTTTAGAGGCTGCTGGCCATTCATTATCATTAATTGTTTATAGAGCTTTACCAACATATTTACTGAAGTATTATTATATGTCAGATGTGAAGCAAGGGTATGGTTCTGATGTGCCTTTGATCTAGCAACACATGTGCCTTGGTGCAGAGCAGTCTAGTATTTGGCAAGTCCAGGACAACTGGCAGTAGTTATTTTTAGAGTATATACTGGACCGAGCGGTGAATTCCTGAGGGTGTAGGGCGGAGGTTCTCAGTGTTAGCTATCTGTGCATTAGACTCACCTAGGAAGCTTTACAAAATTTCATTCCTTGGCCATACCATACCCAGACCAATTAAATCATGAACTCTGGGGGTGAGACTCTGGAGTCAGTATTTTTTAAAAAGTGTGCCCAAGTGATTCCAGTATGCAGCCAAGAACCATCGGTTTAGGGGGATTCAGACAAGGGAAGGAAGACAGGCCATTGTAGGTTGAGGTGTAAGGAGGAACCCCAAGGAGGACAGTCAAATATTAAATGGCAAGAGTTGTAGCTAATTGAGAAGACTAAGAAGGAATTGAAGAGAATTATTAAAATAGTATCTACGTGGAAGGGGAAGGATATTTTAGGAAATCAGTCTACAAGTGCTGTATGATTTTTGGAGCAGTTGGAACATAAAGAGGTTAGAAATCATAGTGCCAGAGTAAAGGGAGAGTACCTATTTGATGAGGGAGAGAGCAGAATTTCATGGGGTCTGCTATACACATGAATTACTATCCATAGACCCTAGCTTTCTAGTCACATATGATAAAAAACACTGTACTTGAAATGAAACATCATGGATCATAGTCCTAGATTTTCCACTAATTAGTTGTGTTCATTTAGTTCATTTCACCAGCTATTCATCAAGTGCTGAACACTGCATTGGACCCTAAGGATGGATTAGCTACAACTCTTGCCATTTAATATTTGACATTCTAGGGAATTCCTTTCTGTAACTGTAGTTAGGCAGTTCTTAACTTCTCTGGGCCCTTCTCCATCTGTGAAATAAATATGGGGATGGAATGAGGTTATTTTGAGGTTGCTTTCAGCTCTGACATATTACAATGATTCTAAGTAAAGTCTGGTAAAAATCAACACCTCTCCAAAGTAATTATTGTAGTTTTCTTCAGTAGAAAAAAGGGGTTTAAATTGAAACTATCCCAGGACCTTACCAGCACCTTCCCTGTTTTACCTTTCTGTCAAGTTCTGTTTGATTTTGACACGTGGAGTTGGTGAGGAAAATTCAAGAGTGGATGTCCCTAGGGGATTAGAGCAAAAGAAGAGCCTGGTAAAAACCCCACGGTCGCAGAACTGTAGGCACATTGGGAAATTGTGCACCAAAGTACGTTTCTGAGATCTTCCATTGTTTCCAGCACCATGTTGAGCTGTTGACCTGTTCATCACCTAGATGACTCTACTGTGACCGGGAACAAATTGCTTATCTTGCCAGCAGCCCTGAAGATAAACTTGGGAGAACTGGGGAGATGTGTCTTTCTCTGTTCTTGGACGTTACAATACCTTCGTTTTTTTCTTTGGCAGGTTGTAGAGGGTGGGGAGAGTGCAGAGGGTAAGGGGAAGTGGTGGGCAAAAAAGCCCCCGCCTCTAAAAAAAAAAAAAGAAAGAAGGAAAAAGGAAAAGGAGTCCTGAAAAGCTGTTTGTGCTGGGAACTGGAGCTGGGTGGTAGGGCTGTGGTCATTTTTGTAGACTACGCTCTTTTGTTGCTGTTCTGTTTTTGGAGACATTACATAAATAAATTATGGTTAGTTTTTTTAAAATGATACTCTCAGCTTCATCTTTTGTTCCAAATCTATTCGCGACTATTAAAGGATGATTTTTGTATGTAAATTTTGCATTCAACATATTTTTCCAGTATAGGGACTGTACAGTGATTTCTGTTCAGATATCCCGGACCATCAGATCTCAAATTACTGTCCAGCCACTTCCTTTTCCACTGCCCACTTCCCTTTTCATTCTGCGGTTCTTATATTCACCCAGTGAACCTTAATTCAACAACCTGTATGCCCAGCACTATGCTGGCTGAGGATGTGGAAGGAGACAGATTGCGAGACAGCCCCTGTCCTCAGGAGCTCTCAGGATAGTGGGGAGACAGATGCCACGCAGATAGATGCTGTGGTAAGTGCCATGAGAGAGGTGAGTTAATGCGGACATGGTGACGAGGCTGCCTAATCTAGCTGGGCAGGGTGGATATCGGGAGCTGGGAATGTAACAGGAGCTACGTTTCTGTGCCTTATAGACGGTATGAGAAATAGGGAAACGCTAGTTTAATAAATAGATAGAACACAGGGTGGGGAGTCAGGACCCTTTTTGGTCTTTCGTTTGAGAGAACAGCAGCTTTCTTTGCTTCTCACTTGTGGCAGCAGATATTCTAATCCTCTGGAGTTATGTGGGTTGGAAAAGAATGGAAAGGAATTGGCCCACCTTCATGGGGAGAGAGGGAGACATTAGGGATGTGGGTGTTTCAAAGCTCTTGGCATGACTGGCTATAAGTACAGATGGCTATTTGCATTACCATTATTGTAGCTGTTATGCCTGCATTCTCTTTGATGTGCCTCTCTACAGGGATAATTGTGGGGTCCTAACATATATCTCTTCCTGCTGCCAGATAGAATAGATGCTGATGTGTTGTGCATTACAGAGTGTACAATGAATTCTGTGTGGGCTGTCTTCTTACTGCTGCCTTAAGCTTTTGGGGACTCTGCAGCTTAAGTGAAAACATGTTTTTTTATTTTTTTATTTTTTTATTTTATTGAAATCCACATTGGTAAAAACATAAAAATGAGTATACTAAGTTTTACTGAGGGATTGACTCATAAATGGAGCTAAAATTAACTTTGGTGACTGAATTTTAAAAGTGTTAAATACTAAGGATTGAATATCCACAGAAAAGGTGATTTGTCTGGGAATCCAAGGAACCAGTCACATTCTGGGTAAACTTTGAAGGGGTGGAACAGAAGAGGATGTGTTTTACAGCTGATCTGCCATTTATTTGTTGTGACCTTGTCCAATTTGCCTTAACGTTTCTCAAGCATCAGTTTTCTCATTAGAGAACTGAAGCTAATAACTACCATAGAATCGTGATGATCAAATGTTTATTTTCCAATACTGAAAGCCTGTTACAGGCTTCTTTCTTAGTATATATGTCCCAGCAAGATGGACTCCCTTACTATTTCTTTCCCCTCTTTGCTTTTGTACATATTTTTTCTTGTATTGCTTTTAATCTGCCCACTCAGAAAATTCTCCACCAAATAAAACACAAACACACAAACCTGGCAATTTTAGGTTCATGCTTTTTTAAAAAAAGTTTTTATTTTTCAATTGGAGTTGACATTCACTACTATTTTCTGTTAATTTCAGGTGTACAGCGTAGCGGTTAGACATCTATATAATTTACGAAGTGATCCCTCCATAGGTTTGTGCTTTCTTGTTCCTTAGATCTCTGCTAAATGGTGAGCCCTTTTCAAGGATGCCTTCCCTGACCCTGGTCCCACTCCAGTCCAGAAGGTATCCTTACTAGGTTTTCCACAGCACTAGTTTTATTCGTCGGCCTCCCCTGCTAAACTATCAGTTTTCTGAGGACAGTGACTGTCTTGCGTACTGTTGTGTTACCAGTGTGTAGTCTGGGCCTTCCTTCCCTTCACTTAAATGATGTGGGGGCCGAACCCAGGCTCCTTGCAAAACTTAGGATAATACCTAGAGGCACAGCACCCCATCTGTCTCCTACTTGATTTATAACCAGAAGAAAACCACATAATTTGCACATAATTGATGGTAAAACCCACTTCCTCTAGGGGTAAATTTGGTTTTCAAAGCCATTGGAGCAGGGAGACTAGTAAACTTGATTCTTGGCGCTTTGCTAAAGATTCAGACTTTCGTACTCTTTCATACAGGACTTGATTCTTTGCTCTGAGTAGAAAACCACTGGATAAAAAAGGGTATGACTTGTGGCAGTAATCTAGTTTAGTAACTGGGTCAAGTTCTAATCCCACTGCAACTACTACTTTTTAGAAAAGGACCCCTTTGAACAAAACATAGAATACCTCTGGAGTAACCTCAGGAGAACAGTTTGAGAGGCCTCAAATATACACGTGTATTACCCCCTCCTCTTTTTTTCTTTAGGACTGTTCAGACCTTGGGGGGTGTGTGTGTGTGTAGTGTGTGTGTGTGGGGGGTGGGTCACACAGGGAGCTTTCACTTACATGACCTAAGCATTCCATTGTGGCCATTGGTCTGTTGTCCTATACATCTCAGAAGTGATCTTCCACCCTCTAACGGGTCATACTGAATTTGTCGTAGCGGGCCAACCTTCCCTGTGAAGGTAAAGGCAAACCATTACTGCCTTACAACCTTTTACTACTTTACGAGTCTGTCTCTGTTAGACTGTAGTCCTTGAGGGCAGAGATGTTCTGATTCATTTTACATTCGCAGTGATCAGTACGGATGTTGGCATGTCCCTCAGTAAACAATGGTTACCTGTTCGTTGAATGAAGCAGCACAGTGTGGTAGAAGATTGAAGGCTTTGGAGTTGGACAGACTCAGTTGGATGGGTTCAGCACTTGGTAGCTGGGAGGCCTTTAGCTGGAGGGTTTTAGCCTCTGAGCTTCAGGATCAGCTTTTGTTGTGAGGGTAGAAGACATGCCCTGGACAGTTCCTGGCAATAGATAGCCATTATTTTTTTTCCCCAATGATTTATTTTGAAATAATTTCACAATTAGAGAAAAGTTGCCAGAACAACTAAAAACAAAAAACCCCTAAAAAATCCTATATTCCCTTCACTCAAATTCTTGTTATCAATATTTTATTGCATTTCCTCCATGCGTCTCTCTCTCTCTCTCTCTCTCTCTCTCTCTCTCTCTCTCTCACACACACCCTCCCTCTCTCTCTCTCTCTCTCTCTCTCTCTCCCCCACACACACACACACCTCTCTCCATGCATACATACCTTTTATCATTATTCCTTTTCTGAACCTTTTTGAGAACAAAAACACTCCAGCCTGTATTCCCCCAAGCAGGACCAGTATACAACTCTCCGAATCAGGAAATCTATTGGTGCAACGTTACGACCCATCCACAGACCCCATTAACATGGCTCCAGTTGTCCCTGTGGTGTCTGTTTTTCCTTTTCTGGTCCAGGACCCTCTCTAGGTATACAAGTTACATTTTAGTTGCATGTCTCCTCAGACTCCTTCAGTCTGGAGCAGTTCCTCCGTCTTTGCCTTTCTTTCATGTCCTTGACATTTTTAAAGTGTGGAGGTCTGGGTCTGCCTGTTCCTTCATGACAACTGTCATGTCACTTTTTTTTTTTTTTCAGGTGAGGCAACCCTTGTTTGACCTCACAGATTACAAGGACCTTGTCAGCTTACAATCCCTTATTTTATTTTTTTTATTTTTTTTATTTTTTACGCCCACAGCACCTGGTCGTCCTAGGTGTTCTCTCATCCAAGTATTAACCAGGCCTGATGCTGCTTAGCTTCCGAGATCAGACGGGATCGGGCTCGTTCAGGGTAGCATGGCCATAGACTGTCATGTCACTTTTGACAGGAGTATCACAGAGATGATGCTGTGCTCTTCTCAATATTAGACCAGAAGGCAAATGATGTCTGCCTACCCCACTATTAGTAATACTTACTGTTATCATCTGCTTTATTTGGTGTTTGTCAGGTTCGTCCACATTAAACTTATCATTTTTCCTTTTATAATTGATTATTTTCTTGTGGAAAGACCTCTGAAATGATACCACTAGCTTGTTCCTCACTTGACCTGTATCTGACATCCATGGACAGCTCCTTCCTGAACCAGCCCCTTCTGTAACAGTTGCCAGATGGGGATTTCTGTATTTCTGTCAGTCTGTCTGCATTGGTTAGTTGCCATTTTACTTCAAAGAAGAGTTTTCCCATCTCATTTGTTTATTTCTGTCAGTATGAACTCATGGATTTTATTCAGTGGGTTGTAATCCATTTCTCTTATTATTCCGATCCTCAGACTGTCTTCACTTTGGCTAGTGGCACCTCCTTTATGCTAGCTTCTTGGTACTGTCGACCTGTCCCTATCATTCATGGGATGTTTCTTGACTTTCTGGTACAAGAAGATTTTCCAAGCTTATCTTGTTCTTTTTCTGCTGTAGCCCTGGAATCAGCCATTTTCAAAGAGCTTTTGTCCTTTTAAATGGAGGATAGTAATTAGGAACCAAAATCTGGGTGCTAGGTATGCACATTGCTACTGGGATATCATTGACTCTGGGCTCTCTGAAAGAGACAAAGCTAGAAAAATATGTAAGTATATATATAAAACACACACACACACACACCCTACATGTGAGTCTGTAACTGTTTATTTCTGTCTGTGTATATATGTATGTTGTATATATGTATGTACAAATATATGTGTGATGTTTGCATGTATGTTTATATGTATGTGTATATGTTATGTATTTTATATTAGAAAACAATGAGTTTTACATTATAAACCAGAGTTCATGCCGATGACTCCATCTTAAATCCAGCCAGTCTCTTTCCACATTTGTAAAATATATTCTCAAAGAGACAGAAACTGGACTCCACTTATCCTCCATATGTTTACTTACTTCATTTTACTTATTTGCTCAATGTAACCATTTTCCCAACCACACGACTGTCTCGTCTACCTCTGTACCCCACTCCTCATGGCCTGGAATCTGGCCCATTCTTCCATAGGGCTCCCCAACCTTTCCACAGTTCCCCAATCTTCCTCATAGTCTCTCAACTCCCCCAGCCACTCTGTGTGCTTGGGCTTTGGGCCTGCTGGCCTGTGCCTCCTTATTATTCTTCAGTTTCTCACTCTGTATCCTTAGCTGTCGTACTGACTTCTTTGGTGGAAGGGGGCTGTTATTATTTTTTGAAGAGGTTATATATTTTTTGTTTGTTTATCGAGGTATACTTTACATGCAGTAAAATTCATTCTTTTAAGGTATACATTTCTGTCAGTTTTGACAAATGTAATACAGTCACATAGCAACTACCATAATGAAGATATAGAATACTTTCATTACCACAAAAAATTCCCTTGGGTCTCTTTCTAGTCTAGCCTCTGCCAATCCTCAGCTGCTGGCAATCACTGATCTAATTTCTTTTCCTATGGTTTTGCCTTTTCTAAAATGTCATATAAATGACATCATTTACTGTGTCACTTTTTGAGTCAGGCTTCTTTTACTTTGCATTCTTTTGAGAGTCATCCATGCTACTTTATGTATTAATAATTTTTTTTAATTGTTGAGTAGTTCTTTATGCCTGTGCCTGCAATTTATTCTTCTATTTACCAGTTGATAGACGCTGGGTCATTTCCAGCTTTTGAGAATTACGAATAAGGCTGCAGTAAGTATTTGTATATAGATTTTGCGTGTTCAGATGTCTTCATTTCTCTTGAATAAATGCCTGGGGGTAGGATTGCTGGGTCATATCTTAGGCATATATTTAACTTTATAAGAAGCTGCCAAACTTTTCCAAAATGGCTTACCATTTTGCATTCCCATCAGCAAGGAATGTAGGAGAGAGTTCGAGTTGCTCCTTTCACTATCTGGTATTGTCAGTTTTTAAAAAAATTCTGAGTCATTCCAGTAGATATTTAGTAGTTTCTCTGTGGTTTTAGTTGGTATTTCCCTAATGGTGTTGAGTAGCTTTTTATTTGCATATTTGCCATCCATATCTCTTTGATGATGTGTCCATTAAGTCTTTTCCTTTGTTTTTTAAATTGGGTTGTTCATTTTCTTAATGAGTTTTGAGAGTTCTTTTATATATTCTTGTTACTGGTCCATTATCTGTTACGTGTTTGCAGACATTTTCACTTATTCTTTTATTTTAAATTATAAACATAGCTTCTTAAGTATTACAAAAATGTTGGATTAGCTTCATTGGAGCTTTCCATATAGCCTTATGCTTTGAAAATCCAAGAGACATATTTGTAAGAGTACGAATCTAGACTTGAGGGGTGGTGTAGATCTTGGACAATCCAGTGGAATTGCCTCTGCCCAGTGACTGAAGGGTACTTGTTGAGAAAATGAAGGAAGAACTGAGGGAAAAATGAGAAGAATGATGGTGGTGGCCAGTCTTCGGTGGTAGAATTTAGTACAGCCAGTTCAGGGATGGGAGAATGGTTGCTTGAACTGTCGAAAATAGAAAGGTGAGGCGCATGAGAGCAGCCGGGGGATTTAACGTGGAGTGTGTTGAAAGTGTTGAACCTCGATGAAATCAAACAGGGAGCTTCATTTGGTATGTAAGAGAGAGGCTTAGAGAGGGGACTTACAGAAGATTATGAGAGTCACGAATTGGCAGAGCTGGGGCTGAAATTAAGATCTTTAAGAACAGTCATGAAGAAAGGACTCAGCAGCATATGAGACGGGGAAAGGGAGAGGAGGGGAGGGGGAATTCTAAGCTGGATGATACATGTTTTTATTATTCTTTATATTCTTTATATAAGTTATAAATACCCTTCTTGTATCTACTCAACAGTAAAATATAACAACAAAGCTGGAGTGACAGCAGAATTGGCGATTGAACTATAAATCAAATGGGATATCTTTTGGGTTAAACAGAAAACACTAGAAATCAAATGGCAAAGCATTTTCGGCACATGAGGAATGTTTGGTTCTTCCTGACACCAAAAGAGAAAGGATACTAAAGAAAACAGATCATAGATCTGGCTTTTGCTAATTACCATTAGCTTTGAAAATACTAACTCCCAAAGTTAGGATTTACTGGATTTGGAATTGCCTTTGGATTAGGAGAGAACGATGAAAGGAAATAGCTAGAAAAACCTAATAATAATCATTATTTTATTGGCTTCCTAGTCTAATTTGGGCACTGCGCTGGGCTCCTTGCCATTATGTTTCCCTAATCCTTCCATAACCCTGCAAAGTATTTGGTGATAATATATTCCTGTTTTATACATGCAGAAATTGAGATTCAGAAAAATGAAATGATATGGCCAAAGTCATACAACTAGTAAGTGATTGAGCTGGGTGGGATTTGTCTGCAGGACTGTGTGGTGTCAAAGCTCGTTCTCTTTTCAATATACTGGTGCTTATCATAGTGTCACTTGTAGACTGGTATTGGTCTGCTAACTATTAC
>NW_006437736.1:765337-770881 GCF_000325575.1 Pteropus alecto
AAGAAAAATCACCTTTTTTCTTCTGACTACTCCACACGCATGAACATTTACCTTGACGTGTTTTTCCCTTTAAGGAAAGGCAGCGATTCTTTGGCAGGGCGGGCAGTTTTGGTTGGCCCTTGCTCCCGCTGTTTGCCACGAAGACTCCTGACCAGTCCAGTTTTGTTCAGAGCCGGTTTGGGAGTCAGCCGAGCTGCCAAGTTGAGCGTCCCCAGTCTGAAATATGTTCATGTTTAGGGAGGGGGCCAGACCCCTCGGGTGTACCTACGGTTCAGCTCTCTACGGTTCAGCTCTCCACGGTCCAGCAGGAAGTGCGACCTTGCCATTTCTGGAACCCCATGTCATAGAGTCTTACTTGTCTCTCAGTGTGTTTGAAGTCTTGCCAGTTTAGGAAGGGGGCGAGTTTAACTCCTCCCTTAAGGGAAGGTGTTTTTAGGGAGCTTATCCAGAATGGGGTACCCCAGGCAGCAGCCCAGGAAAAGGAGCCCACTCAGCCCTCGTGTTATCTAGGATATAGGAGATTTAAGAAAAGAGGTCTCAGTTTTATAGGACCATTTTTTCTCTACTACTAAATGTGAAAAGCAAAACAGGCTCTCTGAGAACTGGACCTGTTTGACCATTTTACTTGGGAGGGAAACATTGACCACAGACCCGAGACCCCCTCCCCGCCCCCGGCTGCAGGTGTTCATGGTTTATACTGGCTGCCCCAAACCTTCCTTGTGGTCTCTGGTAGTTGCCGGTCCGGTTGTGGTTGAGGTAAAGGCTACGCACTAAGGACAGTTCTAATCCAGTTCTAATCGCACACCTTTTACTTGCCAAACTGGTTCTTAATCCCTAGAATCCAGCCTAGGGTCAGGGATGCGTTCCCATTGCTGTAGGTGATTGCCGTAGGCATAACTGTTGAGACAGTTTTAATGTTCCTGCACTGGTGGCAGCTGTGGGTTGGGGGATGGTGTGTGTATGTCTCCCTCACTCTCTGTGGATATAAACTGCTTATTTAACATTTATTGAACTCTGTGATTAGTTTAGAGGGTTTATAATGCCAGCCTTTACATTCACGGTGAAACATAATTTTCAGAATTATTAGAACCCTAACAGTTTAACAAAAGGAAGAAGATAAGAGAAAGCTCTAAAAAGGTGTAGGCCCCAGAGGAATGCTCTCGGAGGACACAGCAGTCAGGGGACTCTCACAAAACTTTATAATTACCTCAGTGTTACCAAGTCTTGAACTGAAATTACCTTTGAAGATCTCTGTCTCTCCTGTATGTTATAAACTGCCTGAAGATAGGGCAGGTTCTGATTCTTTTTTGTATTCCCCAGAGAATCTGGCCTTCTTAGTAGAGTCAACAAATATTTGTTGAGCTCAATTAAATAAATAAAAAGCTTTTAAACCAAGCACGAAGGACAGTTATATCTCAGTAGTTTATTTGTGAATTTAATTTTCTGGGTCTTTGTGCTCTACTTCTCTGGTCAAGTTGCTGAGCCCAGATGTCTAGCCTGGTGCTTGTCCTTAAATGTCTTACCCCTGCCATGGTTATGATATCACTAAGCAATTTGAAGACGGGGAACACGGCCTGTAGGAGAGTGGTACTAACTGGCAGGCTCTACTCATTCTCCCCCACCGTGTACCTAACTCGTTTCTGTACAGTCTTAGGGGGCAATGAGAAATTGCCTCAAAGTGGTGATTCCTAAGTGAAGCTGGAGGCTAGTTATATATGTCCTCTTATGTTTCGTTAGGTGTGTAGAAGTTGAGGAGGTCGTGGTGCTGGAAATAATCTTAGAGAATTCACCGCATCCCACATTTTACCTGTGAAAAAACAGACCCAGAAAGATGATGTCGTTTATTCCCAGCCACAAGGCTAATTAATGGCCAACAAGACTGTTCTCTTGGTTTCCTGAGTCTTAGTTCTAGGCATTTACCACACTACCAGAGAAGTCCTGTTTTTTTATAGAAAGCATCAGTAGAAATTGATTTCCTGCAGAAAGAATATTGGCAATTTAAGTGAGGAATGTAAATGGAAGAAGGTTTTTTTTTCTTTTGAATGCTGGAGAACTATCCCAAAATATCTTTTTCTACTTTTTATGTGATTTAGAACAGGGTTCCCCAACCCCCGGGCCAGAAGACAGAACAAAATGAAAAAAGTTTCATAAACGATATGCTTTATTTAAATGCTTAAAGAACAAAGTAGGCCACTTTGAATTTCTAAAAGTAACATTTAAAACATCCCTAAGTTATATAAAAAGGATTTTAGTTGCACGAATACTATAATTTTTTAGGGGTTCCTGGGGCCTGGGGAGCATGCTAGCTCTCTGAATGCTTCGTGTTCTTATGTGGCTCTTCTGTTTGTGGTGACCTCAGAACATGAGATGGAATAATGTGTTCTGAAGGGTGATTTGGGGGGAAGGGATGAGAAGGTTGCAGGCCAGAAAGCTCCATCTAGTGCTTTTAGAGAGGCCCCCCCCTTTCCCCCCTGCTTTTAAAGGAAAGGCTAGGAGCCTGGTCCTAACTGATTCCAGATGGGCCGGCTGCAGTACAAAGGTTTTCAGTGTGTTTGGGACGGGGCTGACCGAGAGGGCCCCCTGAGCACTTCCTGTGCAGCTCTGCGATTGTACTCACCTAATCAGAAACAGCCCTTCCCGGTGGAGCGCGGGAGCAGCCACCGCGGGTTCTCCTCAGCGCCCCATTCTCTGACTGCCCTCTCCTCCTGCCCGCTTTACCTCCCCGTTCGTCTCCTTTCCTCTCTAATCTCCTCTCCATTTGTTTCTAGGGAACATTAAAAAATAAATGTAAATGTGAATATAAATAGATGTATTTCCCTATTCCTTGTGGGGGCGGGAGCAGGGAGGAGGAGCAGGGGGAGAAGGAGGAGTGGGAGGGGAAGAGGGGGAGGGAAAGGGAAGAGGGAGGAATGGTCAGATTAAATGCAGATGCTGAAAGGCCTTTTTTCTGGACCTGGCAGATGTTTGCCAGAGGTGGGTTTGGGGAACATGAGAATGTGAAGCCCACTTGGAAAACCGAGCCACCCTTTATTTTTTTATTTTTTTCACCTGGCACCCTTTCCAAAGGGTTCAGAATGTTGGGAGGATGGTTTATGTTATAAAGCGAGTCTCACTGGCCCTTTCTGGCTGTGTGCCAAAGGGCGAGTTTGAGAGTGAGTTTAAACCCAGTAGAGGTAGAAAGGTGTTTTGCGCACGGATCTCATGTAGCACTGGTGCCAAGGGAGCATACCTTCTGTGCTCTGATGTGGGCTTGAATTTGGCCAGTGTCTCAACTACTGCATGATACCTCAGGCGTTCTGCACAGGTTACAAGAGGATTTTGTGGCGATGCTCAGCTGCAGGGACTATGATTTGTTCTTAAGGGCCTTCCAGACTCTACCGGAGATGTATTTTATGTGTAAACTTGATTTTCTGTTTTGGTTCAGATGCCTGTTAGACCGAGGGTATGTTTGCTATTCAAATCTCAGTCTTCTTGAGCTAGCCGATGATTGCATAAACTCTCTGGTCCCGGAGTTCATCGGGTCTTTGCAGTTTCATTTTGATCCATTTTTGGATTCATGTTGTTGCATAAATGTGACTTTATTACAATAGACTATGTAAAAATATGCTATATAGTCATAAAGTTCTCAGCAACATTGGTTTGCTTTCTTGACAGGTCTACTTTTAGTGTCCCTTTTATCCTCTTGTAAGTATGATCATAGTTTTTCCTGGGCTCAATGTGAAATATGTTGTCTCATGAAAAACTTTTGAGCTGTTTCTAGGTAACAAGGTTGTCTGGAAGATATAGTTTAGAAATGGAAATATTTGAATTTCTGGGATATTTTGATGTTAGTGGGAATAATGGGTCAGAGTATTTGAAACTGGGATTTCTTAAAATAGATCACATGGTCACCCTTCTTATGAGTGTTAGCAGTACAGCGTTGAAGCTAATGCAGAGTTACCCGATATTTTTAACCATCAGCTGCTTGTAATAACGTCCTCAATTTACCAGTAGGATTTTCTTTCTCACCTTTATTTTTTAAAACCCCCCTCTAGGTGTGAAGAAGAGAAGGCAGCTGCAGTGTATGTTGTTTGCTTGCTTGCTTGTTTTTTTGAGTGGCTGCTATTTGCCAAGTATCGGACTCATATTATCTCACTTAACATGATTTGCAAATGGGACCTGCACTTGGGCACTGTCACACAGATGCTAAGTGTCAGAGAGACAGCTTCAACCAATAATATTCTGGATCCAAATGTGATATATGGCCTTCCACACTCTGAGTTATAAGTCCGAAATTCTTCTCGGGAAGAAATTTTTTTCTAAGGGGAGTGTAGTGACTAAAACTTGTTTCAAGATTATTTAAAACTTATTTTTATTGTCATTCTCTTCCCTTTTTAGGCATACTGATTTCATGCCTCTGGCATATAAAAAGATACTGAGACAGGAAGGAGGTGAACCATTTAGTTACTGTTTATAGGGAGGTTTTGAGGCTCCGAAAGCTGCTTTTTTTTTAATTGAAAAATTTGGGGGGTAATTGTAGATTCACATAGTTGTACAAAAGCTGCTTTTGAAATGGCAGGAAGGCAGAGGTTCTGCTTTGGAGCAGATAGACATCTTTCCTCATCTTTTAAGGCATGTGCAAGGAGGTTGTATGAGGGGATCTTGAGACCTCGCTTTATCTTAGCAGCTCTCTGCTGTCTTTGGGATGCACGCCTGTCATACTGTAAGTGCCATACCACAAGGGACACCCGTTGCAGGAACCATTGCAGTTCCTGGTTCAGGCAGGCTGTGCCATGAAACCTTGCTGAATTGCTTGAGCAGAGACAACATTCAGAATATAGAGATAGACTGATGGTGGAGACAGTAGCAGACCTTGGAAGAAATGAGTTAGAATTGATGGGGTGAATCAAGCGGACATCTTTGGCTGTGATCACTCTGAAGATTCCTTTCATTGTTTTCCCATTAACTTAGATATCATCTTCCTAAAGAGGTCTTTTAACTTTTAACCCCCATTTTCTCTAATATTTATTGTTATTTATAACTAATATTTGCTTATTTACTTGATGTGTAATATCTTTAGTCAAATTGGAGAATTTGCATTAGGGCAGGGACTGTGTCTGTTTTTCACACTGTATACATGATGCCTAGACCATGGGACCATAGTAGGTGTATATATCGTAGAAGTTTGTTGAATGAATGAATGAATGAAATGGGAAATTGTTTGTTTAAAATGTCAAGCTTAATTCTGCTGGTTCATGCCTTTGCCTGTTATGTTGGATCAGAGTACTGACTTTGAAATTTTCCTGATATAAGAGTTTTAATTCCATAGGCTTTTCTTCTTGTAAACAAGGTAACAAACTACCCTAGTTTAAGGTCATCCTTTAAGCTTTGCTAATGGATTCTTGCTTTTTTTCAGAAAAATGTGCTTAAGGCCTAGGAGCCCAGACTATGAAGCATCTGGTCCACCTTGACCTCTAAAATTAGCGGCCTTGTTCTTTTCCCTTCTGTTCTACATGTTTGGAAGAGCAGCACAGTTCTGTTTTAAGGCTTGTTACAAAGTAGGAG
>NW_006437736.1:770964-777491 GCF_000325575.1 Pteropus alecto
AAGCGACCCTCCCTAAGTTATCTTTTATAAAGGGGTCATGTGTATATTTGATCCCTAACTCATTGAGACCAATTTTCTTTCTTTTTTTCTCACTTTTTAATATTTTAGGTAATATTTCTCTTCAAGACCAGGAGGAAAATATGGGCAAGAAAATTGTAAAACATTTAGGAAAAAATGTAGGGTTGTATGGGTGTGCGAGAATGTTATGTATATACAATTTTCTTGCCCATATTTTCCTCCTGGTCTTGAAGAGAAATATTACCTAAAATATTAAAAAGTGAGAAAAAAAGAAAGAAAATTGGTCTCAATGAGTTAGGGATCAAATTAGCTATTTCTTTTAGGTAGTTGGGCTATAATTCTGAATATGTAGCTTTTACCTTGTTAAGATCTTTGCTGTACTCGTATGAAAATTGGCAGATGATCTTGGTTTTAGGTGTGTGTATTGAAGGAGTAGTACCAGTAATAAAGTAATGCCTTTGTCTTGCTGTTCCTTACTGAAGCAGAAATTCGGAGAGCCGAGGATAGTGGAAGGTTATTTGTGATTTTTGAGCTCTGATGTCAAAATCCTTGGTGAGTTTTACTTAAACCCTAGACTCAACTAATATTTGAGTGTCATGCTATCAGGTAGGGTTACTGTTCACTTAGGTCAGGGATCACCTCTTACATATCCCCTTTATCTGTTGTAGCACCTAACAGTCTTGGGCACATAAGAGGCACTTGATGAATTTAGTGTGATCTTGCTCAATTCACAGATTGCTTGAGTTGGTTGATCTATTCAGTGGAAGAATGCACCTGTGCATTCTGTATACCCATAAATGATGTACCTGGGAATTAAAAAAAAATGCATTTTAAATATTACTTTATTAAAGTTTCCAGAAGAAAACATGAGAATATGTTTACGATAGTCTTTAATTGAACCAGGACATAAATACTAACTATGTAAAGGAAAAAAATGATAGATTGACTACATTAAAATTAGGAATATCTGTTCATTAAAAGACATCACTAAGAAGGTAAAAAGGCAAAGCTCAGAGGATCAGAAGATATTTGCGATATAGGTATCTGGCTGGTATCCAGAATGTATAAACAACTCCTACAAATCAATATATAGAAGAAATCCTATAAATCAGTCTTCGAATAACACATAGAAAAAAATGGACAAAAAGATTTAAATAGGTACTTCACAAAAGATGATATCCAAGTGTCCCAAAAGTGGTCTTCATCATTAATCATCAGGTTAAAGCGAACAACCACAGTATAATACTAGTACACTCACTGCAGAATGATTAAAATAAAAAGGCAGACCAAGTGTTGGCGAGGTTGTTCAGCATCAGGACCCCTAATGCACTTCTAGTGAGAATGTAAATTGGTACAGCTTTGGAAAACTAGTCGTTGATGGTATCTCCCAAAGCTGAACATCAGTGTACTAGCAATTCTACTCCTGGGTGTAACCAACAGAAATGTGCACATTTATGCACCAAAAGACATGTACAAGAATATACGTAGCAGTTTTTTTAGTAATAGTTCCAAGCTGGAAATAATACAAAATGCCTTTCAACATCACTGAAATGTTTTTTTAATAAGTTGATATGTTTACGAAATTGAATACGGTAATGACAATGAACTATACTCAACAAATGAAATGGATCAGTTTCACAAATAAAATGTAGAGTGAACGAAGCAAGCACAAAAGAGTACATAATGTGTGATTCCATTTATGTAAAATTCAAAACAGGCAGACTGAATCTGTGATGTTTAAGTCAGTATCACCGCCTGGTAGGAGTGATTTTGCAAAAGCATGAGATAGGCTTCTGGAGTGCTGGTAGTATTCTGTTTTTTTCTTCCTTACCTAGGTGCTGGTTACATGGGTGGGTCACTTTGTGGAAATTTATTGAGTTATATACTTAGGGTTTTTGTCCATTTCTGTATATGTAGTCAATTAAAAAGTTCACTTAAAAATTTGTTTCTACTTTTATCCTGTGACTGCTGCAGCTAATGGTGAGCTTTCTCCCTCTTACCTGTGCTAATCTTTTGCCTGTCAAAGGTGATAGGATGTGGGTGTGCGTATACTTTATGTGTTTATATGTTAAAGTTGTGTGGGCATGAAGGTGCTTCTTATCATTAATCTAAATTTGCTTTTCCAATATTCAACACACTAAGAGTTTCAAACAGCCACAGGAAAGGAAAACTGAGGAATAAACTCCACTGATCACTTTTTAAACCAATTCTCTGAGTAGGGTAAGGAAACTGACTGCCTCACAGGGTAGCAAATTTGGATTTTGTTCTACAGACAGAAGAACCTCTTACTTAAGGGTTCTCAGCTTCTAAAGGTTTTATTTTCAGAAGAATGCACCTCATTTTGACCTTTATTCTTTTTTTAAAAATTGAGGTATAATTGACATATAACATTATGTTAGTTTTAGTGGTGCAACATAATGATTCCATAGATACTTATATACATCCATATATTTATAGTGAAAGTATTACCATAAAATATCTAGTTAATATCCACCACCTCACATAGTAACAGATTTTTTTTCTTGTGATGAGAACCTTTAAGATCTACTTTTTTAGCAACTTTACAATTTACAGTACAGTATTTTAACTGTAGTCACCATGCTGTGCATTACATCTCTGTCTCATGTTTATTTATAATTGGAAGTTTGTACTTTTGACCCTCTTCATCCATTTCTTCCACCTCCCACTTCTGGCACCCACCAATCTGTTCTCTATGCATTTTTTTTTTTTTTTAATGATTCTACATGTAAGTGAATTCATGGTGTTTGTCTTTCTCTGTCCGACTTACTGCACTTAGCATAATGCCCTCAGAGTCCATCCATATTGTTGTAAATGTCAGGATTTCCTTTTTAAAGGCTGAATAATATTCCATTATGTATATATACACCACATTTTCTTTATCCATTCATCTGTTGATGGACACTTAGGTTGTTTCCACATCTTGGGTGGTATAAATATTGCTGCAGTGAGTATGAGGGTACAGATACCTTTTCAAATTAGTGTTTTTGCTTTTTTCTGGATAAATACCCAGAAGTAGAATTGCTGGATCATATGGTAGTTCTATTTTTAGTTTTTTGAGGAACCTGCATACTATTTTCCATAGCGGCTACAACAATTTACATTTCCACCAATAGTGTGCTAGGGTTCCTTTTTCTCCATATCCTTGCCAACACTTTTGTTCTCTTATCTTTTTGATTATAGCCCTTCTGACAGGTGTAATGTGACACCTCACTGAGGTTTCAATTTATTTTCATTTCCCTGATGATTAGTGATGTGTTGAGCACCTTTTCATGTACCTGTTGGCCAACTGTGTGTCTTCTTTGGAAAAATGTCTATTCAGATCCTCTGCTCATTTTATAATCAGATTGTTTGTTTTGCTATTGAGTTGTATGAGCTCTTTATATATTTTGGATATTAACCTGTTATCAGATATTTGCAAATATTTTCACCCATTCCATAAGTTGCCTTTTCATATTGATGGTTTCTTTTTGCTGTGCAGGTGTTTTTTTTTTTATTGATTTTTATTCTTAACCTGGACACTATGAAGAGATGAAATCTCTACATGGTATTAAGATTTTTCCCCCTTCCTCTGTGGAAATCTAACTCACAGTAAGGCGTTTTAGGGAAGCCTAACCTGGATGAGGTAGGAAATCTGAAAGATGTTGTGCCTTCTCTTGACTGGTCATATCTCTTGATTCTCAACCTGGCCTTGTAAAATACTTGAATGTTCTCTTAAGTTTGCCATGTTGTCTGATGACCACACCCTTGGAAATTTTCATTCTCTCTTTTATTCTCTTTTCATTCTCTCTCACCTGCCTCAGTTACCTAAGTGTACTGCTGGAGCTCATTCTCCATGACACCTTCTAGAGTTAGCCATTCCCTCTTGTGTACCTTCGCTGTATCTGCATATACCTCTGCTGTATCACATATCACTGTGTTGGTCCTTCAGTCTTCCCATTATAGCCTTTTAAGACTATCAACTGGCATGTGGTAGGTGTTCAATAAATATTGAAAAGATGAACGATGGGCATATTTTCTGAAAGACAGTAGCTATTTTCTAAAGAATAAAAACCAATTATAATATTTGACATCAGAAGATACATGTTTTAAATTATTTTTGAAAGAAGTGATACTTTGCATTAATTTCTCAGTAAAACCAGGGCTGTATATTTACAGCAGGGTATATATTGTGGCAGTAGGAGAGATTGATGCTAACTGGTTCATGTTGGTATCAGACACGTGACCTTGGCCTCTTTAGCATTGTCCTCTAATCAGCTGATTTAATTTTAGTAGAATCCCTGGAGAAATACTTTGAAATGCTCTGGTTCTAATTGCAGAATTTAGAAATCATAAATCTAATGTATAGATCCTGACTGCATTAGGAGTTATGGATTAAAACCAGAGATGAGACTGTGTAGGCATTAGGACACTGTGACTGGGGGCCAGTGTAGGCATTATGTCAGTGATAATTTTGTTCATTTCAAATATTATAAAATTAAATTCCAGAATATGTTATCTGAAGTTTTATCATTTCATTTCAGCATGTCATTTCTGAAGCGTTTTAATTTAAAAAGGTCTGAGTAGAATCATTGCCATTTGTCCAGAAGTTTAGAATAATACGAATAGAATAATAAATTAATAAGTATTGAGTGCCTGCTTTGGGTTTAATACTGTTAGTAATATGTAAAAAGTATGACTTTGACCTCGATGTCAAGCAACCTGTATTTTATTGATGGCATAAGAAAACACAGATACAAAATGACTTCTAAATATTTCTTTCTAACTCTAACAGTCTATATATGGGAGACTAAGTAGAAAAAGCACAGACTTTGGAGTCCAAACAGATCTGGGTTCTAATCTTGGCTTTAAAAAAATAAAATTAAAAGTTATATAACCTTGGTCATGTTGACATCACTGGAACTCTTGTTTCTCCATTTGCAAAGTGAAGTAAGAATATATACAGCTTGGCAGTTTTTTGGTTTTATTTTTGAGAAGTAATGACAACCCATATAAAACCACACATAATAAGTGTACCTAATGTATGTTTGAATGAAAGGGGTAGATAAATAGGGCTTTATTTGCAGCAGTCTACTCAGTCCAGGCGATTGTTAATAGATTTCATAATGATAACTAACATAAGTCAAGCTCAGTAATTGATTTGATGGGCAGTCTTGGAAGCTGTCCTTTAGTCTTCCCATTATAGAATAAAGTGACTGACCTTCTGTTTTGAAGAGTGTGAAGGTCTTTTAACAGAGTGCACATCAGTTAGCTGGTGGAACTATCTGACCAATGAGGAACACAGGAAAGGTTTCACACAAGGAATGGCTTGTTAGGAGTCCACAAGGGGTAGGATAAGAAAGCACATATCTCAGAGATGGGCTAATCAGACTGAGTTCCTTCGTCCCCTTCTTCCCTCCAGAATGTGAGTTTCAGCTGTTTATTAGCAAGTACTGCATCCTTTGCTGTTTTTCACAGCAGTTGTGAAGCTTATTCTGGATGCCTGTGTGTTAACTAGTGGGACATTTTGACTTCGCTAAATGTTCCAAATTGTTTAAATTCTGTTTGGGGTAAATGACTTTCTTATTATACTAAATCATTTTCCTTTCATGTCTATTTTTTCACTGGAAAGTTGGTGCCCTGGAGCTGAGTCTTTGCCCTGCAAACTGAAAATACAGTTTTCCCGGGTGTGTCTTATTTTAAGCTACTCCCTTTCATACTACGAGGCTCTGACCTCCTTGGAGCCTTTCCTACTTGGTTACAATTGATGCTTTGTCCTTTAAAGTCATATAGGACATGGCCACTCCGTTGATTCAGTGTTCAGCTATTACATATGGCTCTGAGAAGAAATTCCTCTCCTAGAATGGGAGTGGGCAGCTGAACTGGAAAATGGAGCTCTGGTCCATTTTCAGTCATCGTTTAAGGAGAGTGAGTAGCAACTTCTAAATTAGAGTCAGGACTAAGCAAAGGAAAAACAGGGCCAGCTCCAAAATTGGGTACTAGTCAAAAACTGGCTGGTGTATGAGGTTAGTATAGCTGGGTTTTACTAGAAGTAGACATTTAAGGAATTATCTGTGGTTCAAGAAATTTTGCATATTTTATGGTATAGCTATGCTTCTGAAAGGATAATTTTTAGAAAGTTCATGTTCTTTCTCTGTGGATTTTTAATTTCTCTTAATATTCACAGGAATTTCACTACTAATGATGTCAGCTTACTCTCTATTTATTCAGTCCCTTTGGCCCAGGGACTTAAACTACTTTACATTAATTTAGTCAGTAATTCTTACACCATCCCTGTGTGGGAACTGCTTTTCAGATGAAGGATGTAAGAACTTGCTCCAATTTACATAGCAGGTCAGTCCCTGGGATGGAAAACTAGACTCAGGATTTGTGGTTCCAGGCTTAGCGTGTTTGGTCACTGAGGTTTGCAGTCTTTCTACCTCACTTCCCTCCCCTTTTCCTCCGCACTCCCCCCGCCCCCCCTCCCCTGCTTTGGTGGAGGAAATATCAAG
>NW_006437736.1:779697-796253 GCF_000325575.1 Pteropus alecto
AGGCTTAGCGTGTTTGGTCACTGAGTTTTGCAGTCTTTCTACCTCACTTCCCTCCCCTTTTCCTCCGCACTCCCCCCGCCCCCCCTCCCCTGCTTTGGTGGAGGAAATATCAAGCAAATAGCAAGAGAATCCGGTCTTTTAAAAAGTTAGAGACTGTTGTGCCTTTAGGTGTAGAGTTCTGGATTCTTGGCTTGGGATGGAAGGAAGCAGCAGAAGACCGACCGATGCTCAGCACATGAAGTGATTTTTGACCGGTGCACACTTTAATTTTTGTTCTCTTTTTTTCTCTTTTGTCAGGAGGAGAGGTGGATGTGAGAATTGTTTTGTGTGCCAGCCTTTATGGGGGGCAGTCCAGCTGTTTAAATGCTCAGCAGATATTGCCACTTGGTTTTGGGTTAGGGGCCAGAGAGAAAGGGGTGAAGCACTCACTTTGGGGTGAGATTAAGAGGAGGGTGGAATGTAGGAAGGAGGACATTTCTCTGCGTTTTCTTAGTCATAGGACTGAATCCCAAGTAGCTAAATTTAGCTCAGGTTCCTGTTGAAGGCATCATTTTTTTAGGAGCCGGTGGTGGGGGGAAAACGGAAAACCTTTTTGTGTATCCTGCTCTATGAAGCCAATAGGGAAGCAGGAGGAGGTGAGGTTGCCATGGAGATGGTAGCTGTGTGCAAGGGGAGAGCAGCAGGGTTTAGAATTCCAGGAAGGAAGAGAGAGTGATGTCATCAGATTCCATGGACCAGCCCAGGAACCCCTGTGAGGTTGGTGGGGAGTTGGGTGTGCGTGGGGGGTGGTGGAGTGGGAGTTTGTGCAGGGGAATTTGTGGCTTCAGTAAGGTGTGGGGAGTCCAGTTCAAGCAGAGAGGTTGGTTCTGTGGAATTGTGCTGATCTGCATTAATGCCTGCTTTTAAAAAATATGTAAATCACTCTGAATTTGCAGAATGTTTTCTTTTTTGGAAAAGGATGTATTCATTTAACAAAGGAGCTAATATAGATGTAGAATATAATATCTTTTTATAGATATACTCCCCGTAGTATTTGTGTGTGCCTTTACCTCTTGTACGTGAGAGTATTTGTGACACATTTTGGATATATAGTTGCCTTTGTGTGATGCCTTTTATGGTCTTGCATGCAGTTAAATGCTTCATTAATGCCTAATTATCATATTTATTTTTCTATGGATGTGGATAAATAAAACACTTTTTATTAGAAAAATCTGAGAGAAAATCAGAGCAATTGCTTTTGCGGCAGAAGGGAAAGCTGCATGCTTCTGGACGGTCGTTCTGAACGTGTGCGTGCATGTTCGTACTGAGCGTGAAGGGCAAGTGTCGTTCCTTTAGAATGACCGAGAAGCTAAATTTCTTTTTAAAAGGATATAACAGAATCTGAGTACTGCCCCACCAAAACAGCCACTTTGGCTCTGGTGATAACAGCTGTTGTGCAAAACCTAAAGACTTCTCACTTGGAATCAGCTTTAGAGATGGGTGATAAGGAAACATTTTCAATACCTAACACTGAATTTTTTATTTAAAAAATACCTAGATTGACCCAACACTAGGTTTTTTTGAATTGGCTTTTCTTGATTTGGGGTTGTCAAAAGTCAAATCTGTGCTCAAATGATGAGCTTTTATCCAAGTTAAGATATTTAAAGTCATAGGTTTAGGTTCTGAAGACATTTCCATTTTCACATCAAGAGCGCCTAGATTATTTAATTTAGCAGTGGCAGTGTTTTGAATGATGGCAGCATCCCAGGGTGACATCTTCCGAGGTGACCCGTTTGGATGTATTCGTTCAAGTGTGTCTATTAAAATCAGTGACATTGGGTAAAGTGGGAAGCAGCGCCGTGCGGGGCGTCTGAGAATGGACTCTTTGGAATTAGATTGGCTTAGGTCTGAACCTCCGTTCTGCTGCTCCCTGACTGACCTTGGACATGTAACCGTCCCTTGGTGTGTGGAATGATGGTGCTGTAAGTACCAACCGTACAGTGTGGTGGCGAGGGATGAGTAAGCTAATATGGAAAGCACTTAGACGTTTGGTCTGTTCTCCATCAGTTGCTTTGGTTATTGTCATTAATAATTATACATTTCCTTGACATACAGTATTATGAGGTAGAAGGTCTTGCACACCACTGAGTGTCTTGGAAGGAGGGGCCCAGGAATCTGTAGTTTTTAAATGATTTCCAGGTGATTCTCATGATCAGCCAGGTTTGGAAACCACTGAGTGTCATGTACTGTGAGTACGGCCCAAGCACTGGAAGCTTCATCATCTCCTGGGAGCTTGTTAGAAATGCAGAATCTCAGGTGCCATCCCAAACCCACTGGATCAGAATCTGCATTTTTATCAAGGTACCCTACAGTGACCTGAATGCACGTTAAAATTTAAGAAACACTGCTTTTTTTCTAGCAATGGGAGTAATCGGGTGGTAACTACAGTTAAAGATGAATTACGTCTCAGTGATTCCCACCGGTGGAAGAGAAACAGTCTGGCTGAGCCAGTGTGTGCATGAGCATGCACTTGCCTTTTCTGCTGCTTGCCCTAGAGATAATGCTTCTCTGCATTAAATCACTGTACCATGGAATGGAAAGGGTAGAGTTAAAATTGTGACTGTGTCTACTACTTACTAGCTGTTTGGCCTTGGTCCAGTCATTTCATCTCTCTGAGTCTCAGTCTCCTCACCTGACAATGGAGGTAATACCTAGACCATGAAATAACATGTATAAAGTATCTAGCTTATTGCAGTGCCTAAATACGTTAGTGCCTTTCCCTTTCCCTTTCCCTTTCCCTTCCCCTTCAACCTTTCAGTGATCCATATAGTAGTTCTGTCTCCTCAGAAAAGGCTGCCAGTGGGCACCCAGTACCGTCCTGTCTATGTAGGTTCCTTGCCTCTTGCCCTTGCCCCAGCTACATTGAGCATCTAATTGTACTGCAGAGATGTGTACATATAGTTTTCTTTGTCACCTTTTTCTACAACGTGCCTTTTCCTTAATGGAGATTTATCCAAGAGGGCTAGAAGAGCTAGTTGAGCTGGTATGGGAATCAAGGTATGATGAGATCTGATAGAGGCATCTCTGTTATGAATTAATAGTCGACTATATGTTTAAAACAAATTTGATTTTAAAAAATTGGTATTAGAGGAAAAAACCCTTAAAATCAGGTGATTTCATTTGAAGTCTTTTAGACTAGTTCTTAGCAAGAATTAGCGTGGTAATTATCAGAAGATCACTGAATTGATAAGTAACGAGCATTGTTTTATTTTCTGACCAGGAAATTAATGCAGTAAAAGCAAGTTCAGGGACTCGTTGTGGGGACATCAGAAGTAGAGGGCAGAGGGTTTAGGTCAGAGGATTGGCAGTCATAGCCAGTAGGATGTTGGAAGCAAAAACAGCAGTAGGAAGTAGAAAGGTCCATTTTCATTCAGTCATACAAATTTTAGGAGACTGAGGGATAAGACAGGATTGTGAACTCAAAGCATTTAATAAAAATTGTTATAGTAATAGCTTTCTTCTATATGGTAGGTATACTCCTAGGTGCTTTTTGTACATTATGCCTAATTTTACTTGACATCCCTGCAAGGTACAGGCATTATCACATGTATTTTACAGATCAGAAAGGTTGCGTAACTTGCCCTAAGTCACCCTGCTGACGAGCACCAGAGCTGGTTTGACGTCGTGTTGAGTAAACTGTGTGAGTGATGGGACTGTTATAAAAGCTAAATTGAAATAGCTAATATACACTAGTTAAAACAAATTTTATTTTTTCCAAATTGACCTTTTTGGTAAGTGTTAATTTAAATTAAGATTGTGGTATTCAGTGTGTTAGCCTCTAGAGGGATTTTTTGAACATTGCAGAATTATCCTTTGGGGATGTATTTCCTTTATACTCTGAGGCTAATGAAGAGATATCTTTTTTTAAATGCCAAAGCTTGTGAAGTTCAGTGAAACACCAATTTGAATGGCATATCACAACACAAAACTAATTTTTGTTGGTGGTTATCAACTGGCATATTTAGTCATAAGTATTCACATAATCATGTCAATTATTCTCTTCAGATCTAAATGTGAATAATTATCAGTGATTGCAGAAAGTGAATTTCATATGCAATTGAAGACTTGGGTTCCATTCCCTTTTTTGTTATTTACTGTCTGTGAGAACTTAGACATGTCATTTAACCTCACTAAGTCTGATCCTGAGTTTTCCTTATCAGTCAGAAAGGAATAATGTTATCTGTTTAGCAGGGTTGTTATGAATAGGAGGATGTGTTTGACACCAACTTCTGCCCCTCACTGGCTCTGTAACCATGAGAAAGACATTTAAAACCTTATGCTCCTTTGGTTTTCTTATCTGTAAGGTCTGTCTGTGTGTGTGAGTGTGCGGCAAGGGGAGGAGAATGTAGGTCATGGAGTTGGATTAGAATTAGATGACCTGTGTGGTCCCATCAAACTCTGTGATCCTATAATTGTTGGACCTGCCTATGTTTTGTAGCGAAGTGTTTCGTATAATAAGGCATTATTTCTTATTATCATCATTATTCTTGAGTAGCGCTATCCCATTAAGGATCAGGTACTGTACAACTCACTTTGCACGTATTTATCTCACTTAATTCCTGTAGCAATCCTATGAGGTAGGTTATGTTCTCATTTAGAAGGTGAAGAATTTGAGGGATGAAGTAATATAATATTCCATGATCATGAAGCTAGTAAGTGTCAAGGACCTATCTCAGGTCAGCGTGATACCAATGACTATACCTTCCCCTCTACATCTCACGATGCATGGAATTACCCATGACATGTCCAAACTAGGAAGTTTTTGTGGGCTTAGTATGACACAGACAAACTGCCTCTTAGGCCTTTTATATATGAAGAAGGAAATTCAATACAAAATTTTTTTGAGAACCCGTGATAATATCTAGTATCATTGGGGGAAATAAACATAGATGTATGAGATGTAGTTTGAGAGCTTATGAACTCTTCAGAAATAGTAGGTGTAGACGTATACATAATACATTCCGAAATTGGTCTGTGGTGGAATAAACTCAAGTGCTTAGTAAATGCTATAGTAGTTTTAAGAAGGGAGTAATTGCTTTGGGCTAGAGGACTGTTCTGCAAGCTTTTTTGACCATGACCCATGATAAGAGATCCATTTTATGTGATAACCTGGCACATAGTTAAATATTTATCTGTATATATTTGACTAAAACAAGTTTCATGAAATAATTGTTACTCTTACTAAATGGGAGGTATTTGATTCTTTTGAAAAATTCTGTTGTAGTCTGTCTCCTACAGTGATTCTTAGAGTGCGATGGACCCCTTGAGATGCGCCAGACCCTTTTAGGGGATCTTCGAAGTCAAAACTATTTTCATAATAACTCTAAGATTTTATTTGCCTTTTCCATTGCATTGAAATTTGCGCTGATGTTACATAGCAGTGATGGGTAAAACTGCTGACACTCTAGCATGAATCAGAGCAGCGGCACCAAATTGTATTGTAGTCATCATATCGTTCACCACCACATGCTTGCCATTAAAAAAAAGGGGGAAAAAGCCAATTTGAAGAATGTTGTTGATGAAGCAGTAAAAATTATTACTATTATCAAATCTCCACGCTGATTACGACTCTTTAACATTCTGTGTAACAAAATAGGTAATACACATAAAGCTTTTCTGTATAGTGAGTATGATGGTCATCTCAAGGAAAAACACTTTTGTGATTATTTGAGTTTCCAGGTAAACTAGCCACTTTTTTTTCATGGAATACTATTTTTACTTGAAAAATAAATTGGCAGACTATGGTTATTCAGATTGGGTATTTGGCAGACATTTAAAATGAATGGAGTGAGTGTGTCATTTCAAGGAAAATAATGACAATATTTGTTCCCAATGATAAAATTTGAACTTTCAAGCAAAATTAAAATTCTGGAAAATGTGTTCTGGACAATGGGCTTGACAGCTCCAGTACTTAAAGATTTTTCCGATGAGATCGATGGTGATTAAGTGAATATGATTTTTTGGCGGGGGGGAATATAATGAAATGTGTCAAAACTTAGAAGATTTTTATAACTTAGTGAACCAGTATTTTATATAGGAATGATGTTACATAATCATGATAGGTAAACATCCTTTCAACATGTAGAACAGACCAATAGATTTTAATCTACAGAGTTTGAAAAATTCATTAATATGGTTTCAGATGCTACATTGCAACTAACTTTTAAGACACTGTCACTTTTCAAGTTTTGGTACAGTATTAAGGAAGAATATCCATTGATATGTGAAGACTATTAAAATACTCTTATCTTTTCCAAATACATGTCTGTAGAAGACCAAATTTTTTTCATTCGTTTTGACCAAAATAACATCATAACAGATTGAATGCAGAAGCTGATAGTAGAATCTGTCCATCTTCTATTAAGTTGAATGTGAAAGATATTTGCAAAAATGTAAGGCAATGAATCTATTCTCACTAAATTTTGTTTTATAAAATGTAGCTAATTTTCATTAAATGTTTTTGTTAGCATAATGGTTCATTATTGGTATTTAAAAATGAATTAAATATTTAAGTTACGGTTTCAGTTTCTGTAGGCAAATATTAATATTTAAAATGCATATAAACAAAAGTTTTTGGGGGCTCTTTAATAATTTTTAAGATGTAAAGGACTTTTAAGACCAAAAAGTCTGAGAACTACTGCTCTAATTATTTTTTAAATAATGGTTGAGGCCTCTTAAATGTCATCAGTGGGTCTTGACCTGCAGTTTGAAAAAAATACTGAGCTTTAGGGATTACAGGGATTACATTGTGAAGGGAAGTAGGACTTTGGTAGATTTTATTTGAGTTGAACTTGGAGAACACCCTAGTTTATAAAGTAAATGGAATAAAGTTTATATCTGGAAATTAGCCATTTGCAGTCATCTTCCTCACTCCACTCAAACCTTGCCTCTTGTGTATTCCCTTTGTGATTTCTCATGCCTTTCTTATTCCATTTTCAACCATGTACTCTAATTCCCTCTGGGCCTTATATTTACATTTTATTGGATAGTTCTTATATTTGTTTATATGCCTCTCTTTCTTACTAGACAATAAGTTCCTTAACAGAAGAATTAATAACTTGTCTTTCTATTCCTACCATAATACCAGGCACATGAAAGTCCCTCAGTAAATGTTTGTTGAAGGAATAAGTAAATGAGGAGAAAAAGGGAATGACGAGATGAGGCCAGATTTAGGGTGTTTGGAGCTTCATCTTATGAGCAGTGGAGGGTCATTAGCAGGGGAGTGATATGAGTGGTGGTGTGTGAAATTAATCTGGCCCTGGTAAGAAAATTATGAACAGGTGGATGGAAGCTGCTGGACCAGCTAAGAAACTATTATTACAGTAATATAGGCCTGACTCAGGTGACTCAGGCTTGCATTAAGGTAATGAAAGACATGTATCCTGAGAAATATTTACAAGAACATAAATATAATAATACTCATACTACCTAACATTTATTGTGTACTTACGATATTCTGAATACTGTGTCACGGGCTTAATATTATCTCATTTAACCTTCATAGCATCCTTGAGGAGATAACACTTGTTTCTGTGTTTTTGATGTTTAAATAAAAATAACACATTTGTTATTGAAAAATAAGAAAATACACATAAGCAAAAGAAAAAAAATGTTTATCACTCATAAACCCAAAGTCAACACCAAGACATATAATCAGTAAACATTTTGAGATAGGTACATCCTTCTAGACTTAAAAGAAACAATAAAGGTGTATATATATGTGCTCTTTATGCCTGAATACGAGGAAACTCTGCATATAAGGCTTTATGCTGTTTTTCCATTGAAAGGATGGGCCAACCTAAATGTATAAACTTTTAGGGATGTTGATGAAATAGGCAAATGTCATTAAAATATCGATTTTATTTATATGTGCATATTCAAAATCATATACAAAATTTTATAATTTAGAAATATTTTCTATGGTTTTAGAAGAACATTTATATATACTGTACTGCATCAGAACCCTTTGAGTCTTCTTTTCCAGGATATATATTGAGATACAGCAATTTCAAACTACAAGTACCTGTTCATTCATTCAGGTAACATCAGGAAGATTGGTTTTCTTCATTTATACCATAGTGTATATTGCATTGTTTTAAAATTTTTTTTTATTGAGATGAAATTCACATAACATAAAATTAACATTTTTAAAGTGAAAAATTTGGTGGTATATAGTACATTCACAGTGTTGTGTAGACAGTTTCTAATTCCAGACATTTTCATCACCCGCCCCCCAAAAACCCCATCCATATCGGTTAAGTGATCACCCTCCATTTCCCCTTCCCTCCAGTCCCTGACAACTGCCAATCTGCTTTCTGTCTCTGTGAATTTACCTCTTCTGAGTATTTCACATAAGTGGAATCATACAATATATGATCTTTTGTGTCTGGCTTCTTTCACTTAGCATAATGTTTTCAAGGTTTACCCATGTCGTAGCATATACCAGTACGTTGTTCTTTTTTACAGCTGAATAATATTCCTTGGTATGTATATACCACAATTGTTTATCCGTTCATTCATTGATGGACATTTGTGTTGTTTCCATCGCTGTTGTGCATAGTGCTATGAACATGTGTGTACAAATATTCGAGTACCTGTTTTCAGTCCTTTTGGGAATATACCTAGGTGTGGAATTACTGGGCCATATGGTAGCTCTGTATTTAACTTTTTGAGGAGCGGCCAAACTGTTTTCTGTAGCAGGTGCACCATTTTTTATTCCCACAAGCAGTGTACAAGAGTTTGTCAATTTATTTTTAATGAGGAACACAGTAAGATGGGGAAAGTAAAAAGAAAATAATGTGTGGCCTTTGAGTTTATTAGAGCTTTGTATCTCAGATTTTGCCTGATGGACTTATTAAATATTTAGCATCACTTCAGCACTAAGAATGAAATTTAGCTCAGGGAAATGTATCTGATCTATTTTAAGTGGTGAACAGACTAAGAAATGAAGATCAGAAAAGTGAAAGAAGGGAAATTTAAATAGACTGGCAGATTCCTTGAGGGCAAAGGCCCTATTAACCTTTGTGTCCTCCGCATTTAATAACATGTTTGGCATGTCATAGGTTGTGTTGGGGGTCCCCAAGACTACCCTAGATTCAGTGATTCACCAGGATTTACAGGACTCAGCGTATAGGCAAACTCATGGCTATGATTTATAACAATAAAAGGATAGAAAGTAAAATCAGAAGGGGAAAACGTGCTTGGAGTGAAGAAATCAGACTCACGCCTCAGGAGTTCCCTGCTAGTGGAGTCACACAGGATATGCTTACTTCCTTCAGCAGCGAGTTGTAACAATGTTGTGTACCAGGCAAGTCCATTAGAGACTTAGTGCCGAGAGTTTTCTTTTTTGGGGATGGGTAGAAAGGTGGTTCACAGAGCCACCCTCTGCCTGGCACATACCAGAATTCCAGAGGGAGAGCACATGTTCAGCATGAGCCATACCGTTGCACAGTTTAGGCACAGTGAGCCATTCTTATCAGGTCTGGGAATAGAACCATCCTGAAATCTAAGTTCCCAGACACCAGCCAAGGCCATCCTTGAAAGCTGCCCTTTCTAAGGATAGCAGTCAGGCTTGCTGTGTTCATTTGTTCCTTGTACATAGATATTCTTTAAAAAGTGTTGCTAGGTTCTGTGAAGAAAAATAAATGCCATAGCAGATAACTAGCAGGGACTTTAGTGTCAGACACACCTGGTTCATATTATTGTAGGCAAATTGCTTATTTTTTTGAGCCTCAGTTTTATTATTATACAGAGTTATATCACAGAGTTTTAGTGAGAATACAAAGTGATAATGTATAGCTAATACTAAGCATAATGTCTGTCCTGGTAATCGGGGGTCCCCAACCCTCAGGCCGTGAACCAGTACCGGTCTGTGGCCTATTAGGAACCGGACCGCACAGCTGGAGGTGAGCAGTGAACAGTGGGCAAGGAGCAAAGCTTCATCTGTATTTGTAGCCGCTCCCCAGCGCTAACATCACCGCCTCGGCTCCACCTCAGATTGTCAGGCATTAGATTCTCATAGAAGCACCCGTCCCTGGTGCCAAAAAGGGGACCGCTGCTGTAAATAGTAAGGGGCTATTTCAGCTCACCCGTATCAGTCTGGGTTCAGTCAGGAGAGAGAGACTATAAGTAATCTGGACCCAGAATGAAATATAAAGAGTTATTTACTACAACAGAATATTAAAGTAATAAGGGATTGGTTTGTAAGAAGAGAACTCTAAGGAATAGCAGAAGTAATATAGCAGATATAATGTAATTTAATAATGTGATTGGTATACTGATATGAAATATAATTAATATATAATTATGTTAACCCAGGGCTGAGATAAAGCACCCAGAGAAAAGCTGTCTCCCTCTTCCCCAACCCCTTGCAACAGGGGGCGAGATCTAGAACTTGTTGAAAAGGGCATGGTTGTGGCTCTCTGAGTAGCAGAGAAGTAGGTCTGTGATACCAGACCTGCAGAACTGGTTGGAAATCTGCCTTTTAAAGTTGCCAAAAATCTGTCCTCTAGGGTAGGGGTCCTCAGTCCCTGGGCTGTGGACCAGTACTGGTCTGTGGCCTGTTAAGAACCGGGCCGCACGGTAAGAGATGAGTGGTGAGCAGTGGGCGAGGAGAGAAGCTTCATCTGTATCTGCAGCCGCTCCCCAGCACCAGCGTCACCACCTCACATCATCAGGCATTGGATTCTCATAGGAGCACCAATCTCTGGTGCCAGAAATGTTGGGGACGGCTGCTCTAGGGTACTGGAGAAAGCTGTTCATAGGGAGCTGTCTTACCAGAGGCACTCACTCTGCTGTAGAACAGCCAAAGACAGTTACTGGGGGAAGGTCCTGGCTTCTGGGTACTGCTGGCTGATGTGCACTGCTAGCGCTGGGGAGAAGGAGACTGCTGAGAAAGCACACTGGGACCAGGAAGGGAACCGGACCCTTGTCTCCTTAAATGTCTCCCTTGTGCCCTCTACCGACGAAGCTTGACATCATGCTAAACATTAAACACCAAATGTTTAAAGGGCCCAGATCATCTTCACAGAGCAGGCCGAATAGGTGAATTTGGAAGTGCATCAATTAATCGATAACCAGCTTATAGGTAGAATGGATATCTAATTCCAGATGCTCAGAAACCAGGAAGATGGCAAATAGAGATCTAAGAAACTTCAAATATAAGTTAAACATGCAAAAAAAAAAAAAATCAAGTTGGATCCTTACCTTACACTATATACAAAAGTCAACTCAGAAAGGACCAAGGACCTAAACGTAAAAGCTAAAACAATAAAACTCTTAGAAAAAAACATAGGAGTAAAACATAGCTTTGAGTTTGGCAGTAGATTCTTGGATATAACACCAAAAGCACAGATAACAAAAGAAGAAAATTGATAAATTGAACTAAATGAACGTTGAAAACTTTTGTATGTCAAAGGACACTATCAACAGTAAAAAGATAGCCCATGGATAGGAGAACATATTTACAAATCATATCTGATAAGGGGTTAACATTCAAAATCTAAAAACTTTTACAACTCAACAAAATCACAGCCTCACACAGGCCAATGAGCATAGGATTTGAATAAACATTTCTCCAAAGAAGATATACAAATGGCCAGTACACACATGCAATGATGCTAAGTTAGCATTAATTATCGGGGAAGTACACATCAAGATTACAATGAGAAAACACTTCACACCCATTAGAATAAGTGGCAAAAAACAAAATAATAGGTGTTGATGAGACTTTGGAGATATTGGAACTCCTGTGCATTGCTGGTGGGAATGTAAAATGGTGCATTTGCTATGGAAAAGGGCATAGTGATTCCTCAGATATTAAACATAAGTTATCAGTAATCCAGCAATTCTGCTTCTGGGTATATACCCTAAAGAGTTGAAAGCAGGGACTCCAACAGATGTTTGTACACCCTGTTCATAGCAGCATTACTCAAAATAGTTAAAAGTGGAAGCAACTGAAGTGTCTATGAACAGATGAATAGATAAACAAAATGTGGTATAAACATACAATGGAATATTTATTATTCAGCCTTAGAAGAAGAAATTCTGACTCATGCTAAATGCAGATGAACCATGAAGACATTATGGTAAGTGAAATAAGCCAGACAAAATAGGAAAAATAGCATTTGATTCCCCTTATGTGAGGTACCTAGCATAGTCACATCCAGAGACAGAAAGTAGATTGACGATTGCCAGGTGGTGTGGGGTAAGAGGGGTTTTGGGGAGTTCCAGTTGGAGAAAATTCTGGAGATGAATGATGGTGATGGTTACAACAACAGTGTGAATGTACTTAAAAAAATGGCTGAAAATGGTAACTTGTTATTTATATGTAATCATATTATCTTTTTAAAAAGAAACTGTTAGAGAATATTTATAGTATGTTCTCAAATCTTAGTACTGGAAGGAAGAGGTTGAAGAAGAATTTTATTTATGTACTTCTTGGTTATTTGGAAATGTGTTACTTTGTGGGAATGAGTCCAGTAGTAGATTGGTTCAATTTCTCTCTCAAGTCATTTGCAATTTATAGTCATAGAGATGAGGAGGGAATTCTTCTGGAATTTCTCCTGTATGTTAAATACTGTGCCAGGTAAACTTTGCCCAAGTTATCTCATTTAATCATCACAACTTTATGACCCAAAGAGTATATATTACACAGTTGAGGAAATTGAGGCTCAGAGTGATTAAGTAATTTGACCAGAGTCACATAGTTAGAGAGTGACACAGGTACTATTTGAATCTACATCTCTTTGACTCTCAAAGTCTATGCTTTCTCTAGTGCATTATAAAAGGAGTTAGTTACATCTGCAATTAGCTTACATGATCTGAGAGTCAAGAGTTCTAAGTTCTAGGTCCTCTTTTATGTCCGCTTCGTTGACTATGGACAGGGCACATCTCTAGGTCTCAGTTTCCTCACCTATAAAGAAAAGGGATTTGATCGATGATCTCTTAGAAAGCTGTGACTGTTTTTGAAAAGAGAAAATTTTAGTGTGTTCCAAAGGTGGACTTTGAAGACCCAATAAATTCTTGGTCAGGTGTTAACTAGGGCATTTTTAACTTAAAAAAAAAAAAGAGATAGGTTTTTGAGATGGAGTAGTGAGTGTCACAAAGAACTATCATCAGTTATCTTGATGAGAAGGTGGCATAAGTTATGTTTTATTTTATTGGAGCATGAAAGCTTAGTTTACCAGTTACCAATTGGGTTTTATGTTGGGACCATGTTGTTAGATACTTCCAGGTATATGTCCCTCCTATACATTTATCTTATCTTTGAGTACCTCGGATCCTGTATGGTTTGGAAGCAGAAGGATGCCCTGTGATTCCTTAGCAATCTTTCTTCCTGAGCCATAGGTACTTGTTGCTGGGATTGATTTTTGCATGTAAAACCATATGGAATTTAGGTACGTTTTCACTTCCTGTAGTGTTCCCGTCCATGTTCCAATTCAAAACTATTTGAAAATATTTGAAAAACAGTAACTTTGGCTGCAATACAAGGCAGTGAAATATCCTGGAAAACTTGATCTGCTCTCCCCCCGCCCCCCACCCCAACCCCAGCCAGTGTGGTCTAAATCCATCTTTCTTTCCATTGTTAAATGTGTATAAGGTAATGTGAAATTCATTTTCAACTGGGAGTAAGTCACTGAAAAATCTGGCCTTGTACCACTGCCCAGTTTGGGTTATAGAGGACAGCTTCACTTCTTACTTTCTTCTGCTTCCTTTTACTCTCCTCTCCCAAAAGTGCATGGTGGCAAGAATTTATTTTGTTCCATTCTTAGTATTTTTCTTCCCTTCCCATTCTGTGAAATGAGTTGGTTTCGTTAGACAAAAGAAAGACAACAGGGTGGGTTTAAACAAATTGTTTTTAAAATTCCTTGATGTAACGTAATCGTGCATTTCAGTTTCCTTCACCCTGCTCCTAGTGATGGAAGCCAGTAGAAAATAACTCTCGTAACAGAAGCAGGACTTTCTGATCTTCCATGTTGTTAGTCCTCTTAGGCCTTTCTTTTAACTGTATTTCAGAAATGCTTAAGGAAACAGTACTTTTGTTTTCCCTCTCAGGTGCAGTATTCTGAGTAATTTTAATTTGGAATGGACAAATATATTGGCTAATAATTTAGAAATAATACTGATGATTTTCATAATGTGTTTAGAAAAGTGGCTTTAAAAGTTTACATGTGCATCAGTCCGTCACAGTATTGGAGATCTTTTCCTCCAGTCGGAGGTTAGAGGTTATTATCCACCCCCATGCCCCCACACACTCTTTATAAAGATTTCCTGGAGTCCTGTAGTTCTTTTTGTTATGGTATCAGTCATGTTATCTTGTAATTATTATGACTCTGAGCTCCCGAAGGGCAAGGATCTCAGCACAATGCTTGTCATAAAGCAATTAATAAAGAAGGATTCTTCTGCTTAAATGAATTTTTCAAACGGGTGCATAAGGGAGCTTCTAAGCAGTCAGTGGAGAATACAAAAGTCAGGTGATTTTTTTTTCACATGTCTCAGTGTCCACCGTACATGCATGATCCACCACGCTTGTCCTATTGGACAGTTACTTAAGGATCCTTCTTTTACTCTTTCTCACGTTCACTAACCAGAAGCTTCTAAACTAGTTTAATTACTATCCTCGGTTGTCAGTAAAGATTCTTGCGGATGGTATTTTGTTTCTTATGTATTTATTTTATTTTTGAGCAGCCTCTATGCCTAGCAGTCAGTTTCTCTTTCAGTCTTACTGGGCCAATAGCTCTGACAGATACGTAGCTGCTAAAGGCTTTCCTCTTTAGAGTTTAACACATGTGATTTCTGTCCCATCTGTTCCATTAGCTTGCCTTGTGATTCCATCTCTGCTTTAAATGTCAGTTTTAAGTTTTACACTGATTGAAAACTCAGATCTGCACATTTTTTGATAATCATAATCATCCCTATCTGGACCAGGGGAATGTTTTCTTTACTAGTCATCATAAAGTAACGGAAGTACTGGATATAGAGTTATTTGTCCTTGAACAAATCACTTAATCTTCCTGAAATTCAGTTTTGTCACCTGTAAAATGAGGGTTATAAAACCTATTTTCTGTGTTGTGAAGACTAAATAAGATTACGTGAAGATGTTTTTTGTAAGTTATAAAACATGAAAACACTGGTAATAGTGACTTTGACTCTTTTTACCACTCTTAAGAAATACATGAATTTTACACAATGTAAAATTCAAACAATTCAGATAAAGTATGCCCTCTTGACCTTCCACAAATCTTGTTCTTCTCCTTAGAAGTAACCAGTGTTAGAAGTTTTTGTTTCTCTTTCCAGGTTTTCTCTATGCATTTATTTACTTTTTTATATGCATGTAGAAATGCCTCTTTTTAAAATTGTGATAAAAAATAGCACATTGACTATTCTGTTACCATTTAATATAACTTGAGTTAGTTCATAGAGATTTTATCTTTCTAAAAACTTACACAGAGGTTGTTAAAATAATATAATAGTTGATAATACTATTATTAATGGAGACTCGAGGTTCTTTCTGGTTTTTCACTATTACACACCACTGCATTTAGAATCTTTGCACATGCTTCTTTGATCATATGTGCAAGTGATTCTCTAGGTACAGAGAGCAAAGATGTGCAATTACAAGAAAGTATGTGAATTTAATATTTTAATAATTATTGTCAAGTTGCTTTCCAAAAGGGTGATCCCAATATACTTATATTCCTACTATTAGATGTGAAGATATTTACTCTTCCTGCCAATTTGTGATATTTTCATTTTCGCTAATCTCACAAGTGAAAAATGATATCTCAAATCTTAAAATAATGTTCATAGGCAGTGTGGTTTGTGAGTGCCAAAAGAACTGGAAATAATTTATATATTAACAGGAAAATAGGACAGATAAATAAATTGTGACATATTCATAAACTAGAATACTAAACAGTCAAAATTAGTGAAATTTATAGTATTGAGCAAAAAAAAGAAGGAAATCGCTAAAGAATGCATACAGTAAGATCCATTTCTGTAAACTTCAAAAACGTGCAAAGTTAATGCATTTTGAAGGGAGACACACACACACACACACATACACATACACACACATACACACACACACACACATGCATGATAAAGTTGACTAGGAAAGCAAGCCTTTGTCATTAAGTGTAGGCCACTTTCAGAGAGGCAGGAGTTTCTGAGGGCTAGAGAGTTCCAAAGAGCTTATCTGAGACGGGATGGAGAGAGCGCTGCTTTGCTAAGGCAGGTGGGTTCATTTACTCTGATAGAGCTCTGTGCAGCCTGTTACATCTGTCTTTGCTGTTAAAGTTTTTGACAATACCGGCTTGTAGGAACGTGATTTTTTTTCTCATAAAATTTTCTGCATCATTGAATGCAAGAATATGGTTTATACATGGATATTCTCTAGGAGTGATGAATCTCTGGTAATTTTGCTTTTGGATGTTTTTGTTTACTTTCTTAATCATAAAATTCCTATCTCAGAGTAATGTGGAATGGTTATTAGAGAAGAGAACTTGCTCAATGGA
>NW_006437736.1:796279-819826 GCF_000325575.1 Pteropus alecto
CCTGGTTGAAAGTTTGACTTTCCCACTTAGTATCTATTTTTATTATCTCCTCTTTGCAGCTTTTCCTTTCTCCTTCCATGCATCCTGAAACTATACCTGGTTACTTGCTCAGTATGTAGTGTTATCATCATTGTTATAATCCATGGTGAATGGCGTTGAGACAAGTTTGTGGAATCCAGAACAAACACGGCGCTTGAAGAAGGAGCGCTTTACTTTGGTTATGTCTAAGCTTTATAAATCTCTCCTGTAAAAATTAGTGTGAAAATACCCAACGTTGCCTGTCATTATTATTTTTATATAATAGATTTACTGACATATAATTCACAGAACGTAAATCTTACCCTTTCTAAGTATTTTTAGTGGTTTTTAGTGTTCGGGCGGTTTTTTATTATATAATCATAGATTGTGCATCCATCATCACTATCTAATTTCAGAATATTTTCATTACCAAAAATAAGCCCAGTACCTTTAGCAGTCACTCTCCATTACTCCTTAGTTCCCAGAACTACTAATTTATTTTCTTTCCCTGTGGATTTGCCCATTCTGGATATTTCATATAAATAGAATCATACAGTTTGTAGCCTTTTGTCTCTGGCTTTTTTCACTTAATGTGATGTTTTCAGGATTCATCCATAATATATCAGTATTTCATTCCTTTTAAAAATTACCAAATAATACTCAATTACAGATACACCACACTTTGCTTATCTGTTCATCGATTGATGGACATTTGGATTGTTTCTACTTTTTGGTTATTATCAATAAAGCTGCTGTGAACATCCGTGTACAAGGTTTTATATGGACATACGTTTTTAGTTTTCTTGGTTATACTTGGGTGTGGAATTGCTGGTAACTCTGTTTTAACATTCTGAGGGTCTGTCAAACCGTTTCCAAAGTGGCTGTACCGTTTTCCATTCCTATCAGTAACATATAAGATTCCAATTTCTCCATATTCTTTCCAACACTTGTTATTGTTTGACTTTGATTATAGCCAGCCTAATAGGTGCAAATGTTATCTCACTGTGGTTTTGGTTTGCATTTCCCTAATGACTAATGATGTTGATAGTCTTTTCATGTGCTTATTTGCCATTCCTATATCTTTGGAGAACTTCCCGTTCAAGTCCTTTGCCCATTTAATAATTTGGATTATTTGTCTTTTCGTTGTTGAGTTGTAAGAGTTCTTTATATATTCTGAATACGAGTCCCTTAGCAGACATGATTTGCAGATATTTTCTCCCATTCTGTGGGTGTCTTTTCACTTGATGGTGTCTCCCCTCATCCCCTACCCCCGCTTTATTGAGTTATAATGGACATTATAACATTGTGCAGGTTTAAGGTGTACAATGTGTTGATTTGATACAGTTATATAGTGTAGAGTGTTTAGCACAGTAGCATTAGCTAACATCTGCATCATGTCATAATTACCATTTCTTTTTTTTATGTGTGGTTAGAACATTTAAGATCTTTCTTAGCAACTTTCAAGTGTATAATACAGTATTATTAACTGTAATCACTATATTGTACATCATATTCTCAGAACTGATGGTGTCCTTTGAAGAACAAAAGTTTTTAATTTTGATCAAGTCCAGTTTATCCATTTTTTCTTTTGTCTCTTGTGTTTTTGGTGTCATACCGAAGAAACTATTACTTAATCAAAGGTCATCAAGATTTTCTCCTAAGTTTCTTCTAAGAGTTTTATGGTTTTAGATACATGATCTTTTTGAGTTAATTTTATATATGGTTTGAGATAAAGTTCCAGCTTCATTCTTTTACATGTAGATGTCCAGTTGTCCCAGCACCATTTTTTGAAAAGACTACTCTCCTTCATTTATTTATTTATTTATTTATTTTTTGGGGGCGCCCTTTCAAAAATCAGTTCGCCATAACTATAAGGGTTTATTTTGAGACCCTCAGTTGTATTCCATTGGTCTGTATGTCTGCCCTTATGCCAGTATGACACTATCTTGATTACTGTAACTTTGTAGTAAACTTTGAAATCAGAAAGTATGAGTCCTTCAGTTTTGTTCTTTCTCAAGATTGTTTTGACACCTGCGCTTTTTCTTTTCTTTTTCTTTTTCTTTTTTAAAGCAGTTATCTTTGGTGTGCTTTCTTTGGAGAGATTTAATTTAAAAATGATCAAATAGAGACTTGAGAATAAAAAAGGAGAACGCAGATTGTCTGTGATTGAATCAGTGACCAAATGCCTGAATGATTTCTGGTTATTGAACTTTATTTCTTTACACATTCTTTTGGGTGTCTACCATGTGTTGGACACTACTAGATTACAGGGAAACCATGATGAACAAGGCATGGGGTCTCTGCATGTGAGCCTAGTTGAATCTTGGCTTTCCTGTTTTTGAAAGGAGTTGTGTGCTTTTGATTATCAAAGCTATGGTTGTAATCAAAGCAGATGTACCATTAGGTGGAAAGTTTACTCTCTTATCATGCAAGAAAGTCCTGTCAATGAAAACTCCTCTTAACTTGTTATTCTGCTAGTAGGAATGAAAGTACAAATGGATCGAAGAAGAGGATGAATGTCTTTCAGGTAGCTGTGTTGAGCACTTTGAAAAAATTACAAAGGCACCATATGTTTTTATTTACACCTTTGTGTGCACATGTATCTCCTCCCATTTAAAAGTTTCCTTGAAGGCAAAGGCCTTTGTTTTTCATCTTTCTTACTCTGTCAGTCATCTAACAGTACTTTGGAAATATTAGGTATTCAGTGTATGTTGACCGAATGATTGAATGGGTCAAGTAAGTCACAAATGAGTGCTCATGTTATGTGACTTTCTACTCAACTAGGGTTTGTATAGCTTTTATTAGCTATCATTTTTGCCCTCAAGGGTCTTTATTTAATGATTAATGTGAAGATGAGACACTGAATATGATACACCTTTACAAAAATAAGATTAAGCCATAAGTAATATGAAAAGCAAATTGTACAAATAACCTAAGTAAATTTTAACATATATTCATGTTAGGAGTTACTTTAGTCCACGAGATGTTATGGAGTGGTAGAGGAAGTCTGGAACAGAGGTAGAATTTCTTCTAGGTTTAAAAGAACTGAAGGAAGGCCAATTATAGAGGGGAGGGGCTAAAACTTTTCCAGGTCAAGAGGTACTTTTCAGTAGGGGTAGGACTGTCCCCTTCTACCCAGGACACATCTGGAAATGTGTGGACATTTTGGATTGTTCTAGTGTTCAGAAGTGCTACTGACTTTTAGTGGTTAGTGGCCAGGAAAGTTCCAGTCCTACGGTATGAGGTTAGGAAGTGTTCTGCCCTAAATCTCAGTTTTTCCCTGTTTGAGATATACTGAGAAGGACAGAGAGTTAGTCGTAAAAGGAGGAAAATAGTGTTTATGAATAGTGTTTGTAAGCAAATACTGGTTTAATGTTTGTTTTGTTTTTGTTGCCATTGTAGAGGCTGAGCTAGGAAATGTGTATAGTTAGGTAGAGTGGAATATAGCTGCAGAACACCTTAGGACCTGGTGTAGGAGTTTATATTTGATCAATTTGGATGGTTTTGATTATTCTTAATGTTTTCTGTCATCTTATAGTTTTTCTTTTCTTTCTCTTAGAACGAGCCTCTGACCCCAGGTTATCATGGATTCCCAGCACGGGACAGCCAGGTTGGTATCTGCTATTTACAGCTCAGATGATATGTGTGTGTGTGTGTGTTCATTTTATCTAAGGATGCTATGATAGAGAGCATTTTCCGAAACTATTTATTTTTTGAGAGTGATATGACTAGTTTCAGCAATGAATATACATATAGAGATACAAATAAAATACATTTCTTAATCCTAAAAGTATTATAATCATGTTACTGAAATTTGTGGCTATTGTGTGTGTGTGTGTGTGTGGGGTGGGTGGGGGAATCACGCAAGCACAGCCATAATTGCTCTTGTTTTTTCTTCTCCAAGCTATATAATAATTTTTTTTTTTTAATGAGGTTTTCTTGATGCCTTATAATTCTAAATGCCGGACTTGTCTTATTCTCTGCTACTTAGCCCCAGCCTGCACAGATTTCTTGAGTCCTGCAATAATCTGCAACAAGAAAATTCCATTCTCCTCCCTGGGGGAACTCAGCCGTATGGTTTTAATCAGGGAAGGCTTGCTTGAGAGAGGGGAGTTTCTGCTGCCTTTCTTTGTTAGATAGGGAGGATGATCGGAAAAAGCTCAGGCCCCATTGTGGGTGAGAGCAGAACTGCTTCCTACGAGACAGCCTATGTATGCCTCAGATGAGTGTATGAAATGCCTTCCCTGTCTTTTGCCGTTTGAAGCTTTGAGCACACGAGGCTGCAGCAGAGAGCGTAGAAGAACAGGAAGGCGACCTTGGAGAGCTGGTGTGGCTTTAGACACCAAGCCTCTGAAATTTACCTCCTTGCTGTTCTGAGATACTGACATTCTTCAGGAGATTTGAAAGGGTAGCTTCTAGAAATATCTTTGAATGCTTATAGAGTTATCAAAAAAAGCATGCCACCATTAATAGGCTTGTCCAAGGGATATGTATCATCAGAGTGCTAACCTATAGTTGGCATGATTCCCCTTTCCAGAAATTAATTTCATCAATGCCTCTGAAGCTGATTTTAAAAACTAGGATGGCTCCATAACCAGTAGTCATCTTTTTGGGGGGCTTCTAGATTTGAGAGTATTTGCCCATTTTTTTCTACTTTTGGTGCTGGGTTGGCATCAGAATGGCCTCAGGTAGAATATGTAGAAAAAGGGAGAGAACAAGTGTTGTTCATCTCAGTGTTCATCTCTCAGTGGGCTCATCACCGTTGGAATTTATTAAGATAATCTCTGTAGAAGTTTTTGTTGATAACTTATGACCATAAAGATATGGTCATTTACCCCAAGTCTAAAGAGAATATAGAGCTTTTTTCTTTTTTCTGGTTCGGGTTTGTCCTAGAGTTTCTGTAAGTTGTGAAATTTATGCTCTTTGATAGTAGTTCTGTATTCTCTCCATACTTGAGAAAAATACTGTTGCCTTGAGATCTAGCCCTCAAGATTCTGACTGACCGGGTCTAAGATTGGGCTTAGCCATTCAGATATCTAAGAATCCCTAGAGGCGATTCCATTGTACAGCCAAGGTCTGTGGGCTGCTTTAAAGGAGTAATATTTTCTGCTTCATCTTGTGCTTTTCACCTGTGACCCTTAAAATGTTAAGGGATCACGGTCAGTCTCTTAATCTAGTCTTGCATACTAATGCAAATATTTAATTATTTCTAAAATGTTTATTTTGCATATAGGCTTATATATTAGATATAGGAAGGTAAAACTAATTGAAGTAAAGAATGGGAATAGACTTACTGAGTGTAGAAGAATCTGAAAGGGTACTGTATAATGCGGTGTTCTTCCCCTGGGGGTTACAGATCTGTAAGGAACCAAGCAAAAGGAATTAAGAGGAATTTGTTAAAGCACAGAAAGTAGTCCCTTTGCTTGGAACGACTTTTCCCAAACCCTTTCTTTCGCAGCAGGAACCTACTTCTGTAACCTGCTCATGCGTTACTCATACTGTCTCTGCTGTAGGCCTGTGCAGACCCTTTGCCATGGTTTAAAGCTGCTAATTTACTTTGAGGCACATTCTGATGGTGACAGGTTTATTTTAGTTTACTTTCTTGGGCTTTATTTTGTCCTCTGGCTGGATCTTTGAATTAGAGATCTTAGAGTAGCGCTAATAGGCAAATATTGAATAGCTGCTTGTTGTATTTGATGAATACAGAATCCAAATGCACGCTGCTAATTCATGCGCCTAACCTTGTGAACCCTCACTTTGTACTCTGAGCCTTGGGAGGCATTTATCAGTGTGAAACGCTGGTCACTGAGCTGCCTGCGCTGGGCAGAAACTGAACTTGTGATCTTTACATCTCCCCGGAGCGGTTCGGCTCAGCACATCCAGGAGCTGGGGAGTGGGGTGAAGGTGAATTTTAATTGCGTGTCATTATTTGCTTTTCTTATTCTATTGCTGTTCCTTTCTAAATAGGCAGGATTTTTATCAGCACTGCTGGTAATTTTAAAAGCTTTTTTGATTGTCGCAGAGCATTTTCATCAATATTTTCTCATCTTATCCTCATAACTATCTTTTGAAGTATATAAAGCAAATATTCCCTTAGGAGAGAAGGAAACTGAGGCACACAGAGATTAAAGTGATTTATCCAAAGTAACAATACAAGTTAGTAGCTGAATAAGAACTGAATTTTGTCTTCTATTTGTTGAGGGCCCTTTCCTCTGCACTGGGGCTTATTGACTCACCTAGGGAAAAACGTGGTCACGTACATGTGTGCCTGCTCACTCATAGTACTTTATTTACTATCTGGGGGCTTCATAGACCCTTTGAAGCTCAACTATAGATCTCTGCGTCCTGACCCCTGGTTAAAGATTATTACAACTAAGTTCCTAGCACGAAGTAGACCAGCATTTCACTGTTTTAGTGACCTTTTTCATCCTGTTCTGAGGCCACTGGCAACATATTTGAATTAAAAACCTGTGAAGGAAAGGAGAGGGAAAAAAATACCCACCACTTTGCTTTTCTATGCAGGTCACCTCAGACTTCTTTCCCAGCCAGTTAACAGGCTTTATGGGATGGCAGTCCATTGCTTTTATGAAGCACTCCAAGCACTTCACTGTGCTTGCTAATGTGTTCTCTTTATGGAAGTGGAGGAGACAAACATTGTTTCAAATTTGCAGGGGTGAAAACAAGCTGTGAAAGGCTGAATGTTTTATCTAAGGCCATGTAGGATTTTAGGTTGATGATATAGTGTAGTGGTTGAGATTCCTAGCTGACTGTTTCTTTGTGATTTATGTGTATTTGCTTATGCTTATGTGAGATCCCAAATGTTGATTAAGGCTGGAATATTTTGTGGATTTGTAATATGTTTTAAATGAGAATATTTCTACGCATTAGCTCCACAGTTTTTATATGTGAGCAGCAATTTGATTAGACTTAGTTCTGCATAGCAAGCTTACTGTTTTTGCTAACATTGTTTGTGGTGACTTTCAGGGGGCTTCTGGAAAGTAGAGTGGGAATCCTAAGGCCGGCCCCTTACCACCTCTTGGTGCCACAATTTTATGTCTAATATAATTAGGGGACCTTATAATTTATCATTCAAGATGGGGCATTTTTGAGGGTGAAGGGGATGCTAATGTTGAAACAGTTCTAGGCAAACCTGGGTGAAAGGAATGTATGGTCACTCTAGCTATAATTAAATACAGTGAATGAATGCCTTCTAAACTGATGTGATCACGATTTAGGATTATGGCATACTGTCTAATAACACTCTGTGGGAATGAAACAGTGCCATTCACATTTGAGATGAGAGTTGATAGCACAGACTCTTAATTGGGTTCAAGTGTTGAGTCAGCTGTTGAGCTGGGAATATTAGTAGATTATAATAACTAATATTTGTAAAGTACAGTTTATTTTGTGTGCTTCCATGTATTTTCAGTTTTGATCTTCACACTAGCTCTGCCAGGTTGATTAGACTTTATTATTCCTATTTTATAGAAAAGGAAACCAAAGCAGAGATTTAAAAATGAATTTCCCAATGTCACACAGATGGTAAATGTCAGAATTGGACTTGAACCTCAGATTTTCAGACTCCATGTGTTGTATTTCCCTTTTGTGTTCTTCTGTCAGTTTTCCCTCTTTGAATTGAGGATGTTCTTTTGTTAGTGTGACAAGATAAGATATTATGGAATCTTTGGAGAATATAGCAGCATGAACAGTCTTCATGACCTAGAGGTCCCTCAAATAACTTATTTCTGTCAAGTTTTCTATTTCATTTGTTAAAATAGCTTATCGTCCACAATTTATCTTTTTATATTTTAAATATAAAGAAAAAAATTAATGTCATGGTGTCAAACTCTTTATCTGATTTTTAAAATGCTAAGTTGGTAGCTCCTTAAAATATTTTCTTTTCAATTTTCTAAAATTTTGTTGAAAAGCTACACTGTGGACATGTTCACAGAAACAAAGTGAGAATATCAAAGGAGATGCTGAAGTTGACACAGTTCTCCATTTTATCCCTGGGATGGGCTTTATTTTAGTTCAATTTTTTTAATAAATGAACTATAAGGGATTTTTGATATTTTGATTGGTAGCCACGGACAGTAGCAAATGCATTACATTCATACTTACTTGGTTTGGTAGCAAAGAAATGATAGCTACTTTTCTTTCTTTGAGGAGAGGTGGAATGGAGGAAATAGTGAGGATGTTCAAGTTCTAGCTCAGTGCTTTCAAGCTTAAAAAAGACAGTAGCCACTAGTAAGCAGTACCTTTTACATCGTGACCTCTCGTGCACGCACACATATGTACGTGTGAATGTAACTTAGATTAGTCTTACCAAGCAGTACTTATCCTTACTATGTTCTAATAAGCACTGTGATATTTTCCATTCTGTTCTATTATATTAAAAGAATTGGTGATCTGACCAACAATTGATTGAACAAAATTGATTTCCTGGACCCACTAATAAATTGTAGTGTGTAATTTTGGAAAAAATATTAGTAATTGTTGTCCTTAAAAATGCATCCTTAAGGAAACCTTGTACCCTTTAGCATCCCTCTGTTACAGCCCTGAGCAACCACTAACCTACTTTCTGTTTCTGGATTTGCCTATTCTGGACATTTCATATAAATGGAATCATATAACGTCTGTATTTTTGTGACTGGCTTTTCACTTGGCACAGTGTTTTCAAGTTCATCCGTGTTGTAGCATGTGTCAGTACTTCATTCCTTTTCTTGGTGCAGTCACATCCCATTGGATCGATATAGGACTATTCTTACTTGAACCTGCTGCCTACCTCTGTAAGTCCACCTCCTTTGGCTCTCTTGCTTACACTGGGCTTCAGCTTCATTGCCATTTTTTTATTTTTTAACATTCTTGATCCCAGCTTCAGTCAGGCCCGTGAAATCACTGTCTCCTCCACCCTCAGATCTGCAATGTTCTTCACCCAGACCCTTGCCTCCTTCTCATTCGGATCACAGATACAAAGTTTACTTCTCAGAGAAGCCTCCTCGACTGCACCGTCTAAAGCTGTCCTCATGCATAACCTGACCCTTCAGTCTTATCTTCTTCAGATCTCTAGTTGTTATCCGAAATGATCTACTGTGGGTACTTTATTGTCTTTCTCTCCCATTAAAATAGAAATTCTCTGTGAGCTATGACTTTCCATAGAGCAGAGCTTGACATATAGGAGATCAATATATATTTGTTGAATGAATAAGTGAATATTATCCTCAGTTTAATGCTAAGCCTTTGAAAGGTTTTAAGCAGGGAAGTGGCATAATCTCTTTTACATGTTTTAAAACAACATTCTGTTTGCTCTGAAGAATGAGTTTTAGGAGGGCCAAAACAAAACCTAACAAAAAACCCCTGCAACCTTAGAACTATCTAGGTAATAACTTTTATCATTTGCTGTGTTTAATATCAATTCCAGCAAGAACTTATTTGGTGAATGAGAAATTTTATTTCACCTCTTCTCCCAGGTAGAGACTGGATTAAAATGACTGGTTCAGAAATAAAATGTTTCATACCCCTTCTGTATCTCACAATCTATGATAATTTTCTTACTAGCCCCTTTTTTAACATACTTTTTAAAAAACTACTTCTCTTTTGCTTTATATTACAGAAAGTATGAAACCACTTTCTGTACTTCCAGCTAGGTTGTCTAGAACCCCACCTTCAAGTCTTTATGCAAGGTTTATTCAAATGATGCTTCTCCCCAGAATCTGACATCAGTGGTTGTTGAGTCCTTCTGTGGTGTTGCCTTACGCCCTCTAGTGGGTGAAGGGCTGGTAAATGCTGCTGCATCTAGTGTTCCCAGAGCACTTTTCTCAAACCATGTAATCAGCCTCAGGCTTATGATTGCATTCTGCAAATAGTTTATAAGCTTTTCCCTCCTGGGAGAGATCATTTTATTTCTTCTGCTGCTTACTGCTGTGTATTTAAATAACATGCTTATTCTGCTCTTTCTTGATTTGTCAATTTTAGATACTATCCTTTAGCTTCCTACTGTTGAAGATGAGAAATTAACAGTTTTACAGACACTCTCCTTGCAAATCCATTTTTTTTTATTAAATTAGTGTTCATTATTTATGATTGCGTGATAATATGACTATGTAAATGTTTTTATATTGAATAATAAAATATTACATTCTTTATGTACTTTTTTGTTTCCCTTGGCATTATTAAATATATACATAAATATGTAGGAAATAAATGTATATACATTTATTACTTTTAAAAAGGTACTACTGAGATGTAAATTCCATACGATAAAATTCACTCATTGTAGATAAACTTATTCAGTGTTGTTATTAAATTTATAAAGTTATGCCACCATTGCTACAGCCCCATTTTAGAATATTTCCATCATCCCTCAAAATTCTCTTGAATTCTTTTGCAGTTAATCTCAACTCCCACTCCAGCTAGGCAACCACTAATTTGCTTTCTGACCGTATAAAATTGCCTTTTTGGACATTTCATACAAATGGAATCATATGGTATATGTATGTAGTCTTGTGTGTGGCTTCCTTCATTTAGCATAATGTTTTTGAGGTTCATCCATATTGTAAGTATCACTATATCATTACTTTTTATTGCTGATTAGTATTCCTTTGTATGGCTGTACAACATTTTTAAAATCCATTTACCAGTTGGTAAATATTTGGACTGTTTCCAGTTTGGGTATTATGAATAATGCTGTTATGAACATTCACATACAAGTTTTGTGTGGACGTATGTTTTAATTTCTTGGGTCAATTTCTAGGAGTGGAATTACTGGGTTTTATTGTAAGCTCATGATTAACTTTTTAAGAAACTGCTACACTGTTTTCCAAAGTGACATGGTTTTATTTACCTTTTTGATAATAGTGTGTAATGATATCTCATTGTGGTTTTAATTTGCATTTCCCTGATAAATAACGATTTGGAGTACCTTTTCATGTGCTTATTATTAGCCATTTATATATGTTCTTTGTTGATCACTTCTCAGCCTTTTGGCTAAGATCAAGTGTATATATATGTTCTTTGTTGAGATGTCTGTTCAAGTCTTTTATTCACTTTTTATTTGTTTTGTTGTTCCTCATTATTGGGTTGTAAGAGTTCTCTATTCCGGTTACAGGTTGTCAGATTTACAATTTGCAGATATTTTTTCTCAGTTATGAGATTTTGCAAGATGGATTTTCCCTTCTCACCCCAATAAAGCAAAACAAAACTATGTTTTTATACGAATTTGCTAAGTTTGGATAAACCCTATATAACTATCATGCGAAAGAGACTGAAAACAGGCATTTGACTGTCTGTGTTCAGGCCTAGTGATTGCTTGAAGGAAGATTGGCAGGTTTATAGTGGCTTTGTCTTTGGCTGACACAGCCTTCTCCAGATCCTTAGTGACAGGCATGTTTGGGCAAGAAAGCTCCTGATGTAGCCAGGGCAAATTATGTTGCTTTCTGCATGTCCTAAGGGGCGTGGTATGGTAGAGGATCAGCTAGGTTCACTGTAACTAAGACACTACACTGTAGCTTCTATGTAAGTCTATTTCATGGAAATTTCTCTGTAGAGACACCCACCCACCCACCGCTGGCTTTGTGTTTAAATATCGTCTCTGTCACTGCAGGCTATATGACTTTCAACAAGTTTTTTCCTTCTCTGAGCCTCAGTTTCTTCACTTATAAAATAGGAATAGATCTATTCTGAAAAGTTGTTGTAGGATTAGAGATAACATGTAAATTTCCTGGCATATAATGGGGTCAGTAAATCATTTTTTCATTTATTTTATAGAAAAGAGGCTTTCGGGACTCTATATGGAAATGATTGGTTCTCACAGTCTCTGCTTGTCTATTTCCCCATTCCCTTTTTGATTCTCATTTACCGTGTGAAATGAATGCTATCTGTGGATTTGAAATTTCGAACTCAGGAACATAGCCTTGCCATATTTTCAAGAAAAATGTTTGTGTGAGGGAAATGAAATCTGTGTGAGTTTATTTACCTAACTTATTACAGATCTTGGCAGTGTCAGTAGGAGGAGAGTCACTTTTGTAGTTTTTATGATTTGAACAGAATCTAGTCCACACTGAGCCTATTTAAGGTTCTCTACAACTTACCTGGCTCATTGTCATCCTCTTCCCATATTTCTTGTGCTCTGCATGTCTCCTCACAGTCCTTCAAATATCTGTCTTAGACATTTATTTCTTCCTCGTGCCTTTTGCTTGCCATGTTTCTCTTTTTCCCAGCTGAATCCTAAGTATCTTCAAGATTCCTGGCCACAACTTAACCTCCTTTATGAAATCTTTCCTAATTGCCTCTCATCACTTGAACTCATTTAATAGGTTGTCTATAACGTAAGCATTTCCATAAGGTTCAGGTCAAGTGAATTTGGAAATTATTGTGAAAACTGTCAGTAAATTATTTAACTTCTTTAAGGCTCAGTTTTCTCATCTGTGAAAGTGAGGATAAAAGTGGTTGTAAGGATTAAATTTTTTAAAATTTTCTAGGTCAAGAGTAACTTATTGGTGGATGCAGTAACGTGGCACTGACCTCTTCCTTTAGCTTTCCATGTCATCTAGAAAATCTCTCCCCATCTCTGAGCCCAAGTTTTTATCATTTTCCTTTAAGAGCTCTTTTGGCTCCAGTGGGTTTGATTTTGTTGTTCTTAGGAGTTTCATACTTTGTTATGGGAACGATAGGAGCTTTTATCACTTCTTACCTCTGAATCTAGCAGGGCTGCTGTGGATCTGTGGGTAGATGAGTGACCTGAGTTAGAAGCATAGAAGTATGGCTGGCTTTTCTCCTCATCTCTTATGTACCTGATTTCTTTGTCATATCTTTTCTTTTATGCCATAGTTTGACTTTCTCCAGCTTTCCTTGTTTTGCTGAATTTAGGGTTGCTGTAATTTTAGGCTGTCAAAACAGTTTCTATTTGACTTTTGACTCAGTTGCTTAAGTATTTTGTAAATGCATGGATCCTAACTTTGCTGCTTGGCTTTCTAGTAGATTGGCCTAATACATAGACAGTTGATTTATATTATAATGAGAGGTTTTAATATGGCCATCAAAAAAATTTTCTGACTAAAGATTGCTAATCACTGGGACTATTTACAAAGGAAAAGTATAGAATTTCATTTATTAACAACTTTCAAAATTAGGAAATTCATCTCTCTAGAATTGCTGACAGCAGCAGCCAAGTAGTTAGGCGGCAGGTTCTTGCTGTAGTGGTTGGTGCCACCAAACAGTTGCCTTCTCACACAACTCTGGCTGCCTTTCTGTGAGTTACTTTTAAGAAGCTTGAGGGGTGTGTGTGTGTGTGTGTGTGTGTATGTATATGTGTGTGTGCGCACGTGTGTGTGTATAAGCTTGATATGTCTCCTTAACCCTTTATTCTTCAACAAGCAACCATCTTAATCGTTCAACAGATGATTTAGAATGACACCAACTAGTTAAGTAAAAGACAAAAGGCTTCATAGTTGACGGATAATATGGTTATGTGTGTTTCAGTTATAAATTAAATGTTTTTATTTTCTTGGTAGCATTAGCTGTATACTGAACTGATACAGAGTTGATTTAAAGAGGCAGGCAAATACAACAGATGACCTAAGGTCTTTGTTAGACAATTTGGTGCCACCAGAAAATAATTGCAGCAAGTTCTGTGGAACCATGCATTTAAACAAAGGAACGGCACCGATCACACTGGGGTCTCATTACTCTGCATAGCTTTTATCTGCTGAAAACTCTTTAATGGATATTCTAGGCCTTCCATGGCCTGGCTCCAGTCTTTTCCCTTCTCTGTGTGTAATGTGCTCTGTGTTCCAGCCACACTGTGGAGTGGGGTAGTATAGCTTTGAAATCAGATACTGGTTTTAATTCTAATTTCTTTATGTATGGTATTATCCATGTGGAAATACAGTCCATCTTTTGACTCTCACTTCATGAGGCCTTGCCTGATGCACCAACTTGGGACTAGACTCTTAATGTCCAACAAACTCCCAGGCACATTCTTTCTTGTTTGTAATGGCATTTTATCACTGCCTGTTAGGTTATGGTGAACAGGTTTGGTGGCCTGTACATTTCTCTGAGAACAAGGACCCTATCATACTTCCGGATATTCTTTTATACTTTGCACAAAGTATAAATGCCTAGTATGAGTTTGGTAAAGGGATAAATTAGAAGTAAATTTATCTTCAGCCTTCTAGAAATAAAGAGACTGCTCTATTAGGATTTTTTCCTATGGACAAAGGGAAAAAAAACTTTGTTCAGATTTTTGCCAGGTTTTTATTGCCTTTGCTTTCCCAGAGCGATATGAAAAATTAATATGTAAGAAGCTAGATATATCTGATCTTCAGCAAGAGAGAGGCCTTTTTATAAGTTTAATGGATTTGGTCAAGCAGATATTAAATGTAAATCTGTCATTTTTTGGAGCCATAGCAGGCTTTCAAAACACTCAATAAATATCCTTATTGAATTAGTGTAATTTTTCAACAAGGGACTCTCTTATTATTAGGATCTCTCATTGTTCCTGTAGAGTGTCATCATCCTGTGTTCTCACAACCTTTGTAGTGTCTTGTGGATCACAGAATCATCTAAGCTAAAGGTGCTTCTAGCTTCTTAATTCTATTATTTTGTTATCGGTACAGGGAATCCCGTACATTAGTTCTAGCAGGTGTGTCTTAATTTCAGAGTAACAAGTGGGGGATTCCCATGAAAAGAGCTAACATGTATTAAACCCTGTGCCAGGCCCTGTATAGAGCGTTCAGCAAGTATTATTTTATTTCATCCCATTTGTAGGTGAGGAAACCAAGCTCAAGATTTAAGTCATTGCCCAAGGGTGTGTAGTTGTTAATTAAGGAAGCTGTGTTAGATTTCAGTTTATTATTACTTTTTTAATAATTAAAAATTTCAATTACAGTTGACATCCAATGTTATATTAGTTTCAGGTGTACAACATAGTGATTAGACATTTGTATAACTTACGAAGTGATCACTCTGATAAGTCTGGTACCCATCTGACCCCATACATAGTTATTATGATATTACTGACCCCTTCTGTTCTCTGTGCTGTAATTTACATCCCCATGACTTATTTTAACTGGATATTCTTAATCTCTTCCCATTTTTCTCAACTTGTACATCTTAATCTCTTCTCATTTTTCTCAATTTATATTTCTACTGTGCACATTTCTCTTACTTATTTACTTTTACTTGAATGTTAAATTTTTCTTTACATTTTACTTATGTGTTTAATTTTTCTTTGTTCAGCAAAGAATATTATTTTCTTATTTGCTTCCCTCCGTGGCACTTTACTGAGGAGATGATAATTCTGCATTGACTTTCTGTAATCCTGTATAGTTGATGTAACACTCTCATATCCACTCTCATTTGATCTTGGCGAGACCCCAGGAAGGTCTGTATGCAGGAGGATTGTGCTTTCATCTCCATTGGCAGATGAAGAAATTAAGCTTTCCAGTTTTCTGAGAGATTTGCCAAAGGTGGTCGGTCATAAGTGGCATGGAACTTGGCTTTTGTTTTGAAGAGGTATGCTGACCTTCAGACTAAATTTTTTAGCAGCAAATTCTCTTTCAAACAAATTATATGGACACAATATATAAAAAGTATAGGTGGGATGGTCCTAGTAGAAAAGATAGCGAAGGCCCGGAGCCTCACCCTCTGGGCTTCCTTTTGCCCATCGGGCCCTTCAGCTGCCTAGAACAGTTTGAAAACCATTGGAGAATGATCAAAGAACTTTGTCATTAGATCTGGATTCAAATTCTAGTTTGGGTCTGATGTTCAACCTCTCTTATCTCTTAGGCTTGGTTCCTCGTTTGTAAAATGAGAATGCTTTTGTAGGATTGCTGGTAAATAGTATCTAAAAAACATGCTGAAGCCTAGCACAGTGCAGTCTGCCTCCCTGGAGGAGAGATCGGGCTGTCAGGCAGGACAGGTCAACACTCACCCTGTGCAGGACTCCTGCTAGATGCTTTGGGGAGTGTGCGACTGAGGCTGGGCCTCCATTGAACTTACAACCCAGTGCTTTGTGCTTGACTGAAGGCTCACACATCACGTTTATCAATAGTTTAGATCAGGGATGGGTAAACATTTTCTGTAAGGATCAGAGAGAAATTACATTAGGCTTTTTGGGCCATGCTTTCTGTTGCAGCTGCTCACTTCTGCTGCTGTAGCAAGTAAGCAGCCATCGATAATAAGTAAACAACTGAGCATGGCTGAGTCTAATAAAACTTTATTTGTGGGCACTGAAATTTGAATTCCGTATAATTTTCATCTGTCATGAAATATGCTTCTTTTGATTTTTTTACCCCCAACCATTAAAAAAATGTAAAAATTAGCTTATGGTCTATACATGGTTGTGTAAAAACAAGGCACTGGCTGGATTTGGCCCATGGACCATAGTTTGCTGCCTCCTGATTTAGACATTGCTTGTTGATAATCTAATGCAGATTTTGCCCCTGTGAAGAATGATTTAATTTAAAAATGATGGCTATTAAGGAAGTATTGATAGTAAGAAAGGCTTAATTTTCACAATATAAAAAGTAGGGTTTTTTTTTTTTCCTCCTTCCTCAGGAATAGTTACATGTTCATTAGTTCATTCTTTACCCTCTACGAAGTGGTTAAAATGCAGTTATCCTTGTCTTAATAATGACTAAATGAAAAAGGGTTCTAAATAAAGACTGTATAATATAGTGGAAGGACCATGAGTCATGCAGGAGTCAGGAAACTTGGCTTTGTCACTAATTTTGTGACTTTGTGTATATCACTGTACCTCTTTGGGCCTTTCAGTTTCCTCATATAGGAGAGAAAGTTGGGGATGATAATATTAGAGGTCTTTGCCAACTCTAAAATTCTCTCATTCGACTTTTAGTTGTCTGGAATGGTGCTATTAAATAATTTTCATTTAGAGAAACTCTGAGTACTTGACCAATTAGTATATTTTTTAAAATACCAACAGGGTTTTGCATTGTATTGAGGACTGTTTAAAAAGCAGTTATTTCCGCTGTGCCAATGCTAGCCATTTCTGAAGCGAAATGCAATTGCGATTTAAATTCCATACACCATTACGATAAATGTTGTTGCCTTCTTGTTTTGCCATCCTGAGGCAGTTTACTTGTTTGGAAATAAGCAGCAGGTACAAAGAGAAAGGGACTAGGAAAACTGGAAGAAGAAAAGATTATCCTGACTATGTATGGACTTAGGAAAATTTCGTAACTGGAAACCTTTAGTCAACTCTGAGTCACACTGGAAGGGACTCTTGGCTCTCCTGGGATGGGAGGAGAAAAGGGAGAGAGCAACTGAGCAAGTGGCTATGTCTGTTTTTGTCAACAGAGGGCACCCAGAGCAAAGCAAGTGCTCTGTGACACACTGGAGACTGCTCTTCCCCTGAGACAGGCACAGGGCAATGTGCAGTGAATTCACTGTGCGTCTATCTCTTGGAATTCGTTTTATCCATGGCCATGTGCTCAGACGTTTTGTCCCATGCTGAAGTCAGATATTCTAAATGCATTCCTAATAATTGTTTGCTTCTACCTTATGTGGAAAACCAGTACCCTAAAGGTCTTGGAGTGAATTATCCCTGGGCTTTTGGGTGAATGTTTAGTATTAGTCTCTAATTTAATTCAGTATCCAATGAGCACATATTTCTGAAATGTTATTGTTTTGGAAGAGCACTTAATATCGGTATAGCATATGGTAAGAAGACCTTTTTCTTATAACTTAGAACATGGGTTCTCAAAGTGTGGTTTCCAGACCAGCATCAGCATCGTCTGGGAACTAATGCAAATTCATGGGCTCCACCTCCCCCGAGACCTACCGAATCAGAAATGCTGGGGATGGGGACCAGCCATCTCTTTCAGCATGCTCTCTAGGAGATTCTGTTGCACATAAGTTGAGAACCACTGCCAGAGAGCAGGGCATTGAGATGTTCATCTTTATTTGCATTTTCCAGATGAGAACACCCAGCCTTAAAAGGTTTCAGTGGCTACTAAAGTCATACATATAATAAGTGGTAGAGTAGGGATTTGAATCTTGGGTTTTCTGACTCTGGAGCCTCATCATAGTGTCTGCTAAAAAAATGACTAAGAGGTATCGTAGTATTTAAATTATTTTTTTAATGTCCTTAAAGTCTTTTCCTTAAAAGCAATATATATCGATCAAAGAAAATTTAGAAAATACAGCAAACCTAAAAAAATAAAATAAAAATTTATTTAATCTTAACTTTTTATTTTTTGTTTACCTAATCTTGTATCTGTGCAGCTGTATGTGCATATACGCATTTTACAATTCCTTACAAAATGCCATCACATTGTACAAACTTTTGTAATATGCTTCCAGCTCCTTCCTAATTTATTTTAAACATCTTTTCATGCTAGTAACTGTTTCTATGTCATCATTTTTCATGGATGCGTAGTATTCCCTTATAAGGTTCCATCATCATTTCTTCTAAAGTCCATCTTAAGTTGTTTTGATTCTGTGATAAACTTTTAGGAGGAATAGGATACTCAGTGCTGTGCTATTCTGGGTAAACAATTTACCCGCAGTGGCTTTAAGTATTATAATTAAGGTGATGCATACAGATTATGGTTGAGAGGGAACATGGAGCTGGGGAGAGAAGCCTAATGTTTGATGTTAAAGTGAGTGCAGAAACAGGGGGAAAAAACTGAAGTAAAAAAATCTAAAAGTATCAGGAATGGACTAGGGATCTGTAAGACGGTTTAAAACAAATAGAACGATTATAAACAGTGTAATGGTGCCGTGGCCTGCTATTGCTGCCGTTTTGGTACAGAGGCTGTTCTGCTGAATGATAGTTTGAAAAGACTAGGCGTACGCCTTCTATAAATAATGGTTATTATTTATTGAGTACCTTCTGTGTGCCGGGCGTAATATTAATCATTTAAATGGATTGTCCATTTAATTTTTATAATCACATGCATTAGATGCATCAGGTAGTATTATGGCAGTGGAAACTGAGAGTGAGATTTTAAGTAACTTGTTCAAGTGCTTTCTAAAGGAAGGTGTAATTCCTTTGAGGCATTTTTAAACAGCTTTATTGAGATATAAGTTGACACTATACAATTCAGCCATTTAAAGTATACAATTCAGTGGCTTTTAGTAGGTTCGCAGAGTTGTTCAACCATCACCACAACCAATTTTAGAATATTTTGATCACTCCAAAAAGAAACCGCATACTCCTTAGTCATCATTTCCCAATTCCTTTACCCGCCCCACCAAGCCCTAGGCAGCCACTAATCTACTTTTTGTCTCTATAGATTTGCTTATTCTGGATATTTCATATAAATGGAGTCAATATAATATGTGATCCTTGTGTCTGGCTTCTTTCATGGAGCATAGTGTTTTCAGGGCTCCTCCATGTTGTCGCATGCATCAGTACTTCATTCTTTTTTATTCCCAAGTAATATTCCATTGTATGGACACATCGCATCCTGTTTAGGTTTTTATGTTGGGAAGAGAAAAATAAAAGGAATGGGACAATAAATTGGAATTCTTCTAACTCAAAATGGACGGAATGGGCAACTGCTATGAAAAACAGACCTATCAGGCTCTCTTGAGGAATTGTAACTGGAGGCAGAGGTAAATAGGACACTTGGCATCTGCAGCTTATGAGGCGTTTGTAGCAAAGCGGCAGCTCTTCTGACCTGAACACACGCAGCATTCAGGGAGCTCATTGTGTAAATCTTGTGTCTTGGCCAGTGCCATTGCCCCTACAATACCTCATGTGGAACCGGAGAGGCCTTTGCTGATCTAATCTGGGTACATTTCCCTTGGTTCTGCAGCTCTGGGTCCCCAGAGAGTTCTCTCTAAAGAGCTGCCAGTTTGTTGAGTGCTGGCAGTTGCAAGATTATTTCTGACTATACGATTCGTTCAGTGGAGATTACAACCACATTTCAAGTCCCTATCCATTGGCCAGAAATAGCAACTGTCATGCCGTGTTTTGGGAATGAAAGCTTATTCTGAGGCCCCCGTTTGTCCCTCTTAGCATAGTGTTGGGAGGGCTCCTTTAGCAAGCAAGCGATGTGCCCTTCCAGATGCCAGGTCACTTTACTGTTGTCCCACTGCTTCCTATTGCTTTCGTTGCCGGTTTGCTCTCCAAGGAACAGAGGGTCCCGACCCTCACAAAATGAATGGTCTGTGCCAGGACCATAAGTCCCCAAACCTTTTAGTTTGTATTCCAGAAACGCTGTGGCTGGCTGTCTCCCGTGCCTGGACTCTGTCCGGTTCAGAGAATGAATTGTGATCTCTTGTCTTCATGCCCTGGCTTTCCTGTGGCATATCTGCCCTCACGCTGAAGCAAGAACAGGGCAGGGAACATCAATGTGGCTTTTAGGTCCTGAATCACTGAATGTTGGAGCTGGATTTCCTCACGTCGCCCTTGTTCTGCAGGTGGGGAACTGAGTCCCACAGAAGTTAGGTCAGGGGTCCCCAACCCCCTGGCCACTGACCGGTACCTGTCTGTGGCCTGTTAGGAACCGGGCTGCACAGCAGGAGGTGAGCGGCGGGTGAGCGTCTCCCCAGCGCTGGCATCACCGCCTCAGCTCCATCTCAGATCATCACATGTTAGGTTCTCATAGGAGCACCAGTGCCTAGTGCCAAAAAGGACCGCTGGCTTAGACGACTTACCCATTCTTAGAGCTCTTGCTAGTGGCAGAGCTGGGCCTGTGATACAGAACCTCCATTCTCAGTTCGGTGCTTTCCGCCCAGTGTAATGCTGTTAGCCAATGGAATGTGCTCTGGTGACCAAGGAGGGACCTAGCCTTGCTCCACTCTGTCACCACTACAGGCTTTAGGGTGTGTGTGAGAGAGTTTGACCGATTGAGATTGTGATGAAGAACATCTGTGAGAGAGAGCAAGAGCACTGGTATGTGAATTTGGGTGCCACTGACCAGTAGAGCCCAGCCCCTTCCGGTCTTGCCCAGGGCCCGGTTTCCAGTGAGCATACATGTTTTTGATTACATAATTGTGATTCCTTGAGAGCCCCATGTCTGTTTGCTAAAAAAAATACGTGCTGCTGCACTAACCCAGCAGGCAGTAATTTTGTAGTGCCTGCTTGGGAGTGTTTGGTCATGGTCACCAGCTCCATACTCGTTATACGTGAAGAAAAAAGACCAGAATTCTTCCACTGTACTCATTCTCACTCTCCCTTCCTCTACCACTTAATGCGTACATCTCTAGAATTGCCCTTTCTCTCCAGCACTCCCCTGTCCCATGACCCCAGGAGATCTATTCACCAGGACCCTATCTGCTGGGACTAGACTTAAAAGCAGCCCATTCACAGTGGAGCGCATAAGCTGAGTAGTGGTTCCCTAGGAGACCACCTCCCACCCCCTCGGTCCACTCCTTCTTTTCTGTTGTGTCGGCTCTCACCAGTGTGAGCTGCCGTACAGGGAGAGGTTGTGTCCTTCACTCTTCTCCCTGGCACCTAGCACATTGCTCAAGAGAGAGCCAGTAAACAACCTTTGGCATCATCTTGCTGTTTACTTGTCTCTGATGGGAGGTAAGGTGCAGGAGTGCCCACACAGCTGCTGGCTGGCAGTGTGATTTCTTTATAGGAGTTGTTTTATAGTCCTCACTCATAATTTATAGTGACAGCTACTATTTATTAAATGCTTACTGTGCCTCAAGTACTGTGCTAAGTACACACACCCTCAGTTCCACAGTATTTTTAACAACTCTCCCTGTAAGGTAGATGGTAGAAGCCGTATTTGACAGATGAAGAAACTGAGCTTTCGAGAGGTTTAAGTCACAGAGCTAGGAAGTGGTGGAACAGGTATTTGAACCCAGGCCTGTCTGACAGTGAAGCCTGTGTGTTTAATGACCATGTGGAACTTCATCGAGTAGTTAATTTGCTGAACATTCCTGTGAAAGAGAGCTGAGTCACTTATGTTCCCCGAGATGTTTAAGATGTATAAACGAGACATCTGCATTAGCTAAAGGCATTAGTAGCATAGTTTAGATGAAATCTGGCTTTGGGAAGGAGCCACTGTGACTTCCTGAAGCTGGTTTGCTTTGTTTGGCCCAGTGTTGAGGAATCTTTACCTTGCTGGGGGTCCGGTGTGGTTTCAGGTCATCCCTGCTCCACACAGTCCTGAGATCCGCCCACAATTTCGGATTGTTTAGGGTGGGCTTCGTCCTGGTTCCTGTGTCCACAGTAAGGTGGGCCCCTTGAGCCGGGGACGGGCTTGGCTTCTTCAGGACTCTCTCCTTTCAGTTATTCTGTAGGAGGCTTTCTGGTCAGTTTTATTTGAGTACCCTTCCACCCCCGTTTTCAGTTATTGGGACTTTCAAATTTAATTGTGGTCTTGGGTAAGAACAAAGGGAATGCAGTTTTTGGTGGCTCTTCAGTGATCAGTCCTGTAGAGTCCTCAAATACATTGGAGACCAGGGGCCTGTCTCATTCTTTGCTCAGAACTGAAACATTTCGTGTATACCCTTGAAGTGGGAGAGAGAAAATTCTGAGGAAACAAAAGTTTTGGGGGTAATGAGATTTTGAGGAGATAGGCCCTTCCTGCATTCTCTCCTGGGGGAAAGAATGTAGCCAGGATTGAAGGGCATTGCCTCAACCAAATTGGTTAAGTGGCCCCGTCCTGGCTTAATAACTTGGGCAGACTTCCCAATGGATTTGGCGAGGTATTGGGTTTCTCTCTCCCTAAACCCTCCCTTCTCTCTGCTCTGCACATGTGTGCTAACATAATTACAGAGAGGTTGCATCTTGCAATAAGATACCCTTTTAAAAAAGGAGGGGGCTCCTCTTAAAGAGCATGGAGAGAAATTCAAAGGAGGGAATGTGACCGTGTAGTCTCTTCGTGTTTTTGAAATGGCAGGGTTGAGAACAATGGTAGAGAAGAAGCTAGCAGGCTGGTTCCTCTCTGTAACAGCAAGGGGGCCAGAGGGATGGTGGCGGTGTTGATTTCAAGCACCTAGAGCACGAGCGTTGGGTACTAATTTTCTGCTAGAGAGAAATATTAAACTGCTCTTTTGCATTTGTTCGTCCAGATTGTATTACTAAGAATCTGGTTATTACAGAACAAGGGCTCCCTTGTTCATGAAGGTCAGGGGTTACAGTATTATGAGTTTGGTGGTCAAATGTTCAGAAATATTTTACAGATTTAGTTGAAAACCTGAGCAGATGCTCCTGCTGTTGTTTACCCGTGGGGATCGGGTGACATTCTTCTCTCTTTCCTCTTCCCCACCCCTTTGGGAACCAACCAATCACACCGAGGAATGGATTTCAGTGCCTCTCTGGCCTCCTCCCATTAGGAGTCTGCCCAACCGCAGCTCTCCTGAGCCTTGGTTGAGGCTTAGCATTTAACTCTTGAGTGTCTAAATCTCACGGAGCCGCTGACATTGCAGTTAGTTTGTTATCTTGTTCTCATTGACTGGCAGAGCCCTATAATGTTAAGCTTGCTGAGTCCCCAAGGGAATGCTACTAATGAGGCAAGTTGCAGTGCACTGAGCTTGAAGAAACAGATTTGAAGCCCTAATTCTGCCAGTAACCAGAAGTGTAACCTTGGAGTTACTTTCCCT
>NW_006437736.1:819859-860788 GCF_000325575.1 Pteropus alecto
GGAAAGGGAGACAAATGCTTATGATACAGCTATATATGCCAGCCACCAGCGTTTCACATATGGCTAGCCCGAGGTTTGAGGAAAAGCATTTAACCTGTAACAAGCGCCTATTCTGAAACAGTTTGCTTTTTTACAGTTTTCCCTCTGCAGGCAATTGCTTTTCACCCAGTTTCATTGGTGAGAAGAGTGAAGACTAGAGAGGCTGTCCAACTTGTCCAAGGTCAAATACCTAGGAAGGCCCAGCTGGCTCTAACGCCCAGACTTTCTTCCATTCCATTGAGCTGGCTAGGAAAGCCCTAAAGTCCTTCTAGTATTTTCATTATAATGTTGAAAGCTTTATGTACATTATTTCTAATTTTCATAATAATCCTGCATTTGTAGTTGAAGAAACAGATTTAGTTGAAAACAAGTTCAGAGAAGTTAAAGTACTTGCTCAAGGTCACAGCTTAGTGAGTGCTGATTTGTTAGTTTGATTCCAGGTCTGTTTTGCTTCCACACCTACGTTCTTTCTTCAGTACTATCCATGCCGCCCTTGGAAAGTGATCTTGAGAGTTCATTGATCATCCATGCCCATGTCTCCACTCTGATCACCCCAGAAAAGCCATTTGTTTCCATTTAAAAAGGGAAATATGTTTGTTTTTTTGTTTTTTAATGATAAACGTCACAGTTGAAAAAAAGTTTTTAAAGAAGTATTTTCTGGCCTTTGCCAACTTTTACAGTCAAGTAAACTTACCAGTGTTTAGTTTGAATTATTTTTTCCTGAAACTTAAATCCATCTCTTCTTGTTATAAGTGAAAATGCTAAAAAAACTATCTGCTTATCATCTGATACTGCAGAGTTAGGGGTTTAACTGTGGGTCATTGTGAGCAGGAGGAGGTAGGCCTTAGAAGATGAGTACATAATATATAGGGAGATAGAGAAAAACAGGTAGAGTATTCTTGGGGAAGTTTTCTCGGGGTAAGGAAACGTTAACCATTTGCCCCTCATTTGGTACATCTTGTGTTCACCATCTCTTTGAGCACCTGAGAATGATGGCGAAAATCCAGTGAAAGATTGGTAGGTATTGACTGGCCCTGTGCTTTTCCCACCTTTTAGGAATTGCTTGTGATTCAGTTCTGCAGTTGTGTTGGGCTTTCCCAGTTGCATGCAATGGGAGATCCACGTAAGAGAAGTATACTCACTGCACTGTCTTCGCCATCCGGATCAGCTTGGCAAATACTTCAGCTGTATCTGCTGTGTGCCTGTTGCATGCCAGTCACTCAGTGAAACACTGGTGACACCGAGACGAATGAGGCACGGTCATTGCCGCTTAGGAGCTCACAACTGAGTGGAATTTGCAGTCTCATTCAGGATACAAGACCTACAGACATGGAATTAATAACGAAAGGCAGTATATGCTTAAGATTGTGAAAACATAAGTGAACCAGGGATAGCAGATTTTACTGTGGTTTAGAGATGAAAGGGGTTTGGGTTTGCCACAGCAATAAAGAGAGGGTTTCTTTACAGTTTCATCCAGGGCATGGGGTTGGGGCATGGCTGGTGTGAGATGGGGCATGGGTCCTGCCACTACTAGTAAAAGAAAATAGTGAAAATGGTTCACTGAATTAGGGTAAGATACCCTTATATAATTGTCGATGGAGTCATACCCAGAAACTGGTTGGGGGCATCAGTTAGCATTTTAAGTGGGGAATATGAAGATTAGCAGCAGCTAATGTAAAACAACAGCTTAATTTCTGAGTTGATCATAACTTTTAAGAAAATTTTGATAAATCTCTTCTATTTGTCTTTTGGTTCGTTGCTTAGCTGTTGAATACAGTATTCTTTACATTAGAAACACCTTGACAGTTATTCTTGAGTTCTTAAAAGATGGAAAACTTTAAGCTAAATCATACATAGGTGAAGACCTCGGTAGTCCCATTTGCGTTGTGTAGCAGTATTCTTGATAATTGCTGAATGTTTATGGAGTTCCCTGCCCGAAAGCTCGCCAAATGAAGGACTCTCTTCCCCCTTTCCCCAAAACTTATCTAAAGGTCTTGCATGGGAGAAGGCTTAGGGAAAGGAAATTCTTTTTCCCTTCCCCCCACCCCGTACCCCATAGTAGCTTAATTTAAGTACCCTGTGGAGATAAAGATAAATGTGAGAAACTTCAGGATGAAAAGAACATTAGAGACCAGAGAAGTCAGGGGAGGTCATATCAAGCTTAAAGTGGAAACTATGTTACAACCTAAGCTAGGAGCAACTGATAGGTCTATAAATAGGATTTTATCTCCTCATAGAAAATTTTTGGCATGGTTGGAGCTTCCCATGTGGGGGACTATTATATTTACTAAAAATAAACTGTGTTTCAGAAATGATTAAAGTAAGCCCCACTGAACTCATTTATGTTATTAAAAGTATAGTCATAGCCTGAAAATGAGTTTCTGGAGTTTGGTATGTGCTAACCTTTGGGAGAACTTTGATATTGAAGCCATCGGTTAGATCTGGGATAGAATGGTCTAGTCCAGTCTAGCATGATTGGATAGATTACCTTCTCAGAGGGTAATGTTATTTCATTTTTTCCCCCTGCTAGTTCAGAAGACTCTCAACCCCCAGTTGTTTAGGAGCTCATAATTGAATGGAATTTGCATTTAGACTCATAAATAGACATTATAAATATATCATCTAGGAAAGGTAGAGTAGTTCTAATTTCCAGAAATCTCACTGCTTCATTAAGGCTGCTTGAATATGGCCATTCGGAGCAGAAAGGTATATAGTTCAGCAATACCTTTGGTATCCCTTCTGGGGTACAAAAACCTCCAAAGCCTTCTGAATTTGTTTCTCACACTCCTATTATCCTGATTGTAGCCCTTTAAATTGTGCAGCAAATTCTTGGCATCTATCTGCCTGTCAGCTAATCTCTGACACCCCTGGATAGCTTGTTTTCTTCCTTTGAGTATATCTGAAATTAGCCAAAAAGCATCTATTAATTTTAGTGTCCTACTAGAAGATAATGAAAAGCTGAAATTCAACAAATAGTAAAATTTCTTAAGACATGTTTTTCAAAGTTATTTTACCATGGAATACTTTTCAAAATACAATGCATCAAAAAACAGTGCAGTATGACTCATGAACAGTGTGGGTATGGATTAAAGTAGTCACCAGAAATAGTTTCAGAGTTGAGTTAATGGCTTCAAGAAGTGAATTCATTTGCTTTTTTTCTCCCAGACTTCGAAACATGTTTTGGAGAAGTTAAATCATTTTTAAGTGCAAAAATGAAAGAGATTAAGCCATTTTTGTTTTAAGTATCGTGCCTATGCCTTAGTGCATAGGTTTAAAAATCGTCTTCCTGCGTCAGAGGACCTGGCATATCTTTTCTTTCTCAAAGACAGCATCTCACTTTTAAATGATAGGTTGTTGTATACTTAGTAAATACTGCTTACATCTGCTTAGTGTTTTTATTTTGAATGAGTAAATTGTAGAAGAAAAATAATTCTCGTGTCAATTTAAAATTTGTTGGACTACCTATTAACAACTTATGAAATGCTCAACTCCAATCTTTTCCCCAGTACTTTAAAGAAGGAAACTAAAGTTCCTGATGTAATATTTTCTGTAAGATAATACAGAAAGTTGATGAAAGAGGTTTGACAAGTTCACAGAATTCTTTAGGCCCCAAACTCAAGTTTCTGTCCATTTAATGGCTTTCATCTAATTTTCGTTTCGTGACTCGCACTTACCTGTGGGCTGCTATTGTAATTGTAATGGGAGTGATAGTTTGGATGGTGCCCTGTTTCCTGAATGGTTGACATACTCGATTTTATTTGGGTCTGACAACATCCCTGTGACGTAGGTATTGTTACCCCATTTTACAGATGATGAAAATGACTCTGTGGGTGTGTGTGTTATATATATTTGACTTTTTTCATTACTAGAAATCAAGAATTGTTAGGTTAATATTTTATTTCTGTCATTTTGGTGTGGAATGGACAGTAGATTAGGGGGATAGACTTAGTTGGCTTTTTGGCTTACTCATTGGGCCTGTACACTGTTTATGTGCATAGAGTGTCTTAAACAAGAGAGGAGTTTTATTTTTTGTCTTTCATGAAAAAGAAATCTGGAAGTAGGCAGTCCAGGACTGATATGCTGCTCCCTGGTTGTCAAGGGTCCAGGATCCTTATTGTTCTTTGCTGCTTTGTCTGTAGGACGTGGCCCAGACAGGTGCAACACTCCAGCTGTCATTCTCTCATTTCCACGAAGCAGTTTCTACTTAAGACTTTTAGAGAGTCCCACATAACATTTACTAATGTCCCTGAGATACTAATATCTCATTGGCCAGAACTTAGTCTTATGGCCACACCTAACTACAGTGGAGGTTGGGAGATATAGTAATATTTTGGAGGGTGCGTATGGTATCGTCCTAAAATGAAAACTTGTTACTATGGAAGAAGGAAAGAGAGGATATCTAGCTTTCCTGGCAGCTTTTCAGCCCATCTCTGTTGTATTATCCAATAAGACTTTTTTTTTCTTGAAATATATATGTCTTCATGCAAACTTTTTTTTTTTAAGTGAATACTAAGTAATGATAAGGATCGTCATAAGGATTTGTTCCTGCGTTCAACTCGAGGGTTTTTGAAATCAAATAGTTTATTGGGACTTCAAATAATATAGTTTTCTAGTAAGAATAAAATGTGTTAAACATTTAGGTGGACTAGTCATTGGTAAAGGAAAAAGTATAATTTTTTTCCTTCGGTTTTTTTGAAGCCTGGACAAGCCATTAGATTACACATTTCTTAGGGATAGGAAAAAAATTTTTTTTGAATTTAAGGTTATTACTGTTTTTTGAATAAATAATACATTTCTATGACTCAGTAGTCAAAAGATACAAAATGGTCACATAATTGCTCCCCTTTTCCTGTCTTGAGTCCCCCATTGTCTTTCCCCTAGAAGCAAGGGGTATTTTACCTTTTTCATATATAATTTCTCCTTTTTTTCTTTTTTAATTCAATGGTGCTGTGCTATACATTGTTCTGAAGCTTTTTAAAAATCACTAAAAGATGTACAATAGAGTATTTTATAACATTCAAGAGCTTCTTCATTCCTTCCCCCAAAGTATGGAGAAAATAAATACTTATAAAACGTGCTATATAATTGTATAATTTATTTGTTCTTAATGTTATAATAGTAGACACTTTTTATGGCTTAACACAGTTGCCAATATCAGTTATTGTTTAGGACTGTTAAGTCATATTTCAGGAGCTTATGTTGATTTTGCCTTACTCTGTGGCCTCATTTTGATATATGTCTGCTTTTTGATATCTAACCTTTTTAGATTTTTTTTTCACTTGGTCTCCCTTGCTCCTGATGTGACTGCCTCTAATACAATATTCCTCTTTCCTGTGGTGCTTATTCCCTACTGCTTCCTAGCTCCCTTTCCTAATTTGCTTTACTATTTGGTGGGCTCATAGCCAGATAATCAGGACTGAAATATTTCCAAAATAAAAATATATAGGTTTCTGCTTACGAAAGTATATGAACATTTGGATATTCTGGGTACTTAGAGGGCCTTTTGCTTTCTGGTTATTACCATGGTCTAGAACAGCTTCATCCAATAGAACTTTCTGTGACAGTGGAAATGTTTTATATCTGCCATGTCCATTATGAGAGCCACAAGCCTCATGTGGTGCTTGAGAACTTGAAATGTGACTAGTGTGACTAAGGAACCGAAAATTTAAATTTTAATTTAAATGAAATGAAATTTAAATAGCCACGTGTAACTAGTGGCCGCTGTGTTGATTACAGTGGAGCTTGGATTGGGATGCTTTATTGTGTTGAGCAAAATAAATTTTTAGTGTTGAAATGGAGGCAATTTGGGATGTTTATGTTCAGTTTAGCTTAAAGTAAATTATTAGATTGGAACTGCTCTTAATATTAATATTCTGATTATTTCAAACTAAAGCCATTGGTGTTAATATGTATTTGTGATTTGTAGCTAGGATAAAACTTTGAGTCCTTTTGGTGACTAGGGAAAAATTAGTAGCACTCTAACTTTATTTATAGGACTTGGTTAGACAGTTGCCTGAGTGCCAGAAACTCCTACAAATAACTTCGACCTTCCCTAACAAAAGTCAAGGGATAAAATGTTCCATAGTAGATCTCACTTGTATGTAATATACACAGAATATTACTTTCTAATGGAGAAACCTATAACAAATAAGAAAACAAATGAATAAATAAGTGAATTATAAATTTTCATTACTGCTAGGAAGAAAATAATAAATAGAGCACGGTAATAGAGAATATGGGCTTGTGGGGAAGGATCTCCAGCTGGAGAGAGTGGTCTAGAGAGTTTTATTTGAGGGGATATTATTTCAGCTGAGGCCTCAAAGATAAGAAGGAGCCAGCCTAGCAAAGAATGAAGAAGGCAGGATGAGGGATTTCAAGGAGAGAATAAAAGGGTTACAGGGGTGTCAGGGAGAGAGGGATGGACTTGCTCTAGATCAGGAGCTGACACGAGATCAGTATATTTAGAGCATTGTGATTGAAAGGGAGATAATGACATGAAATGAGGCTGGAGAGGCAGGCACTTAGCAGACCGTAAAGGACCTTAAAGGCCATTATAAGGCCTTCAGATAGAAAAAAAATTAAGTGCATTGTGAAGCCGTAGAGCCAGAGAAGTGATGCGATCTGATTTTTTGTTTTAAGAAGTCTATCTGGCTGCTGCCATGAATGCTTCGAAGGGGAGCAGCCGTGGGAGTGGAGGAACTATGGCAGCGTCTAGGAAAGCACGATGGTAGCTTGGGTTAAGGTGGTGGCAGTGGAGATCGAGAGAAGTCAGACACCTGGGCTTACTCATGTCACGGGTTTGATATGAAGGGTGAGGGATAAGGGAAGGGTCTCTCGCTTTCCTAATTGTCAGCTAGTACCACTAATTGAGGTTGGGAACACCATGGGTCTACCAGATGTCAGGGATGGTGGTGGTGGAGATGTAAGAGCCCGGTTTTGTGCACGTTATGTTTGCCTGCGAGACAGCTACATAGACAGCATGAGAAGAGGTCTAGGCTGGGGATAAAACTGATAGTTACTAGGCTGTAGGTGGTATTTGAAGCTATGGGAATGGATGAGACAACAAGAGAAGAAAATGACCCAGGATTGAGCCGCAAGGAACTGTTATAGAGGTCTGTTGAGGAAGAAGCCAGAAAAAGATACCGAGAAGCAATCAATGATGCAGGAAAAATCCAGGATTGTAGACTCTCAGAAGCTGAAAGAAGAGAATGTTTTAAGAACGTTGCCAGCTTTATTGAATCTTGCTATGAGGTCAGATAAGTTGAGGACAGCAAAGTACCTTTCGCATTAAATAACATGGAAGTGGTTGATGTTGACCAATTAGTTTAATAGAGTGGGGGTCTTGGAAACTTTATTTTGAGTAAATTGAAGAAGAAATGAGAGGTGAAGAAGTGAAGACTACTTTTCAAAGAAGTTTTACTGTGAAGTGGTGAGGGAAATGGTAGGTAGCTGGAAGGAGGTAGGGGGTCGAAGGAGAATTTTTTTAAAAACCATGGTTTATTTAATCACTTAGCTACCATTGGACATTTATTTATGTTTTTGAATTTTTTTATTTTGCAGATTGCTACAGTGTATTTCTTTTTACTCCTTTGGGGATTTTCCAAGATAGGCTCCTTAGAGGCGGAATTGCGGAGCCACAGGCCATGCGCATTTTAAAACGGAATTGATATTGTCAGTTGACTTCCAGAGAAGGATACCTGTGTCCACTTTCCCTGTCAGTGTATGAGAGCGGAGGAGAGGTTTTTCTGAAGGTGGACATGTGTTTATTTGCTGGCAAGATAGTAATGAGTGGACAAGGGAGAGATGGATGATGAAGGAGACAGAGCAAGCAGCACAGTCCTTACATAGGCTCTGGGGAGTGGGTTGTGAGCACAAGCAGTGAAATGGGCGTTTGATGCTAGGGATTCGTCCTTTATTATAGCAATATAAGGAGGGGGAGATGCATGCATTTCTAGGTAGGATTGTAGATTTTGGGGGACAGAAAACACTGTCTGAATGCTTCTCTTTTGAAATGAAATATTTAGATAGGGCAGTAGCTCAGAATTGAGTGGTGGGGAGAGAACGAGGTAGGTTTGAGTAGAAGGTAAGAAGTAGTCATTCTGGCAGGTTGGAAGGCTTGCAAGGACAGCTTTCATAGGATTGGCATTGTTGAGTGCACAGCACAGTTGAGGTTTGTGATCATGAATATATAGTGAAGTCTGTCAGCTTGGTTATATGATTTTTTTTTCTCCAGCAACATTCAGCTGATTGTGCTCAGGCACAGAGAAGGCAGATAATTATATTTAACTGGGATTGGAGTTTTGACAAGTGGCGGAGGTGGAAAGGACAAATGATTGAGGAAATTCACAAGGGAGGGATTATCATTATGGACTATGGAGTCAAAGTTGAACTGAGAAGGGTGTGGAAGACAAGACTGGAGAGGGTAGATAAATGAAAATGTGGTTGGGATAGGGGACTTCACAAGTTCAAAAATGGTAGTGGAATAGATCCCAGAGCAAGTATTGGAAGGTTATTTGAGAATATGATTGAAACATAATAAGGAAAAACAGTTCTTAAGATAATACATTTTTCTTCCTTAGGGATGGTCTCTCTGGGTTCCCTAAAAATGGGGGTAAGAGTGCTGACAAATTATCTATTTGATGGTGGCTTTTCCTAGAGTTGACTTTGAGCTATACTCTCTTCTCGTATATGCATCTAGCGCTCACTTGAGACATCATAGCAGGTTAACCACAGTTAATGAGTTTCCAGAACCATTCTCTTAATGACATCAGTTATAGCAGCAGCACTTGATGAGTCCCCACCTCTGGAAATGCTTATAAACTGTGTGTGCACGGGAGCCCTAGACCTCTTCTCCATCATTTGTTGTATGAAGTCTTGATAATGGGCGGAAGCAAGTGCAGGGTTCTATCCAGGGTAAAATTTCTAATGATTTTGGCCATCTCGATTTGATTTCATCGGCGAATAAGTGTGTTGTAATTAAAACCATCTTGGAATCTTACAAATTCGTGTTCAACTTTTGTCTCCTTTGCTCACTTGCTGTGAGACCATGGACAAATTATTGAACCATTTTAAGCCCAGTTTCCTTGTGTGTGTGAGAAAGATAAAAATAGAGCTTACCTTACAGAGAGATTGTGACCGTGCAACGAGATAATGCATGCAGAGTCCTGGCACATACTGTGTTCTGAGTAAACAGTAGCTGGTGGTGTTATATTGGAGTCAGCAAGCAGGGATGGAGTAGATGGAGTACTCACGGGTCTTCCGGGGAGGTTCGGATCCCCTGACTGGAAAGGGACAACCAAACACATCTGCCTTCTCTTCTAAGAGTCTCTGCTGCTGTGGGAGGACAGTGCTCTATCTACACCTGCTTCTCGGACTTCAGTGTGCTGCCAGTCACCTGGGGCTGCTGTTAAGTTGATTTTGATTCTGTAAGTCTAGGGTGGGCCTGAGAGTCTTCCTAGCAAAGAAGCTCCCAGTTGATGCTAATCCGCTACTGTGCCTGCCGTGGGTCACATTTTGAGTAGCAAAATTCTATTAGAGAACTGCCCTGTGGGGATCCTTGCTATTTTAAGTTGAGAGGAAACGAGGTTAAAAGAGCCCCATTCTTTCAACTTTTTTTTTTTTAAGTCAAGTTCAGTTGGACCGAATATGGCCCATTTCTCTAGCTCAGTGTTGTAGTGAAGTCTGTATTGTCTCCACCAATCCTGAAAGAGAAAGGAGAATAAATTATGTAGAACGAGGGTTGCCTCAGATTTCTTTTGAAAAATTTTCAGTGCCTGATTTCTCAGGTATGTTTTTGAGACAGTGTATTGGCTCCCAAGATGCACATACTACCCCCCACCAGCCTTTTACACCCATAGGGAGACTTGTATCAAACATACCTTCTCGTGAGTAAAATGTGACTCCAAACCCTTTCTGCCTAACCACACTCTTCACATTATAAAATCCAGCACTTTCAGAAGCAGGAATTCAGGATGCATTACAGGGTTAGTGTTACTGCCAGCACCCATATTGCTGTCCGCGATAATCTGATTTTTCTTTCTCAGAAGTAAGCATGCCAGACTTCCTCTGTGGGCCCTTCCTAGTAGAGTTCCTTCTCTGATGCTCAAATTCACACATTCTTTCCTCTGAACTAATATAAAGGCTGATAAGCTTCTGAGTCACACAGTCTGATAAAATGTTCTGCTAGAACTAAGTATGTCATCTTAATCCTATCTATAAGACTGTGATCCTTCTTCCTATGGTGGAATTATTGGACCTTTGTGTCTCTTAATTTGAATCCTGCGTAGATATAAAGCATAGGTTTCCTTATTTGACTTTGATGATTTGAGACAATTTTTTTTTCTCCTATTTCTTTGTTCCCTTTCTTCCTTCTTTCCTTTTTTTTTTTAAAGGTAGGGAAATGTGGATATGCAGGAGCATGGATAAAAAGATTCATTTAGCTTGCCTGTGGGTTTTCAAGGAAGCGGGGAGGGCGGGGCGGGGGTGGGGAGGAGAGAGAGAAAGAGAAAAGGTGGCAGAGAGAGAGAGACAGAGTTTGTGAAGAAAACACAGAGGAGTTTGATTTCTGACCAGACTCTCCACCCAATTCTTCAAATTATGATCAGAAGAGGAAGAGATTCATTTAGAGTAGGAATTTATGAACTCTTCCTGTGGTTCAAAAGAAGTTTATAATGGTTCTACTCATGGGAGTTTTAGAGGTAGTTGTCAGTTTTTGTGACACATTGAAATTCTTATTTTGAGACTCTCTTTTCTCTGTTTTTCTCCTACTTTGTTCCAGGAGAGCAGGGATGTTTTTATCCTATCCTAAACTTGATTGAAAGATAGTATCATAAAGTAACAGTATATAAGATTTTATTGCATTCATTTTTTGATACTTGCCTAAGAATGAATGAATATTAACAATTTTGTGCCTCTAAAGAGCTTGAAAGAACTAAAATCTCTTAGTGTGATTTTAACAGTTACTTAGAATGCAGTATAGGGAGGTCTGGTGACTTAAAATTTAGGGCATGGGCTAGGAGACTAAAGTGGCATATAAAAATTGATTATGGACATATAAAAGACTTAACAGTTTATAGAAAGTCAAGATTTGTTTTCTTATTAAAAAAAAAAAAATCTGTCTCAGTTTTGGACTTGGAAGTTCTTTTGTATTGGCAATGAGGTAATCCTGCCTTGGAGGAAGCTGAGTGGTTCTGCATAAAGGAAAAGAAAAGGTTGGGGTGAGGCCTGCCCCACCTCTCCAAATTTAAATGAGCTGGCAGTTTAAGGTGGAAGGAGAGAAAGGCGCATGTTTAGTGCTGAAGAAAAGGAAAAGTGACTTGACTTCTACCCTAAGAGAAGAAGAAGCTCCACCTAGCAGGTAACTCAGACCCCGGCGCAGCACAGAGGGAAGGGTCGGGTGGGAGAGCCATGTACCTGTACCTGCACTGGGCCGAGCTGGAGCGTGGGCCTCGCAGACCGTACTTGGAGATCTTATAAGCAGCAGAGAGCCGTTTCGACATGTCCGAGGGAAATGGAACCCTGAGGCAGCTGGAAGGTGGTAGGCCTCTAATTTTTGTTTTTGGTTTGTGTTTCCTTGAATGAATTAAAGAAGTGAAATATTCCTCTAAACACAGAACCCTTTGCGAATGTATTGTGTGCCTACTGTGTGCTAGGTGCTATACTAAAGACTCCATGGCCAAAAATAGATGAACTCTACCCCTGACAGATGTGGATAGAGGAAATAAGATTGGCAGGTACACGAATACCTGTGGTGATACCTGGCAGAAGTGGTTAATGCCCTGCAACAGACACCAGGCTCACAGAGGAAGGAGAGAGTCTGCAACATCGTAGGGGCTCAAAATCCACTTGACTTTGAAACCCTTATCCTTTCTCCCTTCAGAGGATCTGAACTAGCACGGTAGTGATAAAAAGATGAAAACTTATTCGAGTTTATGTATAATTTTTCCTGTGTTTTAAAATCTTTTAAGATTCCGAATCGTTAGTGCGAGACTTTGTAAAGAACAGTGGCGCAAGGCCGGCATTTCGGGGAGGGAATGTGGGCCCTGGGCTGGTTCTGTGTTCATGCTTGGCTTCTGCAAGGGGCTCCAGAAGAAGTGGGGCAGAGTGGAAGCTTGGCTCACTCCCCTTGATCTTGGAGGTCAGAGTTTTTTTATTGCTTCATTTATGTTTAAAGAACCCATCTTAAACTAGTTTATCTCCAGCATTAGAAACTGGTGCTGGTGGTTTATAACTAACTCCACCCATCCCTGCCTTTTGCAATAATCTCTGTGAGTGATGATTGTGTTTCTAGAAGTAGAATGACAGAGAGAGAGTCCCTGAAGGCAAATACAGAGAGAGTATGCTGTACACCCCAGTTCAGACACACGGGGCTGGGAACTCCCAGAGAGAGAGAGGGAGAGAGAGAGGGAGGGAGAGAGGGAGGAGAGAGAACAACAGAACAGTCAGCTGAAGAGGAGGGAGGAGGGGGGAGGAGACCGGTCATTTTTAGATTTTTAAACTCAAGTGATTTGGGGGGGGTTCTCCCCACCCCAAACCCCAGTCCCCCATTCTGGCACCTCCTTTCCTACAGTTCACTGAAGTGCCTTTTTGCAGTCCAGGATCAGCCGACCGCTGAGTTTGAGCAGCCCGGTCTGACATGATGTACCTCTGGGTGAGTACGGAGTGCTGTGGGTGAGGGTTTGCACTTGCACATATAAGGAGTGGAAAGCTGTGAGATTCTGCTCTTGCACAAATGGCCTTCCCCACGGAGCACAGATTGCCACATCCCCTTCTGCTCACAGGTGTTAGGTTTTTAAGACCTAGCAGTGATTGTGACATTGGGATCTTTTTTTAAAAAATGTTGTTTATCTTGTTAGACGTAGGCACGAGGGTGAGCTCCCGGTCCCGGTGCAGTGCCATCCTCTGGGCTGGCTGGTGGGTTTGGAGAGGGCAAACGGGCCAGGTGAAGTGCGCCGGTCCCTTCGGGAGCTGCAGTCTTCTGGTGGGTCGGGATCGACCTGTGTTTGTGTTGGGGGCACTGACTTTGATGATCAAACCATCTCTTTAGATACTGAGAGCCAATAGGTGGCATGATTCTTAATAAGGAATAAGCTTTTATAAGTTTTTATCTAATCATTTTTATTGCCCTTCACAATAGTCTTGTGAAGTAGGTCACTGTTGTTATTAAAATTTTATGAAGGAAGTAATTAAGTCACCGAGTGACTTGCCCATAGTTAGAAACCAAGTCTGTAGCAGCTAGAATAGTAATTAATAACCAGACATTTTAAATCATTTTATATTTGCCTAGAACTTAATAACTTACATTATTTTAATTTATTGTTAACTATGGCATTATAATTTAGGATGGAGGGAAACATACTGGGACTGGAGGGGTTTTTAAATTATGAAATGTGATAACTTTTAGGAGAATGACAGGAGAGATAATACAATAAAGAAAAAAAAACCCCTGCTTTTAGTTGTGAAAACAAGAACATCTATAGTTTCTTGCAAAGATGGCGGTCCTCTCTTGAGCAGACAGCTGTTGTGTGTTGCTAAGGGAGCCTCCTGGATGTGATGCCCTTGGCTACTAGCCAGCTTTTGAAAGTTTCACTTTGCCCTTTGCCCTTCAGCCTAGATGTCTGGAATTGCAGAAACCTACTTGGCTCAGGAAGGCTAAATTTATAAATATCAGAAGGCAGAATTTTAACTAGGTTTACAGAGATAGAGCTTGGTCACAGAGAGAGAGAGAGAGAGAGAGAGAGAGAAAGTGTGTGTGTGTGTGTGTGTGTGTGTGTGTGTGTGTGTGTGTGTGTGTGTGTGTGGGGGGGAGAGAGAGAGAGAGAGAGAGAGAGAGAGAGAGAGAGAGAGAGAGAGAGAGAATGTTGTATAGGAGCAGGGCTTAAAATGTTTACCTATTTTGAGGAGTATTCAGCAGTAGGCGTTTTCCTGCTTCTCCCTTTATATTTGAATATGACCTTGAAATGTAGTTTCCTCCCTTCTTTGATTCGTTTTAGTAGTATTGATAAGAAGTAAAAGAACTTTCCTGACACATTATGTGTTTTCAGTAGTTTTCATCTCCCTGTGAACTAGGCATCTGTGTCTAGGTCTTTGCAGCTTTGTCGGTGGGACTGATCAGCTATCTGTTGACCAGAGAATGGATCTGTCTGTCTTTGGATCGTTTGGAAGAGGAGTTATGAAAGGAAGCAAATTGAATTAATCTCATTTCCACTCATTTATGCTCGATGAAAGCAGACAGTGACAGTCTCCTCAGTTATTTCCTTTGTGCTTATATTACAGTTGTTTGTTTCAGTCCCATTCACTTCTTAGCCCTGGAACAGAGCTTCCTAACCAAAGTACCACGTGTTGGACCGAGATGTATGGATGCAGAGATAATTTCCCCTCAGCCCTCGGAGCAGCCAGGTGGGGCCTAGGAATCCCCTGGTCACCAGGAACACGTGCACTCTAGTTTGCTTGCCACTTCGTGCCATTCGAATATCACTTTCTGTATGTGCCAAGACAGTTGAACGTTTGGGCAGTGCTATCAAGAAGGTACAAAGTACGTTAGCTCAGTCTCTGTATCGTCGGCATCATCTAGCCCAGTGCCCCACACATGTGTTGAATTCAGTGAAGATGTCCAGAAGGAGCTGTAGCTGCATAACATCCAGGTAAAGAGACGGAAATCTAGAAGCTCAGGTAGTGAGTGAGAGGCATGGAGGAGGAGCTGTGGAGAAGCCGACTGGACAAGGAATGGGAGATCTGGGTTTGTCTGGGCCAGTACCCGGCCACGTGACACTGAGCAATCTTTTAACTGTTCCAAGCCTGTTTCTATATCCGTAAGGTAACAGAACCTCTTCTAATTCTAAAATTCTGTGGAGTGAATTTTGTGGAGCAGTACGAATACCAGAAAAACACCCAGTTGTGCAAAAATTTTGGGGTTCCAGAAAACATGAGAAAGCTGTGAAACATGCGTTACCTCCATTTGATGATTGCTTTGGTATCGGCAGTGAGTTAAGTGCACTCTTTCTGAGCATTCTAGAAAAATGACTCAACTGTGTTCAGTTGTCTCTGAGTGGGCAGACATTTTAGAACCTGTAGCATTGGAGAGTAGAAGTCGCAGCTCATCCCAGTGCTTCCGTATGTGTGGTGAGGTGCGGCTCATTTATTTGCTCCCGTGTGTCTCGAACTCTGAGATAGAATGCCATCTTGTGCTCTGTACGTGTCTCTTTGCCAGATCTTTTCCCTCCTTTCCTATTGAGTCACCCTCCTTTTTAGAGAATTTAGTAGCATCTGTGGACAGCATGGTACGGTGCAAAGAATTTGGCTTTTAGAGACATTTTCAGTTGTGTGGCTGTGAACAAATGACCTAACCTTTCTGAAACCTCAGTTTCTTCATTTATCACATAAGGAAAATATCACCTGTCACGCAGGAACGTTGTGAGGATTTTAGATAATCTGTGAAACATGCTTAACATAGTGGTTGGCACATAGTAGATGCTCAGTAAATAACTACTGCAAGCCAACATTTTGCTTAGAGCATTGGCATAGACAGACTGCTCACTGACCCAGAGTGATTTCTCTTGTGTAAGGACGTCTTTGAATTCACGTAGGGAGGACTTTGATAAACACAAACTAGTTTTATGTGAAACATGTCTCCCTGTAATCAGGATTTTAAGTACTTGCGACTAGAGAAACCTCATTAAAGTCACTTCCTAATGGAGAACATCCCCATTGTTTTTTCTAAAAAAATTTTTGGAAGGGTGCAATACTACCAAGCAGTGATTCTGTCTCTCCTCTCTTCATTGCTCAAAACAGGGAGGGAAGGAGGGGTCACACACATGATACTGACGGAACTTATTCGTTTCATGATTACATAATTTATGCCCAGTAAACAAAATTATAGGCCACTTATTTAAATTCCCAGAAGTCAGGATGTGTTCTCCCTGTCTGAGTTCATCTTAGCTAGACTGGTACCGGGCTCTCTGCTCATATTCTATATGAATGAACTGGATTTCTTTTTGAACTATTGTTTTGTCATGGTTTAACCTTGTCTTCTTAATAAATTAGTTCAGCCAGCATTTGATGAATGCCTGTAACGAGCAGAGACTGTGCTACCAGCTATTACAGACACAAAGATGATTAAAGACATCTGTGTCCTCAAAGAATTTATACCAGCGATAGAGAATATGTGTGCACAGATAATAATGATTTTTGTATGATGCTATTCAATTAAGTAAGTGCTTTTATATGTTATGTTATTTCATCCTCACAGCAGTGCTAAGGGCTAAGTATCTCGATTGTACAAGTAAGGAGACAGACAGTGCATTACAGTTAGTAAATGGTAGAGCTGGAAACTCAGTCCCATCTTTTTCTTTTTTTAACTCTGTGGCTCATTTCTTTTCACACTGTCCTCTTTTGGGAGAAGCTGATGTTTTTTTTTGTTTACATTAAGTAATAACATACATGTTAGGCATATACCTGGAACTTAGCTGTTATCTTCATTTTACAGACCAGAAAGTAGAAACTTGTGTGCTAAAGTCGCACAACCTAGAATTGGCAGAGGTAGGATTTGAACCCTGGTCTGTCTGGCCTCAGTTTATTATAATACACTTTTATTTGTTCAGTAGTGTCCGGCTTATTGCCACCATTCAGCATGATAACAGGCCAGAGCAGAGAAGTGAAAATAACACGTTAGTAAACTGTATATACCTTGATTTTCTAGATTGTGAAACAGATATGATAGTTCTTGGAAGAACATTAATGGAATAATCTTAGAAAAATGTGTATCAGACATTTAGAAATAAAGTAGTAACTGGTGACTTTATCATAAAACACGGAGAACATGGACTGTGAGTCAGAAGACATAGTTTTTGGTCTTGGTGGCACCGTTTGTCAGTGTATGACCTTTCTATCATTAGTTTCCTAATCGTTAAAACGGGACTATTAACACCCAGCAGATTATTGAGATAATCTATATTAAAGTTTTTTGGAAGCATTTTGTACTAAGTAAATATAAGGTGATGATAATAATAACAACAGCTTATTATTCAGGTTACAGGCAGGCTAATCTTTTAATGCTCACAGTTTGTCACTATTTTGCCATTCTAATTGGTCTACACAGAGGACTAGACTTGATAGAAAATTGAGTTATCATAAAATGTAGAAACAATTTAGTTCAGGTAACATTGGAGGCCAGATACTGTGAATTGATACTTGGCAGTGAAAAGCCATTAAAAGATTTTAAGAAGGATTGGAAGTTGGCTGAAGTGGAGTTTATAATTAGATTTGTTTTTTAAAAAGATATCTATACAGATTAGAGGGGAGTAAGAGTGCAGAGAGAAGTTAGACGATTGCTGTGTCATAGTCTAAGTGACAGGATGATAATGACAACATGTGCTAGAGAGTAGAACTGTATGAGGGATGTTCAGAAGGTAAAATGACCAAGATATTGTCATGATTTGGAAGAGGACCAGAGTTTTGTTTTTTCATTTGTTTTTGTAGGAGAAAAGATGAAGGGGTTCATGAGTTTGATTTTGAATTTAGTATTTTTATTTAACTTTGAGATGTTCAAGGGGAAATACTGCTTAGATAGTTGGCTGCCTAGGTCTGGAAATAAAGCAAAGGTGGAAGCTTAAGCTATAAATTTGCGAGAAATCTGCCGACAATAGTAATTGGAGTTGTGAGCAGGTATGATCATGGCTTAAGAGGAGAATGGCCTACAGGGAGAAAATGTAGAGCAAGAAGAGAAGTTAAAGCCTGGTAGAGGAGGTGAACCCTCAAAGGAGGCAGGGAACACGATTCCAGAGAACTTGTGTCGTAGGAGGAAAACCAGGGCACTTAGGACATTAAGATAAAAGAGTGGCAGGAAGAGAGAACTGAAGTGTGCCCCTGGGTCTAGCAATGGTAGGTCCTTGATGACTTGTATAAAAGTTGTTTCTGTGGACTAATGACGGCAGCCGCCTGAGAGTGCAGTCAGTTGAGTTTATGGGAAGGCGAGGAAGTGGAGATAGAAATAGTGAGTATAGACAAGTGTTGGAAAAGTTTAACTCTGAATAATGGGATGTAGAGGCTAGCTAGCAGATTATGTGGAGTAGAGAAGGGTTTGTTTTATTTTAAATAAAAGAGACTTGATCACTTAACATGTAAGAGAAGAAAAGGGATAATTGCTCTTATGCTTTGAGATGGGATTGGCTTTAGGAGCAGGGAGCCAACAGGAGGTGAAGCAGATAGGGGACAGAAGAGCTAGCAGCATCTAGGAGTTAAAAAAGGTCTTTACAGAGGAGATAGATAAGCAGAGTGGGTGAGGAGTAGAAAGGGTCATTGATTTTCTAAGCAGTAGTTTGGTGAAAAAGCATATTTGTTTCAGAACCTTATGTAATTCCATGCGGCTTGTATGTGTGGGATGAGTGGAATAGTGGTGGATAAAAAATTTAAATTTAGAAGCCAGAATATCTGAATAGTTTAAGATATTTCTTTGTTTGTTTGTTTATTCTAATAAGGAGCCATTGATAGATTTTTAAGCAGAATCAGGTACGATCAGATTTACATATTAGAAAGATAACAAGAGCCTTCTATTATTATTGCAGAATTTGTATTTATACTTTGGGTACAATTGGTTCGATGCAATTTTAAAAGCCCAGAAAAATTTAAGGGGCTAAACAAATCATTATATTAATAACGTGAGACTCAAGCAGTTAACACAGTCATTGATGACTACAGTGTGCCGATCACTTTCTAAGGGGTTGGGAAGGAGCACAAACAAGGCCGTGTTCTTTTCCATAAAGAGTTTGTATCTTTTAACTGAGAAAAGAAACTGTAAACAATTAAGCAAAAGAGATAATTTCAGGAACTAATAAGAGTTATAGAGAAAATAAGGTAATATGAACCTAAGTGCTTTAACTAGGGTGAAAAAGGCCTGAATGATAAAAAACACCATCTTGTCAAAATAGGGGAGGAAAGCGTTACAGACAGGAGCAGCAAATAGAGTCCTCAGATAGGAATGCATTTGGGGTACTCAAAAAGAGGGGTGGTGTGGTTGGAGTGTAGAGAGCAAAAAGGAGGTAGGAAGATAAGACAGGAGAGGTAAGTGAGGGCCAAATCATTCGCCATGGTAGCCCTTTGAATTTCGTTTTGGTTAAAATGGAAAGGTATTGGGAGATTTAAGCAGGAGAGTGATTTTCTTTAGGAAAAGTGATAAGGAAGGTCAGGAAGCTGTTGCTATATCTAAGCAAGAGGTGATGGCTTAGACTCTGGAGGGCACTTTGATAGAACTGAAGATGGCTTTGGGTGTGTGGAGAGACGAAAGAGGGATCTGGGTTATTCAGCTGCTGGCTTGAGGAATTAGGGTGGAGGGGCCATTTTCTTACAACAAAGCAGAAGGAATGCTTAATGGTTTGGACTTGTTAAGTCTGAAATATCCATTAGACCGGGAGGGGCGGGGCGGCGGAGAGAAGTTCAGTGGCAATTTGATATGAGTCTGGAATTCAGAATAGATATGTGAGCTGGGGGTGTAAGGTTGAGATTCATCAGTGCATATTTAGAGCTTTGGGAGAAAATGTGACTAGAGAATAGGGCTGAGGCGTTTCAATAGAGGGCTGAAGGATACCGAGAATTGGGTAGGGTAGGAGGGAAACAAGGCAAGTGTGTGATATCACAGACTCTGGAGAAGAAAGTACTGGATTTGTATAATTTATGACCAAATAATTGGCCATTGGCCTTGGTAGGATGTTGGTCATTGGTGAACTTGGTAAGAGTCATTTCACTTGGAATGATGGGGATAAAAAACCAGTCGGAATGGCTTGAGTTATTAATTGGTAGGTAAGGATGAGACAGTGAATATTGTTTAGTCAGGGAGTGGAACAAAGAATTGGGGCAGTAACTGGATGGATATGTGGGTTTTAGGGAGGATTTTTAAGACGTAGGCGATATTAAGACATGTTTTATGTCAATAGGAAAGATCCAGTAGAGGGGAAGAAATTGAGAATGCTGAAGAGGAAGAAGCTAATTGGAGGAGCATAGTATGTTAAATCCAGCGCAAAGTATGTTACATCCAGCACACAAAAGGGGGATTGGCCTTAGATAGGGCCAGAAGCACTTTTTTCTGGCAGAGAAAGGACAGCAGAGTGTGGGTTTGGAGCCAGATAGGCTGGTGGCATTGGTTTCAGGCAGAAGAGGGAGTCCTCTGATTGTTTCTGCTTCCTTTATAACATATAGAAAGATGAATGTATCTGAAAATGGAAGTGTAAGGGAGTGAAGAAGTATGGCAGATATGAGAAGACGACAAGGTGTGAAATAGTAGTCTCAAAAAAATGGGGAGCGAACTCACTAGAGAGGTATAGTAGGCTTAAGAGCTGTGGTCATAAACTTGATCTGAGTGGTGGCAAGTCAGTGGCGTGATTTTTTCCCAGCAATCTTCTGTCATTTAGAGGTAAGAGAGGAATAAGTAGCTAGATGGATTTAACCAGGAGTTGAGATTTTACCAGATGAGTTAGGCCAAAAGAAAAACGGGCAAGAGAGTTAAGATTTTTTTAAAAGACTGTATTTACAGTATTGGACCCTAGAATCTACACTGGCTTAGGAGGGAAGTAAGAACATGAAGAGGAGAAGGTTTAGTGAAAAAGTGGTAGAATCCACTTGTAGATTAGAGCATCAAGGAGGAGGAGAAATGCTGGCGTGGGGCAACTGCTCGAGCAAACCAGCTTGACGGTGTGAGAGTAGAATGCGTGCTATGCTTGAGATTTTTGGAGATGTTGTGGTTACTGGTGAAGTTAATTCTAGGACATGATATTAGGTGGGTGGTTTAGGAGAAGTGGTGAAAAAATACAGTTGATGCCAAAGACATTAAAACAACTAGGAAGTCAAGTTGTTGAATGAATCATCTGTGTGGATGTTGAAGTCACTAAGAATGATAAGACTAATAAAGGGGGTAAAGACAGGGAGCCCTGTGTTAAGACTTGAGCAGTTTGAGTGATAGATATTGAGTGATAGATGTTTTAAAGAATCTGTAATCTGGGTGGAAGGAAGGGAAGTGGTTTGGAAGTTGTATTGGAAAGCAAGGAGGATACCTGTAAGGTCTAACACTAAATGGTAATGGGGGAAAAAGAGGGTGCTTGCCCTTGCAGAGGTATGTGATAGATAGGAGAAAAGTTTTTTACTGCAGAAGAAGTAGTATTCTCAAGGCCAGTAGAGTTTCCTTTAGAGCAAAAAGGTGAAGGGAACATCACAGAAAAGAGAGTAAGTGTATGCAGAGGACAGCTTATGACTTCAAGGGCTCAGGAGGGCAAGGAGGAGCAGGAGGTGGGATCAGATGAGTGGACATATAGAGATGTATAGGGTGAGCCATCTGGAAGGCTTGGACTCCTGATGATGATCGAAGTGAATGAGGTTATGAGCCAGGCTGGAACTGTTCCGGGACACCCTTGGAAAAACAGAGTAATTAGTTAAACCTTTAAGCCAGAGAAATAGTTCTCAAACTATAGAATGCACAGACTGCCGAGCCCCACCTCCAGAGTTTTAGAGTCATTAGTTCTGGGTGGACCTGGGTATTTACATTTCTGATAAATCCCAGGTGATGCTGATGCTGCTGGTCCAGACACCACACTTTGAAAACCATTGTTCCAGAGAAACTAGTTTTGGCTATGTAAGCAGCCGTTAACTGTAGCTCAAGAGGATGCATGGCCTGGATAATGGGCAGAGGTTTCTTTGGGACAGCTGGGTCGAGCATCTCTTTAAGGGGGAAGTGAGTATGTGATAATTTCTTTTGAGGGATAGCAGTTTCTAAGTTCAGTTTGATTATCAGCAAACATTTTTAAAATAGTTATTTTATGCAGCAAAATGAGGATACCAAAAGTTGTAACTTTTTTTTCTTTTTCCTAGAGATAATGGGGTAAAAGGACACAAGTCAGGTAGATAAATAACTGTACATTGTAGCAAAGACTACATGACAGTCAGTACGTGGTATGGGCAGTTGTCAATAGGAGTTCAGAAAAATGGGCAATCGCTAAATACGGGATTGGTTGGGAAAAGTTTCTTGAAGGGAGGTATAATTTAAGCTAGATTCTGGCAGGACTGAACAGAGCCAGGCCAGATGGAGAACTGGCATAAGCAAAGGTACCGTGTCAAGAATGAACATGAAACTTGAAGACTACTCAAGTCCCATCGCTTTCATCCTGACCCAAGCCACCATTATCTCTTGCCTCTATTATTATAATAATTTTCTAACCTCTGTTCTTTTCCCCAAACCCCCTCCCTGAAGAGAGAGTGATCTTTTTAAATATCACATTATATTCCTCTTCTGCCCAAAACTCTCCAGTGGCTTCAAATCTCATTCACGATAAAAGTCAAATACCCTACCTGGGCCTATAAGGCCCTGTGTGACTTGTTCCCCTGGCTAAGTCTTCGCCCTCATGTTCTCCACACTCCTGGCCGTTCTCTGACATACCAAACACATCCTTGCCTCAAAGCCTTAGCACTTGCCTGCCCTCCTGCTCTTTCTCCACATATCAGCACGACTCCCTTATTTACATGAAATCTCTACTCAAATGTCATGTTATCATGAGCACCCTGTATAAATGGTAATTCCCTGCTCCTTTGTGCAATATTTCCCATCCCCTTTCTCTATCTTTATTTTTCTCCATAACACCCCCCACTATTTGACTTTCTCTGTATTTGTTTAATGTCTTTCTCCTTCAATGACAGTGTAAGCTCCATGAAGGCACTAGTGTATCCTCTGTGCCCAGAAAGGTGCTTGGCACATAGTAGGCACTGATTGGACATTTGTGGGGTAAAAAGAGGGAGGAAGGAAAGTCTGGGGAATAGTGAAGAGACAAATATCGGTGGAAGAGACAGAAATGGAAAAAATGATTTGATGGACAGACCAGATGATCTTGAATACTAGATCACTATTCTGTAGAAAATAAGAATTATTAAAAAATGTTTCAGCATAGCAGTACTTAGCTTTCTTGCAATCGTGCTTTGTAATTGAGTTCCGTGGATAGGATGCTTTGATGAGGGACTTGAATCAGGGAGATGAATTACTATTGTAGTCATTCAGGTATGAGGTAAAAAGGCCTTGGAAGTGGATAAAATTTTTAAGTAGAGATGAAAGCCTTGTGCGTGAATGCTAAAAGATGATAAGCTTCCAGTTGTTTAAGAAAGCTGCCTTGTTTGATATGTATGTTTTAATACTGTTTGTTTTAATATGGCATTTACCTTAAACAAGTATATTTTGTTATGTTTCAAACCAGAATATGGAATTTTGTTGTTTTGAAATTTATAAATTAGGGAATAAATTTGTAACCAGTTAAGCAAATATTCAATTTTGTAGATTTTCAAATTGTACGTTTAGGAGGGGTAGAAAATCAACATGGTCAAAGCACACATATTGGCAAAGGGAGTAGAGAGGCAGGGCGCCACAACTCCCAAGGCACATGGTGTCCTCATTTTGCTGCACAAGATAGATATTTAACAAATGTTTGCTGATAATCAAACTGATCACTTAGAAATTGCTATCCCTCAAAAGAAATGATTATATACTGACTTCCTCCTTACACTGTCAAAGTCAGAGATGTCTGACGCAGCTGTCTTGAAGAAACCTCTGCCCAACACCTCAGGTCCTTTCTCTTTGCAATGAATAAAGTACATTCATATTAGGAGTTACAGTCTTCCTTCACTAGCTACCTTTTGCCTTCTTGGTTCTGGACATGTGTGCTGCTTTTAAAACTTGTGATCTAGTTTCAAGTGTTGCCTTCTTGTTTACAGTCAACCTTCTCCTCTGAATGTGAGCTTGTTGCTCTTCACAAATGCTTTTTTTTTTTTTGAGATAACAGATTGTACCTGTAATAAAAGGCCAGCATAGAATAGATGCTCCACAAATATTGGTTGAATGGTTATTTAGGTAATCTTTGTATAATGAACTGTGTATGTAGCAAAGTGTCCAACTAAACTCTTGGGTTTTGCTACCACTCAAATCTGTAGATTCTGTACGATTTTGTGTATTAACTCATAGGGTGTCTTACTTGCTTATTTGAATTTAGACCATTAAATCAGAGGGGAAAAAACATCAGAGTCTACCTTTTATTCTTTAAAATAACTGTCAAGTTGTTGATGTAAGAAACCTCCCAACTTGTAGAGAATTTTTATGAGTTCGAGTCAAACAGATATGCCTGGAAGCAAGATCTCAACAGACTGAGGAAAGTGTTTCCGAGAATAATAGTTTTTAGTTTCTTTTATGCATGTGAGATTAAGGAGGGAAGTAAGGAAGATTAGGTGAAGGTGAGAGAAAGCAAGACTGGGGATCAGATTACTGGATAGTTAAGATAATGTGCTCTCTTGCAGGCTTTAGAAGGGGGGGTCTGAAAGATGTACAGATATTAAAAGGAAGGGCCTACATAGGAGCATTTCAAAGGTGTGTGTAAGGGATTCATGATCAGATCACCATGTGAGGTTACTTTCCATGGAATCCATTTTTTTGGTCCACAAGTTGTTTTTCCTGAGTGTGAGAACTCTTTAATCACTGGCCGTTTTAGCCAGATTGTCATATCCATGAAAGTCAGAAATAACTGATTATAACTGATTATAGCTTTATTGTGTCTTACATCATAGGCTGGTTACAGTTCTCTTCCTGGCTCAGTCATTAACCTGCTGTGTGATTATAACAAATCACAAGATCTTTATGCTCTTATGTCTCATCTGTAGATGGGGATGATGTTACTTCCCATTCGCATTGTTGAATGCTATTCCTCAGATAAACTGCCATCTAAATAAAAATATTCTTAATAATTTAAAAAGCAGTATATTTTTTGCTAAGAGTAGTTGGAAAGTCTTACTAAATTTTACAGTTCTAAAGCAGATGGTGCAGTGAGAGGGCACATGTTTGGAAAAATAATTGCTATTGTGTGTGTGTTCCCCTCTGCTATATTTTATTAATTCTGGATGTTTTTATCCTTTTGTTTTCTTGTTTACTTTTATTAAATTAAGTTTATCAAAAGTAAGTTTCCTGTACTCACTGGAAGTCAAAATCATAATTTTGCACATGGCTCAATACCATGTTGCGCTGGTACTGGATGTTTGCAGATTTCATCCAATACCACAGACATTTTCAAGATTGTTAAAAACAGTTGGGCTTGGAAAGGAGAAGAGAACAGAAATTCCCAGGTGCCTCCTGTGTATGAAACACTGGGTCAGGTCCTTTCACAACTATTATTTTATGTTCCTTATTTTATTTTACGATGTGGAAGCGAGAGTCAAAACTCAGTAGTCTTGACCAATATGCTGTAATGCTTTCAAGCAGCGGGATAGGCAGCCTCTGCGACGGTCCCCGTGATGCCCACCTTCTGGCATGCCTGCCCCTGTGCAGCCCCTGGCCTTCGAGTGCAGCCTGGACCTAACGACCCACTTCGAATTAACAGAATGTGGCAAAAGTGATGGGATGTCCCGTCCAAGATTTGGTTACAGATGCTGTGGCTTTCATTGTGGGTGCTTGCCCTCCCTCGCTCTCTCTACAGGTTTTAAGACCAGAAGTGAGGTGCTTCTACAGCAAAAATCTAAAATGTGGGAGTGACTTTGGAAATGGGCAGTGGACTTTGAGGGGAGTGTTAGTGAAAGTGGAGAGTACCTTTAACATGTTATGTTTGTCGTTGGTAAAATTTGGAACTTTGAGGAGATTGCCACGAGGGCTTAAAGGAAAGGGGACCTTTGTATAGTGGCAGAAAGGTTACCAACACTACTGTTAGTAGTTACATGGAAAGCAGAAGATGTGCCTAATGGACTGGGAGATATAGCTATGTAAATTTACAAGTAAAACATTGATGATCTTGCATGGCAGATGACGGTAAAATTAAGACATGGGTTCCTAGCAAAGATCTATTCAAAGGTACTGCCAGGAGAATGGTAGTCTAAAGATGAATCTTAGGGTGTGGCTGTAAACGTTTTGTTAAGAGCCTAGAAAAATCAAAGGTAGTACCTGAAGAGTCTCACAAAAGGCCTCTCCGTCAAACACTGGGGCCATTTTAGCAGAAGCAGAAGGTAGAGAAGGGTTTATCTCGTCGCCGTTTGTGGGCACATACACAAATGCAGTGTGTGATGCAGTGAATCTTAAGGAGGTTCACAGGAGGCCCACTCAGCTAGGACTGAAAAGGAAAAGAAACAGTTCAAAATGAAGAGGCTGTCGAACCCCCAAAATTATTCTGGCAGGAAGCAGGCTGAGAAAGCTCTCGAGCTGCTAACACATGCTACCTTTCATGAAAAAGGAAAGATGACTCACAGGCAGGAGCCATGGAGCATTGTTACTGCAGCTTTGCGATCTAATCAAGGAACTCCCAACATTTGCCTAGCTGGATTTCATTTTTTCTTTTTTCCTTCTATTTGTGTGTTTGTTTTTGGTTTTGTTGTCTTTTTTCGCCCAGCTAGATTTCAGAGTCACTGTGGATCAGTGAGTGACTCCTTTGTGCCTCCCATTCCCCCCACCCTTTTGAAGAAGTTATGCCATTTGGAGATTACAAGAGAATTCAGAGTAACAGAAACCAGAAGAGGGCAAGTTAGAGGTGCCCTGCCATTGAGGCCAGCCTCCCCATGAATACCTTGTCTTTTGCTAAATTGTCCACTTTTTTGGCTTTTGTTTACAGGTCTTATAGTTACCATAGTATATGTGAGAAAACTGGAGAAGCCAGGAGATTTCCCACCTCTCCATTATCTACTTTCAACCGAGGTATCAATAAACTTGTCCTCTCTCCTATGACTCTGCACGAAGCATGTGCATTCTTATATAAGGCCAGCCTCCCAGTTCTGTACTAGGTCCCCTCTCTGCTAGCCTGTTAGGACAGGGACTCAGCAATTCTCTGCCCTTTCTGGGGTCATCAGGTTTTCTCTCTTTGCTAGATTATAGATTAGTCCCATTAACATACAATTAAGCTGTTTTTTTACGCATTTAAAAATAATACTCTTGACTTCACTCTTCTGCAGCGATTGCTGAATTTCTTTTTTCCTTTAGAGCAAAACTCTGTAGAGTCGTCTGTATTCGCTCATACCAGTTCTTCTCCTTTCCTTCCGTCTTCAGCCTGCTCAGCTAGGTTTTCATTGCACCACACCCCGGAAGTGGCTCTTGTCAGCATTACCAGTAACCTCTGTACTGCTGAGCTGGGTGGTCAGGTCTCAGTCCTCCTCTTACCTGACCGGTCTGTGGGACATCACACTGCGGAGGGTCATCCCCTCCTCTGTCGCGTGCGTTCTCGGGTACTTCTAGGACATCGTACTCCTGGTTTTCTTCCTACCGTATTGGTGATTACTTCTCAGTGTTCACATTTTAATACTGAGGACTGAGTCTTTGGACCTCTTTTCTTGATTCTCTTTTATTTACTGATTTTGTCTCGTCTCATTGTGTTAGCTCTCAGTTAACCAGGACCAGTAGCCGAAACCATTTCTCATCTGGGCCCAGTGGGCTCTCTCATCTTTTTATACTGTTTAACTCTTATGAGTAATTTAAGAAATAAGTGGTAGTGAAAAGCAAACTTTATTAGAACTATGAAAAATATGCATTCATGTAACTAATTACATATCACCCCTACAGTGTCTCAGATCACATTTGAATTTTTAAATCTTTTTTGCAGTACTTCATGGTTTTCTATCCTTTTTATATCCCTTTTTTTTCTCCCCATTGTTCAAGTCTCATGCTTATGGTTGAGAGAATAGGCATTTTCTTCCTAGTTCTGTATTTATTCCTGCATGTTCATTTCTCAACTGTGTGAGGAATTGTCTTATTAATTTGCAGTCTTATAATTGAAGCTTTTCCTGTAAATAAAAGCATTCGCTGTGCTAATATCAACCACGTTGGGGAAAGTAGGCACAGGCTGTCCTCCAGTCACTCTTTTCCAAGTCTAGATTCTAACTCTTAACAACGCACCTGTCCCTCCTTTACCTTAGTTAATAATACAAGGTCACTTCAAGTTTTTTTTTTTTAACAGGTTTTTGAATCTATTAAAAGTTGAGAAAACACTGAGCCAAGAAGAGCGTTAACAGTTTTTATTAGGACAGAAAAAATCATCGAATCTCTTTGAAATCCAAACAATGTGCTCTTGATTTCTCTTCCTTTTCTGTCTGTGAAAATGCATTGAAATTCAACCTTATTCTTCCTAATAGTGCAAACTAAGGCAAGGCTTTTGCTGAGTAGTACTTAAGCCAGTCTCAAACTTGTTCTAAAATCGTCCTCTTACATTTATGCTGTAAGTTTTAAGTTCTTCGTCAGTGCGTGTACTGCTTTGACCCTTTGTTGTGATTTGCTCCTTTTGTAGATCTGTACCTGTGTAGATCTGAATATTCCAAATGTTTGATGTTTCACAGACACATCCTGTCCGATTTTCTCTGTTTTTCTGGTTTTGAAAGCATGTATATCTTGAAAGACAACTTTCTTTGAATGTGATTGCTTTTGAGCTGTCATGCATCGGCCTCCATTTTGTCAATTCTGATTCCAGATTCCAAATATATCTCTACTAGGTTCTGGCTTCTCATTACCTCTGGCTCTCCTTCTTGCTTTCCCCCCACTCTCAAACCTGTGGGAGAACTACAGCTTTCCCCCTTACCAGATGTGACATCTTTCTGTTGCTTGGGCCAGAGAAAACTTGGAGGTCTCCTAGACTCTTCTTTCTCCCTCCCTCTTCAGTTGTATTAATCAGCAGATCCTTAAGGCTTTCAAAAAGAACCCAGACCTGATCCCTTTTCACTAGTTGTCTTCTACGCTGGGTCAGTACACCATCTTCCTTTGCCTGGATTATTATAATAGTCTACCAGCCTCCTGGTCTCCTGCCTGCCTGGTCTCCCTGCTTATGCCATTGACTTCAAATAATATATTCTCAACAGCATCTGATATGATCCTTTGAAAATATACATCTGATCATACTCAAAAATCTGCCAATGTGGAAAAGCCAGAGGAGGAGCTACAGTCCGTCAAGGCTCTGGCCGAGCCGGCTCCCACGGACCCCTTTGACGTCCATCTGTTCTTCCCATTCTTCACTCTTCTCCAGCCGCACTGGCGTTGCTTTTCTTCAAACTTGCCAGGTGCTTTGTACTCGCAAGCTCTTCTTCAGATGTCTTTATGTCTGTCTTCTTCATCTCCTTCACATTTTTGCTCAAATGTTATCTCTTCAGTTCTTTTTAAGTCATTCTGTTTTAAATTCTCCATAGTCTTACCATCTTCCAGTATATTAAAAAACGTCTTTTTTTCACTACTTGTCTCTCCGATAGAGATTTTTACTTGGTTTGGTTTACTGCTGTATCTCCAGTGTGCAGAGTAGTGAATGATGATTAGTATTTGTCAAATGGATGCTGCATTCCAGAGGTTTTCTACTTGTTACTTTTTCATTAACAAGGGAATACTTAGTAACTATAGGAGTTTAATGTTCGGAACTCTCTTTGTATTTGTCACCAGCCATTCTCATTTTCTAGGGACCACTTGTCCCTGTGTGATGCTTTATACTATAGTCAATAGTGCTTCATGGTGCAGGCTTTGGAACTAAATTGCCTAGGTTTCAGAACTGGCTCTGCTTCATTGTCTTAATGATATTAGGCACATTGCTTTCTCCTCTGTAAAATTAGAACAAGTATAGTATCTGCCTCAGAGGATTGTTTAGAGCCATGTAAAGCTCTCAGAACAGTTCGGATACGTAGTAAATGTTCAACATGTTAGTTACTGTGATTGTTAACCTTTCTAGGCCCATCCTGGCTGTTTGGAGTCAGGTATATTCCTGAGTGGCTGTGCTGGGAACTATCTGTTTCGGGTTCTCCTTATCACCTGTTGTCTTCCCCTTTTGAAAATACTATATGAGTATGTCGATTCTTTCTTTCTACCTTCTACCTCTGTCTTTCTCTTTTACTGTTTAAACTTTTGTTATTTCCACTTCTAGCACTCTTTACGGTATCCACATTCTTCCTTTTCCTTTCCCTTCCTTTCTCCCCTCCTCTCTGTTCAGCAAGTATTTATTAAGCACTTACCTCTTCCTCCCCCATTCTGTTCTAAATCTGCTGTTTCCTTTTCCTTGTCTCCATCTCTTTATTCCTTTATGAAATAAAAAAAATATTACCTTATGGTTGATTGGCTAGAATTACATTCGAATCAGGGAAAACAAATGTTGTAGATGTTGAAATAAAATTGAAATTATATTTTAAAAAGTTGCAGTAAAAAAAAAAAAAAATTGCGCCAGTCACTAAAACTCTTGAAAGTACTCCTGTTCCTTCCTCTAAATCTCCATAGAAGCCTCTGTTTGCCTAGTGAATTAAGTGTGTCTTCTAACCAATATGAAAGATGATTCGAAAAAAGTTAATTACATTGGCACTATTTGTAATTTGCTGTTATTTTAACTATCTTGTTTTCTGTTTATTTTTATTTCAAATAAATTTTTATAATATATCCCATTTTGTAAATTTTGGACAGATTTTATGTTGGCTATAATAATATTTTCAGAGCAGACAGAATGGACACATTTAGGCATCCATTTAAAGTTTTACTTTGAGACTCTTAAGGGGCTTTCATCTGTAAGGTATGCTGCTGTGTTACCTAATAAATGTTACAAGGAGAACAGTATTCTTTTTGCTCCCTTTTCGTGGTATAATCTTTTTTTCTGGGCACATTTCACTAACTAAGATAACTAAAAGTGTCCCCCCTTCCATATTCAAAAACTCCAGGCTTTTCTCATCTTTTTTTTTAAGTTACATATTTAGCCCATCCAGTCATTGGTCACTGAGTCTATGCTAATTGCTAGCGCTGTTTTTCTGAAAAGACAGTAGTACTATGAGACATAATTTAAAGTGCTAGATTTCTTCTGTTGTATATTGGTAATTTGAAATTTTCAGTAATTTTTATTTTCCTTTGAACCCTTAAGATTTACCTCTTTTCAGTAAACTAAAGAGTAAACTAATTTTTAACTATAACTTAAAAACATATTAGAATTGGGCAATAAAACTCTTTTCTTTTTACTGTTTCACCAAATGAAATATATTAGGCAGATTTCTTAAAATTTGATAGTGAAAAATTCTTTTTTGTTTTGCCAGTAAAATGTAAAATTTTAAATAGCAAAGTATAAACTTCTAAGGTAATAGGAAAGAGCTAGATGAGTAGACGAGTTGGAAAAGGATGTTTGGGACTTGGCCAGATTCCTAAACTGACGCTCTACTTCTTTATGGTGTGGGCAGCAAGATGGACGGAAGGACGGACGGACACACACATACATACACACACACACACACACAAACACACTCACACAACCCCTACTTTTGTGCATTTATTTGCAGTTGATGTTGTATAATTTGGGGACTAGGTAAAGGATATGTTACTTTCTTAAGTACAGAATTAAGTTTTGACCACTCATTATTTGACTGAAAATTTATTTTGTCTCTACTACGTGTGGGTGACTTGTAGGGAAGCTCTGCCTCTAGAAGTATTTCCTGGATTTTCACTTAAACTAAACCTAACCATTAGCCCATTCTTATTCTCCAGCAGAAAGAAAAGAACAGCAAAGGGGCAAGGTGTGTTTATATTTTAGGTTTAATAAATAAGTTAAAGCTTTTCCTTGAGTATTTGGCCAAAGGGCTTCAAAATCCTTGTTATTTTAGTCTGCCAGGGCTCTACAATAAATTGCCACACACTGGGTGGCTGTAAACAACAGAAACTTCTCACAGTTCTGGAGGCTGAGAAGTCCAAGATCAAGGTGCCTGCAAGGTAGGTTTCATTCCATAGCCTCTCCTCTTGGCTTGCAGGCTGCCACCATCTTCCTGTGTGCTCTTATGTCCTCTGTGCACGCGTTGGGGAGAGAGAGAGCAAGAGCGAGAAAGCATCGGTGCATGTGCGTCGAGCTCTCTGATGTCTCTTCTTCTAAGAACCCTAATCCTATCAGATCAGGGGCCCCCTTATAACTTCATTTAACCTTAAGATACTTCCTTAGAGGCCCTGTCACCTAATAGAGCCACACCGAGGGTTAGGCCTTCACCATGTGAATTTGTGTGTGGGGCTGGTGTGGGACATACAAACATTTAGATCATAATATTTGTCTTTTTAATTCATCAACAATATGAGTATTTACTGTGCACTAACCACCTTTATAGACCTGCACTATGTAGCTGTATAAACTCAAAAGAAATTACTCAATCTTGGCGGTCACAATTTTTTTCTCAGTGAAACAGCAATGTCAAACATGTCATTAGCTGTGATTCATTCTAACTCAATCAGTATTAGTTCTATTTCATTTTCCTCTCTTATTTTTCTCTTTTTCTGTTAAATTTAGGTTTGTATCAGGTTTCCCCTCTGTTTTTACCCTTCTTTTTCTTTCCTTTCCTTTTGTTTCTTTGTATTTTTTATGTCTCATATTCTGCCTTCTCTCCACCTACCCCTTCCCTGAATTAAATATATTTTCTAAGAATTTATAGTTCACTGTATTTATTAGCTCTTTAAAAGTTTAGCCAGTAGATTGAATATTTTATATTTTTCTGTTAAACATCCTGAAAAATTTTAAACTAAATTTACTCTAAATTAAATTGCTTTTTAGTCACATTAGAACACATTTGATTTGTGTTCCTGTAGCCCACTGCTGGGGAAGCTTCCTCCACAGCATTATTCCTTAGAACTTGGCCTGCGGAAACTAGGGACGTTATGTTTCTTGCATCCTTTTACTAAGCATCTAATTTCTTATGGGAGATCAACAAGTATGAACCGATGAGGATAACAGTGATGTACTTTTTACTTTTGAAGGAAAGAAAGACTTTGTGCTATCCCTTCTAATTTCTCCCTTTAGATCTGTGACATTTGAAAGTAGTCATTCTGCAGTCTCAGTGGCTTTTCTCCTTTTGTGAATATCAACTACAAACTGTGAAGTCAGCTTCACAGGATGTAAAAAAAATGGGGTAACATGGGTGCGAGACTGTGTCGGTGTTAACATTTCCATGACTGATTGAGAAAGGTTGCTAGAAACAGTGTCACTAAGACTATTGTAGGAACTAGAGCATGAGTGGAGAGAGGTCTTGTCCTAGTTTTAATATAAATCCTTAATCTGGTGGGCACAGTTTTAAGAAACAAACCATTCAGAAATAAATTCTGCACAATTTAAAGTTGTTTCTTTCAGAATTTAAAAATCTGTTATCCCGACTCATAGATACAGAGAACAAATTGATGGTTGCCCCTTGAGAGGGGGTTGGGGTGATGGATGAAAAGGGTGAAGGGAAATTGAGAAGTACAAATTGCCAGTTATAAAAACAGTCATGGGGATGGAACGTACAGCATAGAGAAGATAGTCAAAATGTAGTAATAACTGTGTATGGATTCAGATGGGTACTAGTCTTATTGGGGTGATCACTTTGTAAGTTATATTCACTATGTTGTACACCTGGAACTAATATAATATTGTATGTCAACTGTAAGTGAAAAATTTTTAAATTAAAAGGTGTTATTTTTACAACATGGTAATAGGTATTACAGTGAGGATGGTAATACTTATAAGGTTGCTGATAAGCAGCTACTGATTTTTGAATACCTATTACTTGCCAAGCTTTATACTAAATATTTGTAGGTCATTAACACATCGAATTCTAACAGCAACCCTATGCTAAGTGGTCATCGACAGGCTACTCTGGTTTCTCCTAACGTCAGGGATGAATTCTGTGTGTTCCAGCACTCAGCTTAGTGCTGCACACATATCGGGTACTCAGGAGTAGATGCTGAACTGATTTGAACTCTAGCAGACCATCTTGCTTACAGTTGTCAGTCTTCGCCTGCCCTTGCCCTGCCCAGCTATGGATACAGAAGGCTTGCAAGTTCAGTTCTCTAATCTAGAGAGTTTAGTCTGTCCTTATGTTAAGGAGCTGCTTTCCCACTAGTCAGCACGATCTTTAAATAATTTGATGCCTCATTATCCATGTGCCAGGGGTTAAACATTACCCTTATTAGACTGGCTAGTCTCTTCGCCTGGTCTTTTTGTTCTGGTGCATGGTGACACTCTAGTTTTTCTTGAGATCTTAGCTCAACACTGAACCCCAGTTCAGTTAACAAAGGCCTCCCTGAAGCATTTCTTGCTAGTACCTTTTTTGAATTTATTGGGTCCTGATTCCCTTTTTCGTGCTTGGAGTTTAATGGCACTCGTTCCATGTGACTAGGAAAAGGGAGACTTTGCCTCATCCTCTCTCACTGAACCCCTTGAACAAGAACAGCTCAGATTAGGCTGGTCTGATGTATCCATAAGACTTGATCATTTAGATCTTGACCTCTTTTTGTAGGAGATCAGTCTTTTCCCAGTTTCTACCTTGATCCGTCTTTATTTCAGTTTAATAATTACTCGCTCCCAGGACTTCACCATGTCCCTCCATTTCCATGTTGCATTCTGATTTTGCGCTCAATCTGAAGCTCCTCTTACCTGTCGTTCAGAACGCCTTCTCTTCTGCACTGGGCCTTCACAGCTTCCTACTTTTTAAAAAATTCCCTTCTTTTACTTCACATTCCTTTTGTTCCCCTCCTCCAACCACACAACACACATTACTTAGGGAAACCCAGTCATATCTCAGAGTGCGGGTCTTGGAAACATGTTCGTGCACTGCCAAAGAGCAGTTTTCCTTCATCTGTCTCTCCCCGGGTAATTAACACAAATGAAAATAGTGACCTTTTAGAATAGCTTTCAGGGGAGGGAGCAACAGCCAACTCCCCCAGGAACCTGTTGAGTGGCAGCCAACTGGCATGAAGAAGTACGAGCAGGAAGAGTAAATCTGTAAGATGAACAGTTTTAAAACTATGGAACTAAATGGAAGCAAGAAAAGCAGGGGGAGGAGGAGGGGGAGCGGTGCTGGCTCTAAGGTGGGAAAGATTTAAAAATAATAATGAGAACGGCAGTCCAGAACACACTGAGCTGTTTTCTTTAAATTTCATATTCTCCGTAGCTGTGTCTTTCATTGCATTGGTAAGTTGACTAAATTACATTTTTTAGTACATCTTTGAATAAAAGGTCGAAAGAATATAGTTGATTAAACTCCTCGTTGCATCCAAACAAATCCTAAAAGTTCATATAACTGGAAGCTAGTGCCTAAAAGCATACCATACCCAACTATTTTGGGAGGAAATTGAGACCTGCTTTTATCAGCCATTTATCCAGAAAAGCATTTTTTGTATAAATCCAGCAAGGTCTCTTACACTGTCTGCGTGTGCTCTGCAGTACAGTTGACGTTTATAATGTGACCCAGATATTCACAGTATAGTTCTGCATTATGTTATTGATTCTCACATATGACAGTTCTCAGTTAACCAGAAACTCTGTTGTTTTTTAATTTGATTTTATTGTTTCTCTTATGATACAGAAGTTGTTGAAAAGCCCTTTTCTGTTATCCTCATCATTTTGTATATAGATTACTATTTTGAACCTTTTGAACAAACTTTTCCACAAACGTCCATATTTACATTCTGTATGTTTAGAGCCATAATCTCAGTCAGGAATGAGAAGGAAGTATAAATCAGAATCTCAGGGCCAGGATGAGAGAGACTATACAATTTTAAAAAAGAATATTTAAATCTCCAAGTCATAATGAACATTTCAGAAAGTAAGACTGTCTATGCTATTTTGGGCTGATGGAAGATTCAGAAGAAAGAAGTGAATAAATATTGTAGAACAAGAGTTTTTTTAAATGCTTAAGAAACACTGGTTTAGAGTCTCTAATTTTCTGAGCTACTAAAAGAATTTCCACTTAGGTTAAGTCTGCAGTCGAAGTCTGTCATTAGAGCTTGTTCAGGCTAAAAGATGTGGGACGACTTGAGGACAATGTAGGCAGGACCAAAAAGGGGCAATAGATTCTCAACTCCAGATTTTCCCTTGGGGATTTGAAGCCAGATTGGCTTAAACAACTGTTGAGTAAAAAACAAAAACACATACACAAACAAAACAAAAGATCTCTCTTAATGGACTAGCCCCTTAGTAGGACAATCGGAATGTCGGAGCTGGAGTGTGAGTTGGTTCCTGACTTGAAGGAATGACAGTAGGACTAGGGTTTGGGTCTCTGGCACAGCCCTTAGAAGAGAAGGGGAGTGGGGCTTTTATGAGAGGAGATGAGAGTTAGGAATGAAAGTGAAGGCCCCTTAATCAAAGGGAAACATTCAAAAGGAGGGGTAGGATTAGAAAGTGAGCTTGGGAGAAATACCTAAATTAGAAATATTAGTTGTTCACCAAGAAAAATATGAGTATTTGACTGGAACAGCTCCTTAAAGAAAGAATTATTTCATAACCCTGTTAATTTTCTGGCCTGTTGGCTCTTAATTTTTATTTTGGGTCTTGAACCTCATCGAGAATCTAATAAGGGTTCTGGAACAGGTCTTCAGAATAGTGTACATATTTACAACATTTTGCACACAGTGTTGAGAGGATCGTGGGCCCTGTGAAGCCCAACCATATTAAAAATGCGTTAATTCTCCTATCATCAACTACTGCTCAGACTTAGCCAAAGTATAGTGAACTTGGTACCATTGGAAGTGTTTGGATGCTATAATGTGATTAATGTTGCTTGGCATATAGATGAAGAATGGATTAAATTCAAGGTGAAAATGTATGTGTGCATTAGACCTAGATTTTAAGGAACTTAAAATTTTAAAAGATTTTAATTTCTTTTCATGTCTCTTTAATATTTCTTAAAATATCGAAGGTAATTGGAATAGCTGAGATAGGAGATCTGTTATTTAGTGGGCTGGACAAAAGATCCTGGAAAATAACTGCAATCCAGACACTGTCATTTACTGTGACTCTGAACAAGTAATTTATTCTGTTGTATAAAAGGATGCATCATAAAAAAAAAAAAAAAATAACTGCTACCAAACTAAATTGTAGGATACTAAAAAGCAACAAATACAGAAGTGCTCCGAGTCATATACTTCCACACTGAAACCACATGTAGTGTAGAACTTTGTGACAGGAAGTCAAGATCACAGAAGCTAATATGAAATTGGATGTTTCCATATACTGCAGCTCGTAGTTAGGTAGAGATAGCAGGCTGGATCCAGGTGATATATTTGGAGTGAGGGGGCCCGTCTGTGTAAGAAAACTAGAGCCAGAGTGGGCTTACTCACTGGGGCTGAGTGAGAACTAAAAGGTCAGGCGATACTGAAGATCCATGGCTCTGAGTCGAGAATCCAAGGATACTAGTTTAGCAAGTGAATTTTGATGCTGAGGTCAATAGCCCAGGGGGTATTTTAGCAATATAATTCTTGGGTAAGATGCCTGAGCACTAGGGATTCCAGGCCCCTCTAATAATTCGGTTTTGGATACCACTGATTTCTTTATTTCTTTTATTTAGCAAATACATTGTGCAAAACTGCTGTGGGCCAAGCACTGTCGTAGGTGCTGGGAATACACAGACTTGATTTGGGTGCTGAATCAGTCCATTGCCTCATCACAGAACTACTTTTATATGTTTTTGGTGAAGGTAGGAATGAGTCCCTAAACTTATTAGCCTGAAGCTTGGCAGAATGTGAGTGAGACAGCCTGGCCGGAATGAAAAGGTGATAGCAGATACAACAGTTTTTCTTTCTTGCCCTCACAGATATTTTAGAACTTAGGGATTGATCTTTCTAGTGGTAAATAATATCAAACTTTTTGATACAGTTTCATAGGAAACATGATTTTGATGATCACTTTTCCAAGAATTTTATGCATATTATCTTAGTTTTAAAAGATGATTCCAAAATATCGGTGATAAAGCCTTTCCCATTGTCATTGTTTTAAGTGGGAAGTATCAAGTACTGTAATATTAACCCAGACTTTCTATAGACAGATTCTATACATATTAGTATCTATTGATCCTTAATTGATTTGAACCAGAACTTTGGTCTTAATCATCCTTCCTCCCTTTCTTCTTTCCAGTTTTAATAGTTGACATAGGTAATATAAAAACTAGTTTTTAAAAAGTGGTGTGATAAACAATATTGGATGTTACATTGGTAAAATAATCATTTCTAAAAGTGTATCTTTTGCTTGATATTCATATTTTGTTTTTGGCTAAGGTGATTAAAAGGAACTTATTCTGGAGGTAATAAAGAAAAATTCTGACCGCTCAAACTAATAATCAAGTGGAAGATGTGAGTTATTTTTTTGTCATAAAATAATTTTCAAAGAATGCTCATTTTTTAAAAAGCTAATCAAACATATTAATGGAAGAAACATCTCTTAAGTTCTAATAGTCCTTACCAATGCAACAACCTTTACTTAATGTATGTAAGAAACATGAGTAATAAATAAAAGGCTGTTAGAAGGAGGTGTCTGCATACTGATTTTGTCCTATAATATGAGCAACTATGGGGTCTAGAGAACACAAAGGATACATCGTAAAGTCTGTTAAATGTTTTGGAACTCCCTAAGAGGTAACGTGATATAATAATAATAAGCAGTAGGCATAATCATTTTGTGGCATTCTAGGTGACATCAAAATAGGAAGCTGCCGGAAGATGCATTCAGAGCCTTCTCGATTTCAGCGCTAAGTAGTTTTTTACATTAAATTTTGTATTTTGAGATTATTGTAGACACACTGCACATATTTAAAGTAGTATTTGATAAGGTTTTGACACAGGCAAACACCTGTGACACAATGAAGATAATGACTATATCATTCATTCCCAAAGGTTTTTTTTTTAATCATTTTGCCACATTTGCTTTACTATCATCTCTTCTTTCTATAATTTTTCTGAACCTTTTGAGAGAAAAATTTTAAAAAGTGTGTATGTGTGTGTGTGGATGTAAGTATGTATATGTGTATTTATCACATCTCTTTAGTTCAATATATAGTATTTTCATATTTTCGAAAAACAAGAGTAGTCTCTTACATAACCACAGTACTGTTGTCAAAACCAAGGATTTGATAGGCACTGTTTTCTCATATGCAGCCCACATTCCAACTTGTCAGTTGTCTCAGTAACGTTTTTCATACCTACAGATAGACTTTCCTTTTCATCGAACTTTTTCTTTTCAGTTAATTGTAGATTTGCATGCAGTTGTAAGAAATATACAGAGAGATGCAGGTGCCCCCATTACCTAGTTTCTCCCAGTGATAACATGTTGCAAAACTATAGTATAACATCACAGCCAGGAAATTGACAGTGGTTCTGTCAAGATACAGAACATTTCCGTCACCACAAGGATCCCTTACAGCCACAGGCACTTCTCACCTGCCCCTACATCTCCTTAACTCATGACAACCACTCACCTCTTCTCCATTTCTGTGATTTTGTCATTTCAAGAATGTTACATAAATGGAATCATATATCATATAACCTTTGGGGATTGCATTTTAAACTCCGCATAATTTCCTGGAGAATCATCCCGGTTGTTGCATGTGTCTTTTTATTGCTTAGTAGTATTCTATGGTTTGGCTGTACCATAGTTTAAACATTCACATGTTGAAAGACATCTGGGTTGTTTCCAATTTTTGCCCATTGCGAATAAAGCTACTGTGAATATTCACGCACAGATTTTTATGTGAACATTTCTCTGGGATAAATGTCCAGTAGTGCATTTACTGGATCCTGTGGTAATTACATGTTTACTTTTCTAGGAAACTGCTAAACTGTTTTCCAGAGCGGCTGTACCATCTTACGTGCTCATCAGCCGTGTATGAGTCACTCAGTTTTTCTATATCTGCACCAGTCTTTGATGTTGTTTTGTTTGTTTGTTTGTTTCAGCATTCGGATAGATATGTAATGGTATCTCATTATTGCTTTAATAGTCATTGCATTTCCCTAATGGCTGATGGTGGCAAACATCTTTCTGCTTGCCTTTATACTATTTGTATATCCTCTAAGGTGGTGTCAATGTCTTTTGCCCATGTCCTAATTGAACTTTACTGTTGATTTTTGAGAGTTCTTTTTGCATTCTAGATACTCGTCCTTTGTCAGATATGTGGTTTGCAAATATTTTTGTCCACTCTATAGTTTGTCCTTTCCTTTTCTTATCAGGGCCTTTCACAGAACAAAAGTTCTTAATTTCGATGAAGTCTAGTTTATCAATTTTTTCCTTTTATGAATTATATTTTTGGTGTCAAGTCTAAGAGCTCTTTGCCTATCGCTAGGTCCTGAAATTTTCCTTCTATGTTTTTTTCTAAAAGTTGTATAGTTTTGTGGGGATAAACATATTGGCTCCCTGCTTTTTTTCTAATATTACTTGGGGAGGGGCATTGGGGTGGCCGGTTATAGCCTGGTGAGGGTAGAAGTCTGGGCTCCCAACTTGACCCTTGCTGACATGGATGGGATTCAGCTGGATTAGGTTGGTCTAAAATCTTGTCTTGCTAGGCTGCCCCTTTCCTTGTCCTTTGTTTGCAGAGCAGGCTTTTGGGGGGCCTTTTTTGTCTGCCCATGGGCATTTTCAGTTTCTTTAGCTCCAAGTCTAGGCTGTATAAGGCAAAAAGAAAGCCCAGGGAACTCACCACCATGTCCTGAGGCCCCAATCCAGTTTGCTTTCTTCTCTACACCTTTAGGAGTCTTTTTGTATTTGTTTAATATATAAAATATCTATGGCTTCAAATTGTACTTAGTGGGAGGAATAGGGATAAGTATATGTCTCCTTCCTAGAAGCAGAAGTCATTAGTTTTGCTTTATGTTAATTGATAGTATTTCTGGCAAAGAGAAACATGTATAAATTAATGTATAAATATAAATGTCCCAATAGAAATAAATGGTACACGTGCTATCTACCAAATTGCCTGTGTTAAATTTCTTTAGACATTAAGTTCTAAGAATCATAGGTCTCTAAAGGTTTTTAGGAAATAGATATTTATCTAATTATGCCATTTGAGTAGAACCTTCATGATATCTTCTGATATATCTCCCAAAAGTTTGTCTGTCTTTGATTATGGCTAATTGTAAAAACTTATCCCTAAACCAGGCTTTTGAGAAACTATATATAACTAATATATATAACTGTCAATTTT
>NW_006437736.1:860975-868437 GCF_000325575.1 Pteropus alecto
CCCGTGCATCTCCATCTTAGCCACGCCGGCTGTAGTTTGATAATCATTGTCTGGCATGTTGTTGCTTATTGTGTCAGCAATTTTAATTCGTTTTCTTGATTTGCCATTATTCATGTCATGGTTACCTTTTATACACTGAGGAACTACACATTGGAAAAGTTAATACAATTCCATAGTTCTTTATCTGAAACCCTTGGGTCCAGATGTCTATCGTGATTTGGAATCTTTTGGATTTTAGGAAGCAAATGAAGTACATGTACTCTGCCTTAAGGTAATACCTTGTAATCACGCTCATTCGTGATTTGCAGCCAAATGTTTTTGAATATTTACAGCAATCATTATATTTAGTTCACATTCTATCACCAAATGAATTCCTCTTCCACCAACGCAAAACAAACAACGTTGGGGTGGAGGACAAAGAAGAAAGAGAGAAACTGAGTGTTCCAAGCTTGTTTGGACTTTGGAATTACACGTCAAAGATTTTGAACCTGTGGAAATAGGGCCGTCAGCAAGCCGAGCTGGAGTCAGAGCCCCCATTTTCATCCCCGAACTGCCCCCTATTCAGCTGCCGAGGTGGCACTCCTGGTCTGGATTTGCCAACTGTGATTGTTTCCAGGATGAAAACAAAAGCAGCTCTTGGTTTAATCCTGTTATATGGTGTTGATCTTAAAAATCGTTGGATTCATATTAGGATTTTGAGTTTAATCCTGTAAGGATCAGACTAACTTTCATCTTATTTTATCCTAAATCCTTCTTTAATCTTGTTAATTATGCCAGACCAATTTCCCAAGGGCCAGGGTGTGTATGTGCGTGCGTGCATGCGTGCATAGTGTGTGTGTGTGTGTGTGTGTGTGTGTGTGTGTGTGTGTTCATATAGTTGTTTTTCCAAAGAGCTCTTTCTCTGAAAAAGATCATTTTTCTCACAAAGGGCCTTAGAGCTACATGTACTCTTCAAAGTAGCATTGGTATTGCAAGGATGATATCAGTTCTGCTTTCTTACACCTAAGATTAAAGTAGGTCTTGGCAAGGCCTCCTAAGAGGGAATCTGGTCTTGGATTTTCTGAGAAGGCAAAAGACGCCCTTCTGAAAGGGGGTTACGTGTATGTTATGTATATATATGAGTTTAGATGCTCTTAGTAAAAAATATTAGTTGAATTACTTACAATTGAGACTCTCCTGTAGTGGAACAGAATATCAGTTCTTAACTCTCAGCCTTCACGTCAAAATTGTGCTGTCTTAGGAAAAGAAAATAACATGTTTGGTCCTGGCTATCTTTGCTTTCACTTTGTAGAATATAACTGATTTTGGACCTTGTGCTGTTTCTTTTTTTTTTTTCTGTTCTGTTCTGTTCTTTTTTCTCTTCTCTTTTCTCTTTTCTTCTCTTTTTTAAGAAAATACAATTGTCAATTACTGTCCTCTCCAAGCAATCAAAATAACAGAGTCTAGCTAACCATATGTATATATTTTTTCACATTTTTTTTTTTGGTGCGGGAATTTTTGTAGTTGGATCAAAAGTTCTGCTGATTGATTCAGGAACCAGGAAACTTATACCAAATGACTTCTTTGGAGGGCCCATGTAATCACTGTTCTCCCTCTAGTTGTTGGTTGGTTGTTGCTATTTTTTGTTTGTTTGTTTTTTAACTAACAATTGGAGTATCTAATCTAGGTTCCTTAGATTGCTAGAACATGATAGTTTTATATTTTGGAGAAAAATTTCTGGAAGGCTATGTATTAATCTTTCTGTGATTATCTCACTATAATTATTCAAGGATTCCTAAATATAAAAGATATAGTAAACCATCGTATTATGAATTAAAATAAAATTGGCTTTGATATTTTATATTCATCTATTCTTTGTTTTTAAATGAAATGCGTATAGTCTTTTTATGCATGTGTTTATGAATGTTTACTTTGCATATTTATTTAAAAGGAAATTAAGAAACTTTTCTTGTAAAAAAATGAGAGATGTGTTCATTATTGGCAATACTGTAATGCTGACATTGCGATTGTGAGAACCGGAAATAAGTTGTTACCAGTATCTAATTATATAAACGGGAAAATTTTAGAGTTAAGGAACTCACTTTAGGTGATAGAGTGATTGCGTATGTGCATGCTTTGCCAGCAGCGAGGAGAGGCAACTTTGATTTCTAATCTTCTTTGGGGGAAGCTCCATATCAGGGCTGCACAGAAACACTCAGTGAAGCAGCTCCTTTATCATAAAGAGAATTTTAATTAAAAAATGTTCTTGCATCGTGAGCAGAGTAAGCGACAGCCGGCTACACTGGGCATTTATCTCCTTCAGACCACATTACCAGTAATTGCTGCATTAAATCAAAGTCAGATGAGATTACAGGTCTGAATCGAGCAAGGGGCTGGTGCCAACCCAAGGATTCCCACACTGCTGCATTGCTGCTATCAGAACCCTGTCCCTGTTCCCAGTAGGGATGCGAGTCAGGTGGTGCCTGACAGTTCGTCTGTAAGGCACAGCATGGTGAACACAATCCAAGATGAGAGGCAGTTACACATTCAAGACCCCGTGGTCTTGCCGTTTGATTAGCTTTTTATTTTGAACGCAAGGGAATGGTTTCTCATTGTACATGGTACCTCCTGTGCACTTGCGGAGATTTGCTTTGGGATAAAAATAATTTGTGCTTTCTCTGTTCCTTTACATATCAGTATTCCCTTCTTGGTCAGGCATGGTCTTCTCACTTGATTGAGTAATTCATTCAACAGAAATATACTGGCCTACACTAGGTAAGAGTGGTCTGCTCTGCACTCCCTCCGCCCCGGCCTTTCCTCCAGCACAGTTGCATAGCTATTTACACACTGCTTCCTTTCAAGGCCTGTTATTCCTTAGGCATACATCTGGCTTCATAAATCAGATAATCCTGGATTTCCTTTAAATGCCCTTCTTAAATTATTGGAGGAGATGATGATGATGACGACGACAATGACAACAGAGGCAATGACGATAATGGCAGCTATAATTTGATATTCACTATATGGCAGGCCTATTCATATGTTGACTGATTTAATCATCATGGCAACCCAATGAGGTAGGTATTATCTTCTTTTTTCAGATGAAGGAGCTGAGGCTAAGAGATGCTAAATAACTTTTCCAAAGTTACACAGCTAGGAAGTGATGGAGCTCTGAGTTGAATCCAAGTGGTCCAGCTTCAGAACCCTGAACTCTGAACCCCTCGCTGTATTGCTCACGTGCACTAGTCTGGCATTCTGCTAGGTGTTAGGGATGCTGAGGAATGAGAGGGACTATACAGTCCCCGCCCTCCCAGAGCGGGAGAGGCTGAAATTACAGTATGACGAGTTGCAAAGGACATGTGCAAGTGCTAAGGGGTATGTAGCAGAAACCTAACCCAGACTAACCAGAAGTAATTTTCAGAAAAACCTGCTTTTTAACTTCTGCTTACATCTCATTTGCCACCATAGCCATAATCTTCCTTTTTTATAAGGTTTTCTCCATAATGTTTTAGGGCTCGCTGGTGATTTTCCTTATCTCTCTTTACCAGTGCACCCCGCTCCCCAAAGAAAATAACTGGCCCTCCACAGACTCATTGCAGTGGGGCAGGAATTCATTTATTTTAATTTTTAACAGTTTTATTCAAGTATAATTGATATACAGTAAATTGCACATATGTAAAGCTTATAATTTGATTGAGTTTTTACATATGTATACAGCTACGAAATCATCACCATAGCCAAGATAATATATTAATCATCTCCAGAAGTTTCCTTGTGCTCCTTTGTGATCCTTCCAGCTCTTCCCCTGCCCTGCATATCTCCATGCAACTACTGATCTCCTTTCTGTCACTACAGATTAGTTCGCATTTTCTAATATTTTATAAAAATGTAATTATATAATTAATACTCTTTTTGCTTGGCTTCTTTCACCTAGCGTAATTATTTTGAGATTCATCAGTGTTATTGTATATACCGATGGTTCGTTCATTTTTATTGTTAAGTAATAGTCTGTTGTGGATAAACCATAATTTGTTCATTATTTATCTGTTGATGAACCTTTGGGTTCCTTTCAGTTTTAGGCTATGACAAAATAAAGCTGCTAGGACATGCATATGTGTATAAAGCTGCTGTGACATGTATATGTATATGTATATGACATGACATGTATATAAAGACATATATGTCTTTATATGAATACATGTTTTCTTTTGAGTAAATACTTAGAAGTGGACTGGATAGGTCATATAGGTATAATTTTAACGTTAAGAAATAGCTAAACTCTTCTTACATTTTATATTCCCACCAGCAGTATTTGAGAGACTTTCTATTCCTCCATAGCCTTGCCAACACTTGATATCGTCAGTCTTTTTAATCTTAGTCATTCTAAATACGTAGTGCTATCATTACGGCTTTAATTTCCAAGTGAATAATGACATTGAGCATCTTTTCAAGTGCTTGTTTATCATTCCTATAACTTCTTTGGTCGGGTATCCAAATCTTTTGCCCATTTTTTTAAAATTTGTGTGTGTGTGTGTAGAGTTCTTAAGTATTCTGGATACAATTTCTTTATCAGGTATAGCCTTACAAATGTTTTCTCTCAGTTATGGCTTGTCTTTTTATTTTCGTAGTGTCTTTTATAGAGAAATTTTTAATGATGTCCATTTTATTAATTTGTTCTTTCACAGTTGCGCCTTTGGTATCAGATCTTAAAATCTTTGCCAAATCCAGGGTTGCAAAGATTTACTCCTAGAAGTTTTATAGTTCCATATTTCATATGTTTAGGTCCGTGGTCTATTTTGAGTTAAATATTGCATATAGTATAAGGTATGGGCCTTGGTTCATTTTTAGTGCATATGGCTATCCAGTTGTTCTGATGCCATTTGTTGAAAAGACTATTTTTTCTCCACCGAATTGCCTTTGCACCTGTGGATCTATTTTTGCACTTTCTATTTTGTTCTACTGATCTATTTTTTCATTGTGACACCAATACCACACTGTCTTAAAGGGATGTGAGTATTATGGGATCTATTAGACTTCAGAAAAATGATAGCGAAGTATCACAAACCTCAGGTATAGCATTTGATTTCAGTACACGCTTAAAGAAGATAGTCATACACTTAAAAAACCTATTTTTGAGTAGTGAAATGAAGTAGATATATCATGTTCATGGGCTAGAAGACTTGAGATTCTTAGGATGTTAATTCTCCTCAAACTGATCTTTAAATTCAAGGTAATCTCAATCAAAATCCAAGGAAGATTTTTACAGATGTTAACAAACAGATTTTAAAATTCATATAGAAATGCCAGAAACCATATCAGTTAGATTTTGCAAACCTCCCCCAAATTTAATGGATTAAAACAGTATTGATTATTTATCTGGTCACAATTCTGTGGGCCAGTAATTTAGGTGGTTCTTCTAGTCTGGGTTGGTTGGGCCAGGGTTTAGGACGACCTTACTTTCCTGTCTGGCAGTTGGCAAGCTGATTGGTCTGGGGGCTTCAGCTGAAATTGCTTATGTCTATTTCACTTGGTTTCTCATCCATCCTTCATGGTTCTTCACACAGTCTCAGGGTTCCGGAGAGTAGCAAGAGAGGGTAAGCCCCAGTGAACAAGTACCTTCCTGTCAGGCCTCTGCTTACACCACATTTGCTGATGTGTCAGTAGGCAGTGTAAGTTACCAGGCCAAGACCACATTCAAAGGGTGGAGGAAAGGTTCCACCTCTTGATGGAGAGGCTGTGAAGTATTGTGACCACCTTTGAAATCTACCACAGAGATATTATGAGTGAGTTGAGAAAAAAGTTTCTGTGGAGGGTAGAAGGCTCTATTATAAGAGATGATGTATGTGGAACCATGTGTAGACATGGTTTCCTAACCATCTTTACCCTTACTCTTTATGTACTACCTATCTTTCTGGATTTAAAGCAAATATCTATTGTCCTATTATTTATGTATACGTTTACTTCCTTGTAGTACTGATTTAGAATGAAAGTAATAATGACATTTTTTAACAAAAATGTCAAATTCTGGCCTCAGAGTTTGCTTGCCATCTCTCTCGCTTTAAAAAGAATAATGCATTTTAGCCATCGCATGACTTAGCCATATTTCCTTTTCTATCATATGTCATGCAAAGAAGTCTTTCCATACTTACCTGTGATTTGCTGTTCTCTGGTATGTGTAATTTAAAGCATTTGCACTGGTGTAGAAAATTCAACAATTCTCATAGTACCTTAGAACCAGTAGAACTCTCATGTACATATTTTTTGAAGTAATCAGGAAGAGCTTCATGGCACAGATAGCATTTAAGGTAGGCCTTTTGAAAATGGTAAGAGAACAATATGATCAAAGGCACTGAGGCAAAAACAAAAACAAAACCAGGATAAAAATTCACATTGATAGAGGCAATAGTGGGTAGTTGAATATATCTATAATTATTTTTGTATGTTATTGCCACTTGGAAGACAAATTTATATGTAGGCATCATGTCTATTGTTCATTCAGATCATAAGCTTACCAGTTGCGCTGCCATTCTTTTACTGATATTACTAAAACAGCTCGCTCTCTCAGAATTTCTCTTGATCTCCTATTTGCTGAATTCAGTCATCTTTTCTAAATTCTCATTGCTTTTAACCTTTCTGTATTTATACTTGACATTATTATATACTCATATCTGGTATCTACTTATGAAATACTTTCCCTAGTGTAAGGAAGTAGTATTGAAGAAAAGTAACAGATGTCCTCTGTGTCCTGGCTTTTGTTATAATATAAGATCCTACTTAATCTTTTTTCCTTTGTCGCTATTTCTGCCTTCTAGAAGTGAATATTCCTTAAGGGTCTATTTTCAGCCCTTTTCCTTCCCTTCCCTTTCCTCTTCCCCTTCCCCTTCCCCTCCCCTCCCCTCTCCTCTCCTCCCCTCTCCTGTCCCTCCCTTCCTCTGTCTCTCCCTCCCTGTCTCTCTCTCTCTGTTTCTCTCCTCTCCTCTCCTTCCTCCCCTCCTCCTCCCCCGCTCCTTCCCTTTTGAAGCACATGGTCGATGTTCAGTAAATATTGTGGAGTGGTAAGTGTGGGAAAAAATCTCAGCCACATTATGGCCTTGGCTGTTCCTCCCATACTCCTGTTGGATCTTCATTTCTAACCCTGACTTCTCTCTTCTGGGGTGCCACCTCCATCTCTGAGGCCTTATTAGACATTTCCTGTTGGTTATCCTGCTACAACTTCAAACCATTCCCTGCTTTCAGGTTGTTCCCCTTTCCATTCTTCCCCGCGGCCACCAGAATCATTTTCACAAAATGTTGTTTTTGTAGCACTTTCCCTCTCAAACAAGCTTGAAGGATACCCAGCTTGGTGTCCTAGGCCCTCCGCGATGACTCCACCCCACTTACCCTGCTTCTCTTGCCGTTGCCGCTTCTCTCCCACAGCCAGGTAGACGGGTCACGCTGAGCACGTCCTGCATATTCTAACTGCGCATTTTGCCTGCATATGTAT
>NW_006437736.1:868449-875369 GCF_000325575.1 Pteropus alecto
TTCCTTCATCCCCTCCATCCTCATCTGTCTCAAGCATGATCTCTTTTTGAACTTCTGTGTTATCTCAGCACACAACAATCTTTGGAACCTTCTAAAGATGATTGCTGCTAAAGCCAATTTTATACCTAGAGCAGAGGTCTTTGCGATCTTTGCTAAAGCATTGTACCCCGAAGCCTACCTAGTATCTTTGAACACTCTTGGTAGGATTGTGGCAGAGGCAGAAAAGGAAAGGGAGAGAAGACAAGAACGCGAGAGTAAAAAGAGAAGGATCTCATGTATGTTCTGGTTATCCAGTCCTTGGTAAGTCTTGCAATCCCTAGAGCGGTCGGTGATGCAGATTGCACTGTCGTGTTATGGTCCATGCCCTCTGGCACAGGATCCACGTGGCAAATTGTCTGTTTCATCCTTAGCAACACTTACATTTCATAAATCTCAAGGTAGTTTCTAGATGTCTCACTCTTAAATATCACTAGGTCTGTTTCTTCCTGATATCATTACATGCTATTTAACAGTCGTGTTCTAGGTGTGTCAAGTGTTGATACTTACGGTCTGCGTGTCTCTGCTAATGAGATATGTAGCAATATATGGAAAAGGCCATTTTCTCAATTCATGTTTCTAATTGATCAGTTCACAAAAAAACTTTAACATTATAAAAGCACTTCTATTGTAAAGTATGTAGTTTTTCAAATGGTTTAAATTGGCATTGTCAGCAAATAACTCTGAGCTTATTATGGAGAATCAGTCTTTTTATTTCTGGAATTTTTGACTGAATATGATAGTATTTAAAATTTAAAGGAAATACCCAGTCTGTTCTGAGGTAGGGAATCACTTAGCAGTAATTTCTGAGTTGAAAATGTTACAGAAACAGGTGTGTAAAAAGGCAAGAAGTACAGGGAGTTATAATTCAAATATTGAATTATTTTGCCAATTTTCTGAATGGCTAATTATTTAAACTAGACCTGGGCATGGTTTGGGCAGAATCTATGTAAGACATTAAGATTGCTTATAGTTTGTAGTCTCAGTCTTAAATAAGAGTTTATAGTTAGCTACCATGTTAAGTAAAGCAAAGGTGATAATATAAATTAGAGATTGAGAGAATATTACTAGTTTTTACAGTACTCGTACTCAAAGTAAAATTCATTTTGATTACCTTAAACTTATTTAAGTTTGATTCCCAAAAAGAAATTATTGGAGCAATAAATGCTAATTTAAATGTATTAGAACAAATGAGAAGTTTAGTTCTAACATAATAAATGAAAACCAACGACCTCTCTACCATCCCACCCCCTAGGGGTGTTGGTTTTGTCTTATGTCTATGATATATGTGTATGTGTATACATATAATATATACTATAAATAATACATAAATACTATATATGATATATAATACATATATACTATATATATGGTGTGTGTCAACCAATAAATTATATGTGTGTATACATAAATATAAATATACAATTCATAATATGTAAGATATATGAAGCTTATAAATTATATATATAACTTATTAATTGACATATAGGTATGTGCATTTACAAATATGGAATTATACTCTACACATTATTGAACAGTACATTTTTTTTCCCCTTAACATATCAGTCATATATATTCACCTTGTATGTATAGATCTATCCTCAAGAAGAATTTAAAGCTCCAGAAATTGACTAGGCCCTTATATGGAGACTACTTTCAGGTTTAAAGTGTATCAGTTGTTAACTCATGAAGTTGAAGCTTGTCAGCCGTAGTTCATAATCACAGCCATCTGTATGAGAAGTTGCTTACAATGTTTAATTTTGTGCTGTAGCATCATTTTGCCTTTCGCTTTTACCTGTATACTTACCTTTTCAACTATAAACTGTAAAGCCCTTGACAACAGGACTAAGTGCATTTCTCCAGTACTTAGCACAATACCTTGTGTGTAATAGATGTTTAGTAAATGGTTTTTTTAAAATTATACTGCAGCAATTTATTATTGTCCCTCATGGGTAATACACACAGACTAAGTACCAGCAGTCTGGAAATAATCTGGTACATTGCAGTGCTTCTCTAATCTCTTAGAACTGACTGAAAGTAAATGTTTAACCAAGAGAACTGTCTTAGCCGTACTAAGGCCATTTCGACTCCTAAAAAACAATTTCTTCAGAACAATCCTAAAATAAATTGCAATGACCATAAAAGGAGAGAAATTACTCTGGTGGGGGGCACGGTAATACATATACTCTCACAAATGCCTCGCAGTTGTATTTAATCCTCACATTTTATTTTTACTAAACCATGTTACAATATTACTAGTTCTTCAAGATTAGGGAGCTCATAGCCCCTGAAACTAATTTAGAATTATCATTTTGAACTTTCGAATGTTTGCTCCAGCTAGGGGATTTCTTAAGAATGATAGTTATAAATGGCATGTCTCTTACTGAGCATTTATTTTCACTTTTTGGTCACTCCGTGCATTATTTTCTAAGAATTACTTGGCAGTTCTCTGGTTTTAGATGGGCCTTTTAGGTGTTGAAAGCCAGCTCTTTAACCTGCGTGCTTTGTCAAACTGACTGAACACCTGTCCATGTTTGTTAGTGCTTTTAATATCTGTTATAGAAATAAGTGCACACATTTGTGTTTGTATAGAATGGTGGGGTGGGTACAGCAGCTTCCTAAAACGGAAAAAGCAACTGGCTTTTCTGAAAAGACCTTCCCACCCCCACCTTTTTGCAGGCAGCCGGAGTTAATCCTTACATGTTTGATTGGAACAGCTGAGAGAGTATCTTGCATATCTGAAGGTCTCCAGTGGACTCATGTTGCTCAGCGTTGGGGCCACCTTCCTCTTTTCTAGTGCTGATCCTGCCAGCTGTCCTAGCCTCTGTTAAAGCAGAGTGCAGGGGGTGTTAAATGATACACAAACATACAGTGTCATGAAAGGGATCCCTTTACTGCGTGTAGCAGCATGACTTCTTTTTTCTCCCATTCCTTCCCATAGCAGAAGGGTTTTATACTGTTAATCCTAACACCTGTCTCTGCCGGAGACACTGAGAAGGGTGTGTGCGTGTGTGCGTGTGTGTGTGTGCGCGTGTGCGTGCGCGTGTGTGTGTGTGTGTGCGCACGGCCCTGCCCAAGAAGGAATAGAGAAATAAAACCAGTCCCATCTGCCTTTCCATGTCTTGGATTGGGAGTGTTCCGTCTGACGCACTTAAAGCCTGGAACATATATATCATTTTGGATTCTGGATACCTTGTGCTTCCTACCGTTTTTTGTGTGCCACTTTAAGGAGCCCGTGTTCCCTTCCCTCGCTGTCTGTCGTTCTCTGCCTATTGAATTTCTGGTGGAGTTGTCAGTAAAACTAACAGTAACAGCAAATGTCTAGTGTAGTTTTCAGGCTATAACTCAGTTGGAGCTTTTTGCTTTTTCCTGAACATTTATTTCTTCTGTGTAGTGTTGAATCTTATTGGGGTGGCAGCCTGGGCTGAACCAAGCTCCGACTTCATCATCTGAGCCAGCATACCTATCTACGTAGACTGGAAGGCAGCTAAGGATTTTTTGGTGCTACCTAGTTCCTTTGGACAGGACAGCCAGTTCAAACAAGGCAAAAGCTTAGACACTTTTTGTACTGTCTTTATCTGAAGATTTTTTTCCCCTTTGCTATGTATGGTGTATATTGTATGGATTATCAGTATCCTGTTGTCCAGGTAAGCTCAGGGTTATAACTTGTTTTCTAGATACTATTTGATTGATGTGAAGGTTTTATGGTGGGATGAAATGCTTATAAGCTTTCTGTCTTTTGGCTTGGTACCATTCAGGGTGTAGATTTCCCAAATTTTTTGCTAATTTGCTGTAACAGGAGGTTTGAGGTTTATGTAGAATCGAGGGCTGGGCAGGGGTGGTGACTTTCAACTCTAGAAGTTATGAAACTTCAGAGAGATTCTCTCTGTGTGACCCCATGGAGTGTGCGCTAGGCACGTGTGTTTTAAACAACGTGGGCTTGGCATTATAAATAACAAAGCCACCACATTATAGTAAACTTTAGGCTTTGTTTTGAGTAGATGAGAAGCACAGATGGCAGTATCCAAGGGGCATTGCTGTATTTTTCAGAAAGGTAATAATATATAGTAGAGGACACTTTCCACACTCCACAGCATTGTGAAGTTTTGTGATGGGATTAGTGGCATCTTAGTTATTAACTTGTTGAAATCTAGAATCAGAAAATTTCAGGCCTTTGTCAAGCATACTCCTGAATATCTGTCTTTAAATTAGTAGCAGTATAGTGAATGAAATTAAGAATCCTGGATTCTGATCCAAGCTATAGTGTTTAACCGCCTCCATGTTCAGGCTCAAATAGCTTTGTTTTCTTTGACTTCAGTTTCCTTGTATATAAAATGAAGGTGTTGGACCAGATGATCTTTCATTTGTTATGGGGTTCTTTGAAATATTAATTATGCTGAAAGCCTAGAATAGGTAAATAAAAACAGCTAATACTATTAATTCTGAATTACAGATACTACTTGGTTTCTCAGTTTTAGTTATTTTTTGTTTTCATGGCATTTAATTATTTTTTTCTTTGGCTGTTTCTCTAATAATTAGCTCCTAAGTTTTAGGTTGGACAGAAATGCATAGGGTTAAAGGAAGTGACTAACCAATACAACTTATTAGGTATTTTGGGCCTAAAGGCTAAACCAAGCTATTTTTAATTGGCCCTGCTGGGGAAGTTCTCCAGAGTAAACAGCTCTCATTCAAGTCTTAAGCTATCAGTCAGTATTGAAGTCATATGGGAAGGGATGTGGTTATGTTTCTTGGACTAGATTCTAACCCATTGGTCTGTATGTTTTATATTGACCGTTTAATGGTTTCCATTTTTTTTTTTGAGCTCTTCAAATTGAGAATATAATATATTTACCATATTGAGGTTTTGATATATTTTGGGGTCTCATTTATCTATGAACTGTATCTCTACTGGCATAAAACAATAGATCAGTCTATGTGACAGCTTAAGGCTGGAAGTGTCATGAGACTAGATTAGAAGCAAAACTTCTTACAAGTAAATATTGATGTGCTTTTGAAGAGAAACATTTGTGAACAGTAAATTTCTTGAGACCCAACTAGCCAAGTGAGGGATTTGTAATAACTGTAATATAAGTAAAATTGCCCGAGGAACAAAACTGAAGAAGTAAATGTTACCAAAGAAGATGGAACTATCGCAGATAAATGAAAAATAATAAGTATAATATATAAATGACTTTTTGGGGTAGAAAATCGGCTATGCTCCCAAAATGAAAGTTGTGGGGTGGATTAAAGAGTCCCTGTTTAGAAATTATGGCATGTTGGATAAAGTCTTTTGCAGTCAGTTTTTATTCATTTATGACAAAATGAATTTTCCACCCCTAATCTTTCTGGTCATTAAGAGTTAGTACTGGTAAATGTAGTGTCCTGTACTGAAACAACGCTTTCCTGGCTTTGCTCCATTTGGTAGGTCTACTCTATCTGAAATTAAGGTAGCTTAGAAATGCAGGTAATGGGATGTTAAAATTTAAGAGTGTGCTCTGCATTCCACCACGTCAGGAAAATTAATGGGACTGAAAAAACATTTTTAAGTTGAAGGATCCAAAACTATTTTACAATCTTATTTATTAGTTCTGTTAAGGTATATTTATAAATGGGTGCATGTATAAATGGCTAATGGATGGTTATTTGCTACCCAAACTCTTATCTCAACTATGGTTATAAAATATTTTTAGCTTTTGATATATTCTTAAACTTAGTTAAGTCAACGCCCCTCGGTACATTATATTTGTGGTTCTGTACCACTGCATTTACACAATCGGAAATTATTGAGGTGATTGAATAGTATTTCTTTTTTAATTAAAGATTTTGCATCTATTTTTAAAATGAAGTACAGTTGACCTTTGAACAATGCAAGTCTACTTACGTGAGAATTTTTTTCAGTAAATAGAGTCGGCCCTTTGTCTCTGTAGGTTTTGCATCCATGGATTCAACCAACCCCTGGTGGAAAACTGTGTTTTCGCATTCCCGACTGTGGATTCCCACCCACAGATGGAAAAAAATACTGTTTTCTATCCACAGTTGTTTGAATCCTTGGAAGCAAAGGGCCTGCTGTAGAGTCAAAAGTTAAACCCCAATATGGAGGGTGGGGGTGAAAATGGTCCGTACCCCTAACCCCTGTGTTGTTCTAGGGTCAACTATATTTCTAGAATTGCTAGTGTTGAGATAATGAAACAATATGTTATTTCCTCAACATAAGGCAATAAAATATTTTAGGTGCTTGACCTTTTATTGTTCTCATTGTTAATAAAATCATGCCTGTCTTAAGAGTATGTAATTGAAATTGTTTATTATTTATATTTTTTTGCAGACTTAAATCTGGGTCAAATCAGTTTAAAATACAGGCAGAGTAAGTAGATGGGGGTTGCTAGATATGATTTAAAAGACAGTACGTATAGTCTCCCTGCCCAGAAAAAAATCCGTTTGTGAAATTGGTCCTGAAATTATTCTTTTATATTAATCATTTACGGCCTCTGACTGAATGGTTAAAATATAACTTGTTAAGATGGCTAGTGTTAAAAACAAACAAAAAAAATAACAGAAAATAAGTGTTAGCAAGGATATAGAGAAAGTTGGAACCCTTTTGCACCGTTGATGGGAATGTAAAATTGTATAGCTGCTGTGGAAAACAGTATAGTGGGTCCTCAAAAAATTAAAAATAGAATTACCATATGACCTAGCAGTTCTACTTTTGGGTATATACGTAAAAGAATTGAAAACAGGATCCTGAAGACATATTTTCATGCCCATGTTCATAGCAGCACCATTCACAATAGCCAAAAGGTAGATGAATCAACTCAAGTGTTCATCAGTGGGTAAATGGATAACCAAAATATGGTATATACATACAATGGAATATTACTCAGCCT
>NW_006437736.1:875606-883247 GCF_000325575.1 Pteropus alecto
AAAAAAAAAAATGTATAAAAAAAAAAGGGAAATATTACCGCCCTTAAAAAAAAAAAAAAAAAAAAAAAGGAAATTCTGAATAGGCTGCAACGTGGAAGAACCTTGAGGATATTATCCTAAGTGACATAAGCAAGCCACAGAAAGATATCCCATATGATTTCACTTGTATGTGGTACCTAGAGTAGTCAAGATCATAGAGACAGAAAGTAGAATGGTGGTTCCCAAGGAGTCTGGGGACAAGGAGAACGGGGAGTTACTGCTTACTGGGTATAAAGTTTCAGTTTTAAAAAACGGATAAGAGTTCTGGAAATGGATGGCCGTGATGGTAGCACATTATGAATATATATAATAACCACTGAACTGTATACTTCGAAATAGCTAAGATAGTAAACTTTATGTCATGTATATTTTTCCACAATAGAAAAAACTGGGTGGAGGAAGAAGGAGAATGAAACTTGTTGCAAGTTAAGGGATAATCTATTATCAGTTTTTCCTGAGGCAGTTTTACTGAACTTGTCACCCACTGAACACATTGACTGATAATCATTTCGAGGTAAATGGGGCAGTTGGGAGTGTAGCTAAGTGTCCTGATTTGAGGGTTTAGGACAGCACGGTACAGCTTAAGGATGTTAGTCATCTGGAAGATGGGAGCTGGAAAGTTACCTGTCTAAAAGATACATTTGCCTCGCCTATGCCCGGGTCTGCAGAGTGCCCTAGAGTGGATTGGCCCACAGGCTCTCTACTTCTTTGTGGCAAGATGACCTTAATATAGAGGGAGATATGTATTCTTTAATTTCTCATTTTGATAGTGCTTTTTGCGTAACTACTGTGTGCCAGACACAGATTTAGGGTTGGAGAAGACAGCAAAATCTTCACAATTTAATAATTAATAGAGACACAGCATTATTTTAGCATTGGAGAATAAGCACACTTCAGTTTCCACAGATTAGTCAGGTATTTTCTTGATAATCTAGTTTTTGATAAATTTGTTTACATCCCACCCCTTTCTAATATTTGTCTAAAAACCTTTTTCTTAATATCTCACAGAATACAGAGACTCTATACGTAATTTCAGTTGTGTATATGACTCTTAATTGTCTAGAGTTTGGGATATTTTAAAGATATAAGAATATATTACGCAAGTTTAGATAATAATTTATGAAGTGATGCTTTCTAATTTCTCTGGCCTCACCTATGTTATTTGTGGTCTTGTTCTACAGGTTTGAATTTGAGGAATAAGAAATAAATATGAAGATAATTCGGGTTTTATAAGCATATAAAGTCTAAACAGTTGATTTCAAATTCTGCTCTCACTTTATTTTCTGAAATGGGTTCTATATAAGTGAACCCTGCCTAAACTGGAGAAAAGAGTCTAGGAAATAAAAGAGTTAGCAATAATTTGGCTTCATTTATATTAAAGGGAATTTGGGGGCAAAGGATAATTAAAGTGGTATTGTGTTAGAGACGCTTCTGAGAAGGTATTTAATATCTATTAGGTGTAGATTGTTATTTACACGTAGTTGGGGTTATTGTGTGGGGGCGTGCTGTGAAGAGCTTTTGTACTAACAAGTTTTTATTATTGCAGGAAATGCCATCCCTTTAATGTTGCTTTTCACTTGGGTGTCAGAGGTAGCCTGGGAAAGTATGAGTAAAACCTACCTTTTAGTGAGGGACTCTGGGATCTGCTTTTATAGCATGGCTGCTGTGCGGGTGGAAGGTAGGGAAGTTGAGTCACATCTGTGTAAAACTGTGAAGAGCGAGAAAGCCTAAAGTTAAAGATTTTTAATCTGTGAGTAATGTCTAGAATCTGAACTCTTAGAATAAAGTTGAAAATAAGACCTTCCTTCCACTCTCTCTTTTTGTACATCTTCCTTAAAGCTTCAAATTTCTAAGATACTGAAGTAAATTGATAATTTTGAAGCTATTTCCAAATACTCTGTTGGAAGGAAAGAATTGCTTTTATAATATTTTGATAACCACATAGAGACTCATTCGTAGGTACCCATATATGGGTAAATAAATGGCTAGCGATAGAAATCAAGGCATTATTGTTTGATTTTAACAAACATTTATTCATCTACTATATATTCAGACAGTGAATTTGAAGCTGGGGATGTGGTATGAAACACACAGTCCCCTCAGATTGCTCAGTCTAGTCGTAGTTACACAGAAACAGTAACCCAACAATTATGAACCGTGAGTTGGGCGCTAAAGCACGGGGTTAAGGGGTACCTATCCCAGATGTGGGAGCAGGCAGGTTGAGGAAAAGCTTTCTGAAGCAGGGGATTCCTGAAGCGAGCCTTGAAGGATGCACTAGCCAGATAGAAGGCCATATTCAAGGGAGTAAGAACATAAAACAGAAAAAAAACAAACTTGATGTCCTTGAGGAGCTTAACTGCATGTTCAGTGTCTAGGGGCAGAGAAGAGCGGGGGTGGGGGGGCGGGGGGCGGCGCAGAGCAGTGTCTGACTGGAAAGCCAAAGCCAGATTTCGTGTTAGGGCCTAAGAGTTAGGACTTTTCCCTCTTAGTTGCAGATTTTTATTGGAGCGGTGGCATGATGAGATCTGCATTTGGAAAGATCGCTTTGGCAGTAGCGAGAGGCTTGAATGAAGAGTGGTAGACTGGAGGCAGAGAGACAGTTTCCTCGTCTCTGAAAAGGAGATTGAAATATCTCGTCATGGGGTAAAATGAGCTCATATATAAGTAGTTGTCTGATAGGAAGCCACCACAGAGTAAATTCTCAAGAAATGGTAGTTATTTTACCGGTCATGAAATTTAACCGTTCACCAAGAAAACAAACATGGTAGAATGTGTACTAGAATCCAAGCTAGAAGGACTTTTACCTCCTTTGTCCATTACTGGTTTTCTTCAGTAACTAGAACAGTGCCTGGCACATAGTAGGCCCTCATACATTTGTTAAAGGAATTAGTGATTTGATTTTGAGAATTTAATTTAGTTTTGGACTTTAAAATTAGAGAAATATGTAGGAGATCTAAATGGAGTTGACCATTATTTGGCAGTTGGATTTTTTTTGATCTGTCATCCAGGAGAGATAACTGGATTAGACATAGAGATGTGGGGATCACCAAGGTAAATGGGTGGTGATCGGGGCGATGGGATGAATTATATCACCTAGAGAAAGTGTGTTCTCAGCAGTGTTGCTCTGTTTTGAGGTTTGTACCCTTTTGAGAAGCTGCTGAATCTTGTGAATCCTCCCTGCATAGAAAAGCACAGAAGAAAACAAATTTCCACTGGGGTGTCTGTGTGAGGAGCTCTGCACCTGGGGTTAAGAATCTGTGGCATGCAGTAAAGAGAGGTCTGAGTGTGGCACATCAGACATTTACAGGGCGGGCCGAGGAAGAAAAGTAAGATGGGGAAGCGAGTGAAGGTAGAAAGAGGAAAATCAGGAAAGATTGGGGTCTTTTGAAGCTGAGAATGAGCATTTCCTAAAGAGGGAGTGCCAAATGCTACGTATAAGTTAAAGAAGATATAAAACGTGCACTGAATCTGGCCATCGGAGGTCTTTGGTGACTTCAGCAAGATAACTTTCCATTGAGTGTGGGGGAAAGGAAGCTGGAGTTCTGGGGGTTGCATGAAACATGAGGAAGCAATGAAGAAATTGAGACAACTAGGAGAAGTTCCTTCATTTGTTTATTTAACAAATATTTATTGAGTACCTACCATACACCAGGCACTGAGCTGGAAGCCGGAGATTGATCCATGAAGGTGGATGTGGTCTCCTCCCTTAGCTGACGTTCTTGCTGTGTGTATTTGCCTCCCCCCATCCCCACCCCGCCCCGATAATGCCCTGAGATGAGTTTCTCCTTGGCGCACGGCTGGGCACATTAAGCCACCAGGGGACTCCAGTTGTTTTGCTGGGTCAGATCCAGGCTGTTAAGTCCAGGCTCTTCTCTCTCTCTTGGGCACCAGGGAGCAAATTGTCCTCTATAATACCAGCCCTTAAAGTCAGGGACACACTTCAAAATAGCCTTGAGTTTGTCCAGTGCTCACTATGATTCTCTTATTCACTGAGTTCATAGAAATCATTTTAATATTTATTTTTACTTTAGCCCATACTGACTCTTGTGGTAATGACTTTCATAAGCTTATTATTTGCAGTATAAAATATTGGTCCTAAATGTAGAAAAGAGGCATGAATACCAGGCCTCAGGAAACCTTTCTCCTAATCCTGGTCCTAGACTTTCTCTGCTCATAGGGATCTCTCATTTACCTTTTTATTTATAAAAGTAATAATAAAATCTTTTCTTGGGGGCCTGTCGTCTTTTTATACATATGGAGGCTGTCATCACACACAAGCTTCAAGAGAGCTGAGGCTTGGTTTCGTAAGGGTAGTGTGTGGGGGGCAGAGAGTGAGGGAGTCTGGCATCCTGGTGCTCCAGGGTTTTTTGTCCCTTTTACTGTAATGGACCAGTGGATTCAAAGAGTGGTATACAGTGATTCTCAGGTGTATTTCTTATATTAGAACTGAAAATGTAAATAATTATCATAAATATGATTTAGATTTTTCCCCAACGTACACTGGGTTGCCCCTGCTTCTAGTGAAACTCACCTGCCTCTTTTCTGCTTACTCACTTTGTCTTTTAAAACATTTGACTGGATTTTACCTCCTTCTAATTGGATTTTCAGTTGCAAATTCAAAGAATACAATACGTTCTATCTTCCAGATCAGTTCTAAAAATGTTAAATAAAAACAAGCCTAGTACTGATCTGTTCCTTTTTTCATAATATTTTTTTCCTAATGTTTAAAGATCCTATTCCTTGGTACATATTTCTTTACACGTTATGGATTATAGCAAAGGTATATAGATATCTGTAAAATGCCCAGAATAGTGCCTGACATATTTGAGGTATTCAGTAAATATCTGTGATTGTGTCAGTTTCTCCAGGTTCTCTAGATTGTTTGGTAGTTCCTGTATTCTTTTCAGAATTGTTGAAATGATTATTAATTTGGGTGGAGCATGGCGATATTATATTGGTAATGCACCATCCAACATTATTATATACTAGATTTTTTAAAGCCTGGTTATACATTTTGCCAAACAATTCTTATGGATTCAGCAAAAAACTGTATTCTCATTATGATTTGTGATTTTTAAATTTGATTTCTTTACGCGTCTATTTTAAAAACAGGAAGCTTAATTTTGGAATTAATCTCTTCCCTTTGTGGTAATCTGTGAGAGATTACAATGTAATAAATATAGCATAACTAAAATACATAAAATTATTTAGGATCTTATTAGAGTACTAAAAAATTAGTATTTTGTGAGAAATGATAATCATAAACTCATCAAACTCACATGCTATTTTATTATATTTAATAATATAAAGTAGGGAGATTATAAAATTTATATTCAGAAGTGAAGACTTGTCTAAGATCACTTACTTATAAAGGGCCCAGTCAGGACCTGGACCAGGACTTCCTGGACCGAATCACATCTTTGACCCTTTTTACATTATGTCCTTTTAGTAAGAGAACTTCATAGAAACTCATATTCAATAAACATTCTCCCAAACATTCTATATCTGTAGCACACGCTAGTAGCTATTATTTATAGATATCCAGTGTATATATAAGAAGAAAGGGTTTATGTTTTTCAGTGGAGGCTAAAATATGGAAGGCTGATGAACACAAAGAGTGAATTCTCAGTTAACCAGAATTTTTAATGAGGCCGGAAGCCTTAAGCAAATCTGTATCCCCCTTAGTTTACACCTTAAGTTTCTTAAGCAGTCATTTTTGTAGATGCCTTTTTCAGAATCCCCACATATTTTACAGTAGAAAAAATAAGCACTTTAATTACCTTCCTCCTCTCCTTTAGCCCTTCGCAGTCATTAGACTGCTTTAGGACAAGCAGGTTCTTGCATATTCCCATTCCTTGAAAACCTTTCCAGTCAATGGTCTTTCAACAGCTTTTCACATTGTTCATTAAATCCACTACATCTATAAACTGTACATCAGTGGAAATGTTTTGTTAAAATTTTTGTTTCATTTCTTATTTATTATCAGATAGTCATGGTTGGAATATTTTAAATCTGTATTAACTGTGGTAAACTTCTACGAATGCTTCCAGTGCTGTATAATTAATACCACCATCGCGAATATTCACTCTTTAAAATATGCCTGCACATGGCGCCTGCCCCTCCCTCTTTCTCCCCCTCCTTCCCCCCTTTACTCACACACACACACACACACACACACACACACACACACACGTGCGCGTGCGCAAAGCACACACCAAACTGCCATTCTCCGGTAGGCCTGTTTCTGGAGTTGGGAGATGTCAGCCTGCGGGGAGGGGGTGGGGGGAGGAGGAAGAGGTGGGGCTCTACTCTGATTAATTACCTTAGGCATTCAGGGGTGGGGCTTCCTTCAGCCATCTGCCTGAGATATGGGAGGGAGCTGGAGAAAGAAGGAGGGGGAGAGACTGCCAGAGAGGAAGAGAAAAGAAAGGAAGAAACACTAGAAAGAAAAGGGAAGGAGGACGGAATAAAGGGAGATCAATTACCCACCCTTAAATAGCTGGATTGGGGGGGGGAGGGGGGTGGTGAGAACGCTGGGGAAGGTGTGCCCCAGCACGACTGCCCTGAAGTGTTCATCATCATCTGTTCCGTTTGGTTTATGGAGAAAAAGAAAATGGTAACTCAGGTAAGATTTGTGTTTTCCTCGGTGTTTTCCTTTTCCCCGTTTGTGTGATCTAAATAAAGATACGGGGGTGGGGCACAGTAAGCAGAGTTTCAGTTATTATCATCTTCTTCGAAAAGGCCAAATTTATTGTTATCAGCTGAAAAGTCTGTGTTTTGAGAGAGATGTATCCGTATCCTTCCCCCCAACCCCCGCCCCCCCAGCTCCATAGCAGATTCCTGTTTCCTGTACTTTGCAGCTGTAGCTCAGGAAAGACCCTGTGGGGATTTGTCTACCTCTTTGTCTTGGTTCTGAGAAGAGGGAGGGAGAGAGAGACTGCAGAGGTAGGAAGAGATTCTTGTAGACTGCCAAAAAGAGGGGAGAGGGATTGACTTCCTTTTAAGAATTGCAGAAGAATTTGCTACGGGGAAATCTGATTCCCGATTCACTTCGGTTTCTCAGAATTGGCTATGGAATTGCAGTTTTGCTGCCTTCGTTCTGAATGGCTTATTAAAAATGAAGACTGGGAGAATATGTTTCATTTTCATGGCTTTGTTACTGGCAAAGAATGTTCTCAGGAGGAACCATAGGAGCATTCAGGTGCAGCAGAGGCAGGTAGAGCCCTCCCTGACAGATCCGAATGTATAAATGACAATCCCGGGGGCATTAAAAGGCATTTGAAGGAGAGGGAGTGGGAAATGGAAGATCTCTTCCTCCCTGTCTCTCGCTCTGGCTGTCTCTGGTTATGCCAGGCAGTATCTCATCCACATTTTAGCAAGTCATTCCTCACAAATCAAAAGGTGAATCCTGTTCCGTGGTTTCCCCTGACGGTGCTATTTTTCTCGTTGGCACCCTTCTCTGTGTGCGTTTTTACCCTTTTTGCTTTATATATAGGGTGAGAGGGAATGCGAGGCTGTGATTTATCAATGAGAGATCATTTGCGTTGTAGAACACTCATGTCCTTTAGTCTCAGACTTAGGATCGTTTTCACTCCAGGCTTG
>NW_006437736.1:883263-898110 GCF_000325575.1 Pteropus alecto
ATCACTGGACTGCTTTCCTTTTAAGGAGGTTGCCCGTTTTTTGTATTCTCTCTTCGCTTTGCCTCTCCAAGTCACCACCGGAGGGCGAGAGAGTCGGCTAGCCATCCGGACAGAGGCACTGGTTTAGGAGCTGGAACCCTGTTCCGTTAAATGTTATATAATGCCCCGCAGTGCTGTTTGGAAGGAGGGAAAGTGTTAGGGAGATTTTCCCAGCATGACCTAGAGGAAAGGGAACTTTCAAAGAATCTGTCTTTCCAAAGTAACTCTTCACCAGACCTGAGTTTGGACATTATCAAGAAATCCCTCCCTCTTCTGGAAAGCTGAGAAACCTTTGAAATATTTTTTCTGCCACTAATTATCCCTTCATTGTCAGCCTGATTAACTCTTTTGAAATATTGCTTTACTTTTAAAAATTTCCATAAGAGAGGAAACCTATTTCTGTATTCTCTTTGTTGCTCTGGAGATGATACTTCTTAACCTTGGAGCCCTCATTCAATTTTCATTAACTGGCTATATTGGAGGGTATCAGCTCTCTTCTTTCTCAGCTATTACTGAAGGCTTTTCAACTACTTCACTTTTCATTATATGTATTTTTAAATCAGTGAAAGATTTATTTAAACTAGGACTTTTTATAATCACAGGTTTTTGTGGCCTCTTGGAACATGTCCCCTTAGTTTCCAGAGGAGCTGGTTAAGCATGTGTAAGCACAAGTTAGAATTCATATGCATATGTGCCCACTTAATGTTGTGGTCTTAATTGGTATTTAAGGAAACTATAATTTTAGGAATGAAAACGGAAGAGAAATAGAAATGAGAAGAAGAGATTTCTTGAGGCAGTCTAATAGGTAAATTGAAATCATTATGATTTTCTCAGGATGTGCTGAATGCTGAAGGAAACAAGTCACTTGCTTTTGCCCGTGTAGAAGGTATAGAATATTGAATTTGTGAATTTTCAGTATTCCAGCATATTTGTTTTGGTATATACACTTCCTATGATAATGTGTACCATACATAGCTAGTAAAACCAGATGGGCCAAATCTTTACTTGTCCTGTAAAGGTTTTTGGGGGGTGGCTTTATGTTTTTTATTTTGGGGGGTATTTTTTTTTGCTCTTTGTTTTTTGTTTGTTGAGCCAGATATCTATAATCCCAATATACATTAATGATCTGTCACATAAGCTTTCTGAATATAAAATGTCTACACTGCTTAAGGCTTGGTTATCAAAGTTAAATGATTTATTATTGTATTTAGTGTCTTGACTAGTATATTAAGGAAGGTATTTAGATAAGTTTTTACCATTTGTCACCTAGGCTTTTGGCATCTTGGATCTTAACATTTCTGTATCCTTTAGTTTCCATCACTGACTTGGTGGAAGAAGGGTGAAGGGCTTTGAGTGGATGACATTTTCATCATTAGAGCTATATCATTAGTTGCCGAGTGTGTGTGCTTTATTATATATGCTCTAGTTTTATAAGGCCTGTTTTGGGTTTAATTAGCAAATTGCTCTGTGATTTACAGTAAGTAATTAGTGCTTTGCCTTTAGAGAAAGGAAAAAAAAGGGGCAACTGGTAATTTAATCACAGAATTCTAATATGGTAGATAGACCCGCTCATGCGATCTTATTTTTTAATAGCTTTACATTTATCTCTTGTTCATGTATGTGTTATAAAAGTAGCTCACTGAGAGACTCTCTTATTTCTGAACATGTGAATCAAGTTATTGTATCTTCTCACATCTATGAAAATAACAACGTGGAATAAAAGGATGGGAAAGAGGAAAAATCATTCTCATAATATATGTAAAATTAGAAAAACAAAATTGTGAACGACTCCAACTCCAATTAATTTTTTCAATGTTTTACCAAACTCAAAGTCAGTCATACTATTTGATGTCCAAAGGGAAAGTATACTAGGCAGAGAGGAAAAGATTTTACAGTATGGATGTGAAGGAAAATTTTCGTACTCTTACTATAGTGTAAGACTGCCAGTTTCTGTGGAACACAAAGCCCTCCCTTTCTTGGACAGCTCAGTGCTTTGCTGGCATTTTCTTCAAAATCTGTTTTCCATCAGGACCAAGAGGAGGGAAGGTGTTAAGAATAAGGGAGGTTGGAAAGGGGGTTGCTGTTCCTTTAAATAGTGCAGTAAGCCCATGTGGCAGCGGGCTGCTCTGGAGTGTATTCTTTTGTAATGAATCACCAGTTCCATTGTCTGCTGTCTCCCCTCTTTGTAGCTGGAAGGCTGAAGTCTTTCACCTGAGCTGCTGCCAGTTTGCTCTTCTGTTCCAGGGTGATTGGGAGAAGAGGGAAGGGTATTTTATGTCTTAATTAAAGACAGATAAGAGAGCAGGTCTGTTTTGCTTTGTTTCATTTTTTTCTATCCTTCCTGATTTTGTTTTTGTTTTTGAAGTGAGTTGGAGTAGGGAATCTATTCTCTGGTTCTGCTAAGCATATCCCATTTTCTGTGAATTTTGAAAGTCCTAAGAGATGATTTGGTCTCCATTTTGTGGCATTGCTTTAAAGTGATCCCATTCGGTTGCCTGCCAGTTCCACCCAAAGCTCATCCCACCCTTCATCCACAGAGCTTCAGCCCACACTGTTTGTTTTGGCACACTTTCCACTTTCTATGGGCTGCGCAGGACTCTGGGAAGTTGGGGGTTAGGAGGAGATTGTGGGTTGGTTGGAGACTAACTTCTGTTCCTTCACAATGAACCAAAAAAAGCCTCACTTTTTCCAGAGCTTCGGTTTCTTTCTGAATTCTTCTACACTGCTCCATATCTTCAGTTATAACCATTTCCTTGCCAAGACTAGGACTGGTTCTTAAAAAATATCGCTATTCTAAAAATTACTTAGCTTTCCTGAAAAGAAGATACCCGGGATTCCATAAATGTGATTAAATCTGAGCAATTTTGACTCATTAAACGGTTTTTTCTGCCCATTTGCCCTTCCCCACCCCAAGCACACACCCTTTTTTGCCCCCTCCCTTTATTTTTTCATGTATCTTTCTCCTCAGTTTTGCAGTGGAGACTACGTAAGCTTAGAGTTTGACCACCTGCCGTGGAGGTTTGTGTTGCTCCAGAGCACATCTCCATGTTGGAAGGTGAATGCCACTCCTCGTTCCTCTCAGTGACAGGGCAGAGCTGAAAGGCCTGGTTTTGTGCCTCCAGTTTTCTGTTCTTCCCTGAAATTTTTCAGACTCATATGTATATAGATTGCCATGTGGAAACAGTCTCATCTCTCTTTTGACTTCTGGTTCACAGAGTGTTCACATTTTAACTTCTTTTCATGTAATTCCTTACCTTGGGTTATTTCTTGGACATCTCCATGTCATATTCAGACAGATCTTCACTTGGAGCCAGTCACAGTGATGACACAGCCACCTGTGCAGCCTGCCGCCTCCTTTTGCTGTACTGTTCCTCTCTGGAATCTGATTTTGTTGGTGTCCCCAGCATTCCCTTCTGGAGTCAATGCCTTGCTCTTTTTTTTTTTTTTTTTTAACATTCCAAAACTACCGTCAAGTTGTTCTTAAACATTTCTTCACAGCCCTTCATTTGTGAAATCTAACAAACAAATGGAATGCTCCCCTGCAGTGACTGCTTTGCTGTTTTGAATGTAGCAATTCATGATCGGGCTCCATGCTCAACTTCTTTTAAGCAGCCAGAAATACTGCAGTCTGCCATGCTTAACTGTTCCTCTCTTACTATTAGAATGATTAAATATAGGAAACCTTGGCATCAAATAATTCATTAGAGGTCATTGCCAGAGTAAATGATTTTAAAAGCAGGTCTGACTTTGTCACTCCTTCCAGGTTCCCTTCAGGCTCTGAATACGGCCCCATGTGATCAGGGACCCTGGCTGTCTCTTCAGCCTGACTTCCTGCTGCCCTTCTCTGCCCATATTTTGATCCAGTGACACTGGCCTGTTTGCTAGTCCCTTAATATACTTGCATCCTCCTGCTCAGGGCCTTCCCTTCTGTTTTTTTTCTGACCTCAAAATGTTCTTCCCTCACATACCCATATGGCTTCTCAAGGGAGAGCTCTCTTTTGACCTTCCTATCTCAACTTGAACTCTCCAGTCTATTCACTTACCACTGATTTTAGTGCTTATCATTACTCGTTATATGTTATCTGTGCCTCTTCCCCCAAAAGAATAAAAGATTTATGAGAGGAGGGACCTTCGTCATCAGTCTGTTACATTCCTGGTGTCTAGAACTGTGCCTGGGATGTAGTCATAATAACAGCTAACTAGCTAATACTTGTATATGGTTGTCAGGTATTCTTTACCTACATTAACTCACTGAAGCCTCTCAACAACTCTACAATTATCCCTATAATCAAAAAAGAGGAAACCGAGGCATATAATGGTTAGGTAACTTGCCCAAGTTTATATAGCTACTAAGAGATGTGGGGATTCACATCCACAGACTGGCTTGGGAATTCATACTCTTAAGCACTGTACTCTAACGCCTCTTACAGGTATTATATAGTCAGTAAATATTTGATGAATGTGCGAATACATTCATTTAGTCGAGACTCTGATTTACTTCTGGAATTCCCGTCTCTGACTTATTCAGGGCTTGGATGGGCTACTTGTAATAATACTATTGAATAAAACGAATTCAGTATTGTGATATTATAATAATAGGTAACATTACAGAGTACATATTATGCATTAGGTACTATTGTCAATTCCTAAGGCGTTATGTCATTTATTCCTTTCAGCAGCCTTATAAGTGCTATTAGTGTCCATATGGTGGAAATTAGGAAACAGGACTACAGAGAGGTCAGGTGGCTTGCCCAAGGTGATAATGTCAGGATTTAAACCCAAGGAGTTTAGCTCCAGATTCCCTGTTGTTAACTACCAAGAATAATGACTGTTGTTGAAATAACTTTTTATTTTTGCATACTTCTTTGCACCAATTTTACATACAAATCACATTTACATACATAACAATTATACTTGTATCGTATATCACTTGTCAATTACTTTTGAGGTTGGTGGTATTTTTCATGTTTTTTTCCCCATACATTAGATTTTGAGATTTGAGAGGTCAAATAATCTGGTGTCTCTGGATACAGACAGAGATAGGTTTCAAACTTGAAATCTATTTAATTCTAAATTTGCACACTCTTCCATTATACAACCAGCCTCATAAAATAAATAGTTATGTTTTGGGGTGTTAAAAAGTAGAAAAGTTTTCCAGATGGCGAGCTAAAATGTGTTTTCATTATTGTTTTCTCACTCTTCCTAGTTGTATCATCCAAAGTCGCATGGAGAAGTTTAATCTCTCTTCTTCATAAAAACCAAATACTTGAAGATAATGGCTAAGTGTTTCCTTTAATCTTCCGTTCTCTCGGTTCATCTTATCTACTTCCTTTAATTATTCCTCATAGATCTGAAAACATATGGCTTGCAGAGTCTTTACTGTCCTAGACTAATTGCATCAATTCATAGGAATGATTGATCATTTATATCTAATTTCTTAGTAAATATCAGTTGTATTATCGAGTATCATATCTTTATTATAAGTAGTTTTTTTTTTGACATGTTTGACTTTGCTCACTTTTCAAAGCTTATTTATCATGTATTGTCAACAATTTATAACTTTAAAAATAAGGGGATATTACCCTTAACTCTTAGGTTGAATATTGCTTTTCTGTTTCACTGTAAAGCATGCTGTCAGCTGATTGGCAACAGTCTACCTGTCTTCCAACCCCTGGGTCTTGCCCAGGTCCTTCAAAGGTTGCTAACACTGAAATTTTTATTTTTAAACTTATTTTTTAGAACTATTTTTTCGAAGATGCCGGTTGGATCAACTAATGACATATTGTCATTTGATCACTACTCTTGATATCTTGAAATTGTATCAGAAGAGTGTTGGAAAGCCAAAATTAAGAATTAGTCTTTAAAATCAGTAGCAACAATACAATATGATCATTGAAAATAGAAGTAAAACACAGCAAAAAAAATTAATTAAACCATTAAAAGTACTCTTTTAATATTTATTATAAATCTAATACCATAGAAATATTGTTATATTAGCTTACTTTGGTTTATTTGTTCTTTTTATCCTGCCTCTTGAATTTTTTCAAAGGCAATCAGTTTCAGAATATTAGAATAACATTTCTTTTTTAATTAATGGCTCAGGAAATAGGTATAGCTAGACTACTATTAACAAAAGGAAATACAGTTTTTACAATTGCAATTTAAAGTCATAACTGGAGATATTTAATTCATTCAGAATTACAGGGTAAAGTTCTACAACCAGAATTTAGTATTTCGTATATAAAGGAATACTTAAGCAGAAAATATGGTAATGTTAATCAATAATTATATGAAATTATAAGAGTTCTTTTATATCCACAAATATAACTATTCTTTTATCTAATATTATGAGATCCCTTGTAAGAAGTTTTGAAGAGGCAAACTGAGACTTAGGTAAAGGGGATTTTGAAAGACTTGCAACCTTAGAGAAGATATCTACAAAATTTTCAGTTAATGGCTGCATGGTAAATATTTTTGGCTTCACGGGCCACGATGTCACAGCTGTTCATCCCTGCTGTTGGCATGAAAGAAGTCAGATGATGGGGGCGGCTATGTTCCAGTAAAACTTTATTTATGGACACTGAAATTTGAATTTCATGTAATTTCCAGGTACCACAAAATATTCTTCTTTTGAATCTTTTTCAACTCTTTAAATTGTAAAAACCAATTTTAGCTTTCAGGTGTATAAAAAAGCAGGTGGTGGGCCAGCTTTGGATCAGAGCCAGACTGCCAAGCTCTGACTTGGAGGGATTTAGGTCCTCCCTGCTTTCTTAGCATAGGGAAGGTTTTCCCGTACAGCTTGATGATAGGACACAATCTTGACAGTTCAACTGGATCCCCGTGAGACCTTGGATCAGCGTGAAACCCCTGACCTCTCTCATTTTCTCCCACAGAAAACAGGAGGATTCTTCCCCTTCTCTCACTTCCTTTCTCCTTCCACCCCACTCCGCAATCTGGACTATTTGCAGTTCCCTAAATATTCCATATTTTTTACCTTCCTGCTTTTCATATTTTTGTATATATTATTTTTCATAGATTACTGTTTGGGGCCAGAATAGCTCTTTTCCCCACATGAATAATTTCTTGCCTCTTAAAGGTGCAGCTTAAATGCATGTTAATATATAGAATGGGTCCGCTTTTGAAATGCAAAACAGAGTTAAATTGAGTAATTACACACCCCAGTGCTTATTACTTAAATCAGTTAATACTTAAAATACAAAGTCCTTTTAAAAATGGACGTTTTATTTGGCTAGAAGAAAGGATTTTGGAGTAAATAGCTATTTGGGGAACATACAAATCTCTTATAGATGTTCCAGTGGAAGGCCGTGTATGTCCAGAAGATAGCATGCAGGTAAGTGGCATGGGAGCTCTAGCCTCTTGGAGAGTCAGGAAAGAGAGAAGAGCATGACCCCCAACAAGTGTGGAAAAGTGACAATGAAATTTTAGGGTTCGGCAAATCGTAGTCAGTATACCAAACGTGGTATAACTAGTACAGCCACCTTCCTCTCTTCTTTTCCTTCCAGTCAAGATGACCAAGAGTTAGAGTCTCTGCACACGACTTTTGAAAAGTTGTCAACACACTTATATATTACACCATAATCATTCCATGTCATTTTCAAGGCTCACTGTTCATTGTTTTTTCAGTCTTTTTTTCCTCTCTGTATTTCCTTTTGGATAGTTTCTCTTTCAGTGTCATCAAGTGTGCCGATCTTTTCTTCTGCAATGTCTAATCTGCCATTAATCCAATCCAATGTGGTTTTTTAAAAATCTCAGATAAAGTTTTCACCTCTAGAATTTCGATATGAATCTTTATTCTAGCTCCCATGTGTCAGTTTTTCTTTTACATACGATTTTTCTTGAACACATGTAATACAGGTGTTTTAATGTCCTTGAAATTAATTGTTTTTTTCACCTTTATGGATTGTATTTTCCTGCTTCTTTGCGTACCCTACGATTTTTGACTGGATGCCAGACATTGTGAATTTTACCTTGTAGGATGTCATATATAGATATATTTTCTTGAGCTGATTTTCGCAGAAATAGTTTGATCCTTCCAGATCTCATTTTTCAGTTTTGTTAGATACCCCAGGGCTCTTTTTAGTCTCAGGTTAATTTTTCCCCACTATTGAGACCAGACTTGTTAGTACCCTAACTGATGCCCAGGTTATCAGATTTTCCACTCTCGTTGTTGGAAACAGGCTCTGTTCCTGGCACTGGGTGAGCTCTTGACATTATTCCCTCCAGCTCTGTCAGTTGGTCCTTTCTCCAGCCTCAGGTAGTTCTTCACGGACATGCGTTGACCATTCCATAACTGAAGGGGAATCGTCTGTAGGTCTTCCGAGTTCTCTGTCAGTGCAGCTCTCTCTTCTGCAGTTCTCTTCCCTGGGAACTGCAGTCGTCTTGGCTTCTCTAGACTCCTCAGCTCATGGAGACCACCAGGCTCTGCCTGCTTCCCTCTCTCTATGTCACTGCCTGGAAACTCTCCACTCAGTCAGCTGGGGCAGTTATAAAGCTCATCCTAGGTGTTTTGTGTCTCAGAGATCACTGTCCTTTGTCTGCTGTACAGTGTCTTGAGTACCGTTTCATGTATTTTGTTCTGACTTTTAGTGTTCGAAATGGCAAGATAAATATGATTACTCCATCTTGATTGGAAACAAAAGTGAGACCACTTATTTGTACATGAAAATTAAATGATATATCATTTAATATAAGCCTACTTTATGAATGAAAAATCAGTCGATCAGTAATTTCAAGGAGTAGAATGTATAAGATGCATAAATAATTAAAATACAAGGTGGAATATGATAAATTCCATGAATATGGTGTCAATAAAGTACCATTAGAAGTTCAAATGAGGAAAGAATTCGTTTGGGAAGTTTGGCTGAGGTTTCGGAAAGGGTGAGAGGAAAGGCTATGGCTTGTATTATTTTGTGTGTGACTTATGCAAGACATTATTTGAATCTAGAACCAAATTCTTGAGTACTGAATGAGATTCGGTGGTAGAATAGTTTCCGAGAGTGTTTAGAACTAATCAGATCAAAGGTAAAAATAGTTCTTTAGCAAAAACATGTGGACAAGTTCACAGGAAAAATAGGATTTCCACGGTTTGGGTTCGGGTTCTTGTTGGTTGTTTAGGATTTCCATGTCTTTGTAGTTCAGCATAATTTGTGATCTGTTGTGGAAAAGGAGAAAGATCTTTTTCTCCTATGAATTACCTATCATTGCAATTCTAGCAGAATAAGGAAGGAGAAAAATCAAAGTACTGTTTGTTCACATAAACAGTGTAGAAGGTAGGAGCACTTTGAACTGTGAAAATGATGATCATTAAAAAATATTAAAGAATGTGGATGCTATTGTTTAGAGATTTCTTAACTTCAGTTAAGTGGTTGCCTGACTTTCATTTCCTAGCATAGCAACTGGGACCAAAAGTTCATCCACTATGTGCTTTAATCTTTTCTCTCTTGAGGAACCAGGAGACATTTTTGAGAAACTGGGAATGTATTGTTTGGCTTAATTGCACTTTAGCCTATGTTTTACATAAAGCCTTTAGTAAGAAGAATATGATCCCCCCCGCACCCCCTGTGTTTGTATTAATATGACTTTATATAAAAAAGAACATGAACTTTAAGGGTATAACTCAGCAGATAGGTCTTATATTGTGGAATACACACACACACACACATTTGCACTTTTTCCTTCACAATGATTATTATCTCTACCATTTTTTTTCAAAAGCCAGAAGCAAAGAATTTTGTATACATTATCTCAGTTAATTCTCATAGATAACGCATTAGGTAGCTATCCTTCTTCTCATTTTACAGATAAAAAAATTTTTGAGGTATTGAGATGTTAAGTGACTTGTCCAGAGTCACACAACTGTGTATGACAAAGCCTAGGTTTGAACCCATGTTTATCTTATTCCCAAGTTCATGCTGTTTCTACCCCCTTTTGAGGAGATAGCCAGTACATTAAGTATAAAATGAAGAATACAAGGCCCTAATATTTATTTAACTTTTTCTTTGCATAAGAAAAATCTTTATAATTCACTGTAGCCAATACTTTGAGAAATGTCTGCTAATTTTCCTGGAGCCTTAGGTTCCTCTGGGATAAGTGCAGAATTGATCAATTTGGCTATTCTGTACACAACTTTAGTTTCCTGAAATTTTATCTCAGCACAGAGGTTTTATAGTTTGGTTAGTATTTCATGTGGGAACATTTGTTCAAGGTAAGAGGGAAATCAAGTATTGACTGTTTTAGAGTAGCTCTTAGCCACTTTTGAGAGGGGAATAGATAAACAACTTAATGGCACTTTGTTGATTGACTGTTACAGAAGAAAATGCTCTTTCACATGGTAATATACCTAATGTTTCTTTTTGTTTATTTGTTTTACTGTATGCTGCCCCTTTGGTAAGGCCTCTAAATCAGCGGTCCCCAACCTTTTTGGCCCTGTGCACCATGACCGGTGCTCCTGTGAGAATCTAATGCCTGATGATCTGAGGTGGAGCTGAGGCGGTGATGCTAGCGCTGGGGAGCAGCTGCAAATACAGATGATGAAGCTTCCTGGCTCCCCTGCCCGCCATTCACCTCCTCCTGTGTGACGCAGTTCCTGACAGGTCTGCGGCCAGGAGGTTGGGGACCCCTGCTCTTGATCACAGAAGCACAGATTCTTAGAGCTAGAGTAACCTTTATTTTACAAAGTAGGATACACATCCAGAGAGGTGGGGCAGTTGTCCAAGGTCATATGGCAAGGTAATGGCAGAACTGGAACTAGAATTCATTTTCTTATAGTCTCTGTCTAGTGTTCTTTCTACCTTAAGAACATCTGCCCAAGAAGTTCAGACTTTTAACAAAAGATGTTTTATAGAGACTAAAATATCAAGTTTATATGCTCCTTATTACTGAAAGGGAAAATCTTAAAATAAGTAAAAATCATGTATCTTGGGCATTCTTTGCTGGAAAATTCTTCTCAAATATGAAGCTAATCTAATTGATGTGTTAAAGATAATAATGAAGTTTGAGGTATGGAAGATTATAAGTGGGCAGAAAAACAGAATGTCTTTTGATTTTTTTTTTAAGTATGCTTAAAGATATTTTGTTTCTGTTTGTTTTATGAGCATTTAACTTGACATGGAAAGATTGGCAATGTGGAGTGAAATCCAGGAATGCTTCGTTACTAAGCAACCATTAAAGTATTGTCAGCTTCTTTTTGGTGCCTTAGGGACTGATTTTAGATCTCAGTTCTCAGTTTTCTGCATGCCACCTCTCTTAAGATGGATATCTTCCCTCACTCTGAGGCAGGTTTTCCTGTTCGGTAATAATAACAGCTTATTTATGATAGCATTTTGATGGCTTCTTCCAACAGAGGACTCTAATGTTTTTGTTTAGGTTTGTCGCATTATGATAAAAGATTAAATATTGCGGTCACTAGTTTGTGTTTCATTGCCATTCCTGACTGAAGAGTCACAGTCCATGGCATGACTTATTGACTCGGGTTAGGGATCAGTGGGGTAACGAGAAATGTTTTCCTCCCCTGAGACTGTGGTCCAGCCTGGGCCACCGTTGCATTCGGAAAGAAGGCAGGAGGTGAAGAGTTAGGCATTCTAGTGGGTAAATACTTGATTTTTGTTTTGTTTTATTTTCTGAGAGTGATTAAACCCTTGAAAGTCTTTTGTATTTGTCAGGACTTAGAATAACATCTAACACAGTGCTGGATGTACTTGTAGTTGGCATTTAGACTATGATTTACAGTACACATTTAGTTCTGATACTTCTCTGGATTGCTTTGCTTCCTATAATCAAAATATATTGGCTTTATTATAGCATCAAGTGCAGGGCCGTTTCACGAATTGTAGTAAACTTTACATTTTCCCGTAAGCTTCTCTGATTTGCTTTTACTACATCTTAATGTTGTTAAAGGATTATTTTAAAAGAAACAGAAGTTCATTAACTCATGTCCTTTCTCATATTTAAAAAGGAACCTGGACTTCTGGAGTTTAACTATGGTTGAAATCTTTTATGGAAGATAAATCACGACTTCTGGGTCAAAATCATGGATACTTTCACTTGTGTGAGACCCACTGAAATAACAATACAAAAGTACAAAAAGAAATAAACCCGTAACAGCAGATAGAAAAGGGTGAGGGATGATATTACTAATAAAAAAGAGAGTTCAATAAATTTCTAGAAAAGTTAAAGCAAATGGGAACCAATTGCTGAACGAAATGGAGGAGAAGGGAAAGCCTGATGATTCGTAGAAGGGGACTGCCAATGGCCTGGAAGCGGAAGCCGCTCTGCCCAGCAGGAACCCCAAGGACGCTCCGAGAGCGGGAGTGAAGATGGGATGGAAAGCAGGGATTCTGTGTGCATTACGTAGGAGATAACGCAGCTTTTGAACCCCTGCCCAATGGAAATCGCAAGCATTTATTGTGCTACTTCCTTTCTCCAGCATTGAAAAAGGAAAAACAAAAACCCCAGTTTATTTGACTCCAAAGAATTCAGAACATTTGGGGAAATTTAATTCTTTTTGTATTAGATATTGGCCCCCTTTTCTTTAGTCTTGATATTTGGGGGATATGAGAGGAGGCCATTCCGTACTTTCCTAGCAGCTTACATTCAAATGAAGCTTGCCAGTAGCCAAGCTTTTCCTTATCTCCTACTGAGTTCCCAGATAGGCTTTTAATTCCAGGGAGAGACCTAGTTAGAAAACAGATTTACTTCTACAATAGCAGAAAAAACTCACACCAGATAACCCAGTCTTTATACCTGGGTCACCTGTGCGTGAGGATCATTAGTCATGTGAGAGGAACTTTCAGCATGAAAGGGACCAGAGGAAACAAAAAGAAAACTTGACCCTAGGGGAAACAGATAATCCAGGGAACAGAGGAGAATTTAAAGAGGCGTTCTAATATAGTGAGATTCAAGATAATGCATTCATAGAATTAGTACTGGGTATAATGAAAAGGCAACAATCTGAGAATGCAAAAATGAGAAGGTTAGAGATTAAGAATGATTGTCAAAAGAAAACATGCCAAAGAAGGATAGAAAATCGAGTTGAAGATATCACCCAAAATGTAGAGCTTTAAGTCGTGAAGATGGAAAATACAAGAGATAAGACGCAGATGATTTCCTTAGCCCACGTCCCCTAGAAAACAGAGCCTGAGACAAAATCTCACCTGCTGATACTTACTGGGGAGTACAATCTGAAGAAAAGGAGTAAAAGCAAGGAAGAGAGGCTGGCCAGAGATTTGTGACAGGCGATGCTGACTGACTGCTGTCAGTAGAAGTCTTCAGAGAGGTTGTATAGAATTACTGCTGCTCTGACCAGTCCATCCAAAGAGAGTGTGGCCAGGCGTTTTATCTTCTGGCTTCCTTTTATCTCATGCTCCTCCCACTTTGGTCAAAGATTACCATACAAACAATGCACCTGACCACTTCAGTGGCTTGCTTGAGCTTGAGCGGGGCGCGGGGGAGGCGGGAGGCCGGGTCCTACACTCTGTGTACACAGATCTGCAGAGTGACATGTCATCTAAGCCTGGAAAGGTGAGAAGAGTCAGTAACTTCTAATGGTAGCCTCTGGCCTTTTAGGAAACTATTAAAAGAAGGTCACTCCCAAGACCGCCGACTAAGAGAAGGGTAGGGGACTGCTGATTTTATCATAAGCTCTTCTTTACCCATTTGGTTTGCTGTCATTTATATACATGTATTTGATAAAATAAAAAATTAAGTTTAAAAAGAGAAAATAAGTTACCCAAAACACCCTAGAAATAAATATCAAAGGTCTCTTAGAATGCATTTGTACAAAAAAAAAAAAATGAACTTCAAAAATGAAAGATAAAATTTAATTAGTAGTTTACATTAGGATAATTTTTTTAAGAAAACTGTTCTCTGTTCCCACCCGTTCTTGCCTCACTCCCCAGTATCATACAGTCCCAGGAGTGTTCTTCTCTTCCCCCATGCCCCTTGCCAGGCTCTGCTGATTCTCCCTTTGGATTGTCTCTGGCACTTATCCCCTAGTCCACTTCCTCTGCCTCTTGAAGTTCATAGTCATCAAGTCCCTTCAGAGTCTGTAGTATCCTTTGAACAGATCTCATTGTCTTCCCTTCGTCTCACTTTTGTTTCCCCATGCTGAGTTTTTCTCTCTTCCTGTACTAGACTTGTTTATAACTTTTAAAAATAATAACAAAATTCCGTAGATATATATTTATATTCTCTACTAGGTCGTACATCCATCTTTCTTTCTTCCTTCCTTCCTTCCTTCCTTCCTTCCTTCCTTCCTTCCTTCCTTTTCTTCCTTTTCTTCCTTTTCTTCCTTTTCTTTTCTTCCTTTTTCATTTAACAGATACTTTTTGGGTGATTTTAAGGCAGTCACTGGGGTTACAAAGATGAATTAGACCTGCACAATTGCCGGCCCTCAGAGAGTCCATGTTCTGCAGAGCAACGGATGTATAAACAAATAATTGTAATAGAATAGAAGTGCTATACTGGAGTATTAGGTGAGTATGTATGAGTTAGCCAGATGGGTAGGAAGGAGAAAGGCTTTCTAAGCGGAAAGAACAGATGCAAAAAGCTGGAGGGTGAAGCAGCACAAGGGGTCTTACAGGATTTGATACGTGTGAGAGTACCACCTGGGCCAAGCCACTGTCGTCTCTCGGTTGGGTTATTATGATAGCCTCCTGGCTGGTCTACCTTTTTCTGCCTTTGCTGAGTGATCCATTGAAAAACCTAAATCTGACCACGGCTCTTCTCTGCTGGGAACTCACTGGAGACTAAAAGCCAAATCCCCGCAGGAGCCTTAAGCTTTACAAGACA